>NC_081536.1:16826461-17148247 GCF_030273125.1 Centropristis striata
TAAGCAGGTCAAGAAATGTAATTAGCTCTATCGAAACTTAAAGGAACCGGTTGAACTAGATCAATAACATTCTATTACTCACTCAACAACAAGTATTATTATCAGTTTCAGCCAATATATTTGTTCACAAAACAAAGAACATACTGCAAGACCTGTTGAAACAATAGCCACAGATAAAGAGGAAGTAGTCTCAAATGGTAAACAGAAATAGCTCTGTGATTCAGTGGATACAGTGTAATTATTTTCATGACATATTGAGACCTTGTTTCTAATCTGTTTGACTGAATCAATACCAAAAAGAGTTGTCTGTTGTACGAGTTAAGAAGAGATGACAATAAAACTTACTAGTGGCTCTTCAAGAAGAAATCCGAGCTCCTCAGAAATATCAAATGCATCAAAGTCTGCCTGCAGTGTTTCTCTGCTATTAGTCTCCATATGCTCTGCCCAGTACACTGCTGCAGCAGTTTGGCTTTGAGAGAGTAATCAATATGTGTGTGTGACACACGGATGTAAATTGTTTAACTTGCTCTGAGCCTGATTTTACTACCCTTTGTCACATCCCTTTATTTGCACACTCCCACTAGCAAAGAGCCAATCAGACTTCTTATATTTTAATGTCACAAGGTCACAGAGCAAAGCTAAAATCTCCTGTTTTGTAGTGTGTGATTTAAAGGCTATTTTTGACAGTTGATGAAAGAAACTGAAAACAAAAGCTGTTGCTCAATAACACAAAATATTAACATTGTGCTGGCACATTTTCTTCTAAATGAGCCAGTGACGTATCCTGTTTACATGGCTGAACCATGCAATACTGATGACTATATTTAAGTTATTTATTGAGAAAAATACCAAAGTATTTAATAACAGACAATTTGTAGAAATTGCTGATGCTGGACACCACACACAAATGAGGACACTCTAGATGGTTTAAGTTGGAAGTTGCTAAAAGTTACAAAATTACTTGTGAGGAGAAGTGACATCAACAATCAACTGTGTGTCAGTACTGGCTCCCGGTCACAGCCCCCATCAAATTCAAAGCCTTGTCTCTTGCTTACAAGACAGCAACGGGCACAGCTCCTGCATATCTGAACTCCCTTGTTCAGGTCCACTTTGTGTGTCCAAAAAGCCCTTATGTCCTAACAGGACTCAACTTAGTCCATGCCACTTATTCTTGCTTACTCTTGTGTTGTTTCTTGACTTCAACCAAACAATTACAACTACTTGTACATTGGAGTAAAGGTTGAGGCTGTGTCAAATAGTTGTAATTAGGGCAGAGGTCACTCTGAATTGAGGAGAGTGCCTGTGACAACATAGAAATGTCTTTAACACACACTACTACTAACTGTGTGTCTGTCTCATGGCTGAAAAAACATTATTGTTCAAAAACAAAAATACTTGACAAACCAACTCTGTTTACATATAGAATATTGAGGTCAGATATTGTACTAATATGAAAATATTCATCATCAGTGAGGTTCTAAAAGGCCACAATAAGATGGAGAGCTGTAGTTAAAGGACCAGACTCCAAACTAAATTTTGCAGACATAACCCAAATTCCTCCAAGAGTGAAATTCATCCTTCCAGTTCATTAACTGAGAATGAATTGCTTCCAAAAATCAAACCTTAATGTATTCTGTTTTTACTGATCGTTGCGCTGGCGGATTACAACTGACGGCAGAGGGTGATAGTTTGGGAAAGGTGCCTCAGACAATGTCACATCTTATCCACACCAAAAAAACAGGCTGTGAGCTGAGAACAATCAGTGTTTTATTTATTTATGAGAGGTCAAAGCACCAAAAGTGCTAGAATGCTTCAAATCATGTCTGAATGCTTCGCTGAAATACTTTTATTGGTTTTCTGCAGTACTTGAAGTACAAACAGACCAATTTTAGACCAAGAAACATTTTGTTATATTTGATCTTAGAGGAGTTCAATCCATGTTCCTGTGTGGCTCTAGAGTCTGCTATCTTTGTTGCAGATGAGCCTGTACAGTCAAACAGAGTAGTGTTTTTCAGTGATTATTCCAATTCTAGGAAATTATCTCTAATGTTCTACTTTTATCTGCATTTTATGATTGTATGCTGATGCAGAACTAAATATATTAAATTCTAAGAGCTCTCTCTCTCTCTCTCTCTCTCTTTTTCTCCCTCTCCATCGCTCTATCGATGAAGGTCAAGTATCTACTGAACAGTCCTCCATTCCAACATGTATTGGTCATTACTTTACAGACCCCTTTCAGCAGATAATAGTCAGAAAACAAACCTCTTCTAAAAATGCTATAATATTTTCTATATTGAGCAGTCTTTCATTTAGCAATTTCATAATGGATTGATTCATCTTTTTACGGGGAAAGAAGGCCACACTTTACATTGATATCTATATTATTAATATTTTAAGGCAAGGCAAGTTTATTTGTATAGCACCTTTCAACAACAAGGCAATTAAAAGTGCTTTACGCAAAAAACATTGAAAAGAGACATATATAAAATGACATTCAAGTATAAAATTTTAAAATCGAAAATGAGCAGATAAAATATTTAAGAAAAAAATATAATAGAGGTTACAACACAGTATTAGCAATTATTGTTTACTGAAAGGCAGTGGCAAACAGAAAAGTTGTTAGTCTTGATCAAAAGAGTTGAGAGTTGCAGCAGATCTGCAGTTTTCTGGGAGTTTGTTCCAGATATGTGGTGCATAAACACTGAATGCTGCCTCTCCATGTTTAGTTCTGAGTCTGGGAACACGGAGCAGACTAGACCCAGATGATCAGAGAGTTCTGGATGGTTCATAGCTAAACACCTAAACCATTCAGTGCTTTGTAGACCAACAGTAGTATTTTGAAATCAATTATTTGACAGTCAGGAAGCCAGTGTAAGGACCTCAGAACCGGAGTAATATGATCTACTTTTTTGGTCTTAGTAAGGAATCGAGCGGCAGCGTTCTGAATGAGCTGCAGCTGTCTGATTGACTTTGTAGGGAGACCTGTAAAGACACTGTTACGATAGTCAAGCCTGCTGAAGATAAACGCATGGACAAGTTTTTCCAAATCCTGCTGAGACATAAGTCCTTTAATCCTCTATATATTATTTAGGTAGATAGTAGGCTGACTTCGTAAATGTTTTAATATGGCTGTTGAAGTTCACGTCTGAGTCCATGACTACACCTAAGTGTCTGGTTTGGTTTGTGGTTTTAAACATTACCATTTGAAGCTGGGTGCTAACTTTCAATCATTCTTCCTTGGCTCCAAAAACAATAATTCCGTTTTTTTCTTTGTTTAGTTGGAGAAAATTCTGCTCCATCTAATCGTTGATTTGCTCGGTGCATCTACTTAGTTCTTGTGTTGGACTATAATCCCCTTGTTGTTCTGTAAATTCGTGTGTCGTCTGCATAGCTATGGTAATATATTTTGTTGCTTTTCATGATCTGAGCCAGTGGAAGCATGTAGATGTTAAACAGAAGAGGCCCCAGAATGGAGCCTTGGGGAACTCCACATGTAATTGTTGTACGCTCTGATGTGTAATTACCTATTGAAACAAAGTATCAAGTACTTGTCCTTTAATTAGGATTCAAACCATTTTAATGCTGTGCTAGAAAATCCCACCCAGTTTTCCAGTCGGTCTAGTAATATGTTGTGATCGACTGTATCGAATGCCGCACTGAGATCCAGTAATACTAAGACTGAAATTCTGCCATTGTTTGTGTTTATGTGAATGTCACTGAAGACCTTAATAAGAGCCGTCTCAGTGCAGTGGTGTGGTCTAAATCCGGACTGGAAGACATCAAAACAGCTGTTCATTAACATGAAGCTGTTCAAAAGGCTTTTTCAATTATTTTACTGAGAAATGGAAGGTTTGATATTGGTCTATAATTATTCATTAGTGAAGTGTCTAAATTGTTGTTTTTTAATAAAGGTTTGATAACAGCAGTTTTCAGGTCCTGTGGGAAGACACCTGAAAGAAGAGAGGTGTTAACAGGAGCTCCGAGGTCATGCAGTTTGATACATTTTTGAAAAGGTCTGTTGGCAGAATATCAAGGCAGCAGGAGGAGGATTTCAAATGTTGTATGATGTCCTCCAAGGTTTTAGCATTAATCACATAAAATTGTTTCATGGTATTTGAATTGATTTTAAGTGGACACATGGGCAACACATGCCCTGCACCTGATGTGGAGGCACTGACTGCTTGCCTAATTCTCTGCAAATTCATTGCAGGCACTTGTGGAAAGCATTTCAGGGGCCCCTGACACAGGAGGGTTTGTTAGCCTGCTGACAGTGGTAAACAAGGCACGGCTATTATTAGTGTTTTTGGCAATGATGTCAAAGAAGAAGGATTGACTTGCATTTCTCAGTCCCAAGTTGTAGATTCAGAGTCCTTCTTTATAGATGTCATAGTGAACCTGGAGATTTGTTTTCCGATTTTTACCAATGAGGTGCTTCTGAATGGAGACGTTTTTTTGCCAGGGACCACTTTCATCTTGTTTGGTGCAATGGCATCAATAATATTTGTAATGTTCACATTGAAAGTATCGACAAGCTCATTTACTGAGAACCAAGGGAGAGTGGGGGTGAAGGAGAAAGCCTGTATAAATGTTCCACATGGTGCTCTCTATGATTAAATGTTTTGTGATAATTTTGTCTCTGAACATTAGTCTGTACAGAGGTAGCATTCTTAAAGAAAACACAGGAATGATCAGAGAGCAACATCAATCACAACAACCTTAGAAATGCTAAAACCCTTGGACAAGACTAAGTCCAGTGACCTTTGTTGTGTGTGGGCTCCATCACATGCTGAGTCAGTCCATAGTTATCAATGAAACAATACAGTTCTTTGGTCCCTGTCAGCAGTACTGTTGTTTTGATCTCACAAAGTTTCATTTAAGAACAAACAATCAAGCTTGTGATTGATAATTAAATGGTTTTCCTGCCAAAGATCATTGTCCCCAGGAATATAGAAAGAGATACAACTTTTGAAATATATTAATGAATTCATAATTAATTAATATAGTGAATATACATCTAATATAATATATATTCTTTGGTTAGAATATATCATTTAAAGCCACCACGAAGAACTTTAATTTTTCTGTTGATTTTGGCGACCCCTGTGAATAAAAGTGGTAGTGTGTGGTAAAGACCTTGTTACAGCTAGCACGTGAATAACATAACTTCTTGTAAAACTACAACTTGATGTCTTTACATTCATGTTTTTGTGTAGATTAAACAACATACTGTGTTGAGTTTTAGAGGTGCAGGTAAAGCTTGCTGAAAACATCCATTGGTATTGTAAGGGAATATGTGGGATTGTTTCCAAGTAGTTTGGCTTGTCTCACACCAACATCTTAATCTGATTCCTTTGCACTGCAGCTCATGTGAACAAAATAAGCTGCTATCTTTTTATGCACGGCCACGAATTACTACAGCATGAAATTAAACAACTGCAAATTTTGATCTCTAGCAACATTTGTTTGGGATTTTATAATCAACGCTACAGCTCCATTACGCTTCCTTCTTGGCACATGTAGTGCCGTCCCTGTTTGAAATGCATGTATTATATGGACTCAGACGCATCTGCAGTAGCTCCGCAATCACAGCTCAGTGGGGTGCGTTAAGATGCCAAGTGAAATTTGTAATGTTGACCAGGGCTGTGTACCAAATGTGAGCCTTTGAGAAGATTGTGCCAGTTTCCTTGCATTAAATATCAGCGCACAAGCTCGGTTTAAATAATGTGAAACATTCCATCCAGAGAGTGAATTTCCAAAAAGCTTCATCAGTGAATAACTCTTTTCCCTCCTGAAAAAAAGAAAGAAATCCCTGCTAATATATAATATACATTCTCAGCCAGGATGCAAATACGTGTGTGTGTGTGTGTGTGTGTGTGTGTGTGTGTGTGATTATACGTTATTGCAGTTAGGTGTTCCTAAAGTTTAGATTTGTGTCCAAAGTTTGATGACTTTGCGAAAAGTTGCCAACATTTAAACCTCTGAAATATGTGATTATCTCTATATATACACTGCACTTAAAATTATAGCATAATCCATTATGCATGAGTTGGAACTTATCTTATGCATACGAAAATACTGTTTGATATATTTTCTGATGGGTGAAGCGATTTCATACATGTGACTGCTTTATGGAGGCTGCTTTGTCCTCAGTCAGCAGGAGGTGCTGGGCCTTTTCTCTGGAATTTGATCAGGTCAGGACTTGAGACCCATATCTGATCTGCTTTGTCAAAGGGATGCATCACAGCACATAGAGCAATCTCCTCCCCCCAGCCTATCATGTGAGCCCCCGGGTTTCTGCCTCCCATTGTCAGCATGCTTTACAGCCACGGCCAACAATCTCTCAAACCATTTAACCCTCCAAAGAGGCAGGAGAAACAGGCAGGGAGGAGAGCGAGGAGCAGCAGAGATGAAAGCTGTGGTGATCAAATTAATTTCGAGACCACTTACCGAGTCTTCAGACACAGGGGCCGCAAAGGGACAGTAAATTTACTCTGTGAGGAGAGAAGTGGATAAATTGCTAAAAGGGATTTTTAGGCATCAGGACAAAATTTGTGCAGTGCTAAACTTCAAGGTGGGAAAGGTGGAGCAGCAGCTTCATCTTGTAGATTTGTTTCATTCACAAATCCTCCGTCCTGCAATCCCTCATTTCTTCTTCTTCTTGTTCTTCTTCTTCTTGCTCGCTGTCTGCAACTTGTTTTCTGTGCTCTCCCACATCCACGGTGTCTGGAGGCAAAAGAATGATGTCCAACTGGCACATCTACAGATGGAAAGAGAAATGCTCAGAGAAATGCTTTCCTTCTCTGCTCTCCCTTGAGTGTTAGTTGTGTTACAGTATGTATAAGAATTAGTATTACAGGCTTTGGAAAGTATTTCTTATAGTCTTTAGTTGAAGTAATATTTTTGAAGATTTGTATTTGAATAAATGTCTATTTAGTCACGGTATTTCACTGTGTTTAAGTACTATTGACAGTGCCGCACCACTTAAAAATCGAGCAAGAAAAACCCCACACATTTCACACACTTGACTAATCAGATTCAACCATGTATACTCTTAGTCAAGGACACATCAATCTCTGATACAAAGTGAGAGCCAAAAACATACCTGCAGTTACTGCTTAGTGCCACAGGGGCCGCCAAAGAGAATGAAACACAAATATTTGACATTTTTTAGAGGAAATCCTAATTATGCATGCTATGAATGGTCCAAATCTTCCTCACTATCTACATTTACAATTTATGGGAGTCTAATCCACCCTGTCATTCTATCTATGCAGTATGTTTAGTTGCTAATTAAGAACACTTTTGCATTTATTTAAATTCATAAAATACTGTGCCAGTGAGGGGGCAGATCTGAATATTCTTCTGACTAAAATATATATATTTTTCTCTCTGCAATGGTGCCATTTTTACAATTAATGTTAAAACATAATTAAATATAAACCACTTTTTTTTTTTAATTAACATGAAGGTCTAGAAGGTCTTTCTCATCTCATGTGGCGAGTTTTGCAAGTTGCCTTATTTGTAATTCATTCGAAATAATTCCCTATGCACAGTCATCCTGGCTTCAGGCAAGCTGAGCAATGAAAGTAAGGTTAAGGACTGTCTAAATGTTCTCCGTGAAATGTGTCAAATGATGCACCATCCAAGTGTCAAACATAAGCCTGTTTAAGTCTGACAGTCCTGTCCTTGGGGGAGCTTTTTCAAATGTTGCTTAATTCCAGTTTTTATTTACCCACACTTGGACTAATAACAAAGTCAATTTCACAGCAGCTCACTCCTACACACTGCTCCTCTTGGCTTTGACCATGTTATGTGAAAGTGGGTAGTGCCCAAGACAGAGCTGTACCATATTGCACTGGGGCTCATTAACAAGAACCTGGCAGATGCTTTTTGCACATACACACTTTTTTTTGTAACTCATCAAACTCCAAAGCTGCTTTAATAATTGGCTAAGTTTTCAAGATCTTTGTATTTTGAGAAAGCCTATGAGAACTATCACAACCTGAGATTTAGAGCTCAGCTTTTCGAACATGCAGAGAAATGCTTAATTGGGGCCAAACTGGGTCAAATGAGGGTTTTGTTCAGACAAAGAATTATAGTTAAGATGTCAAAAAAATCACTGTACACTGTAATAACTATAATGACCTTGTCCATCATATGACTTATTATAAGGGGTTGTCTTTATATAATGGCATATAATTATTATAATTGAGTCATTGTATAATTTATATTATTGAGTTGTAAAAAAAAAAAAAAAAACGTAACTTTTTTTTTTACGTAACTTTCATAACTAACATAAATTCCGTAACCAACGTAAATTCCATAACTAACGCAAATTCCATAACTAACGCAAATTCCATAACTAACGTAATTACTTCACTTCGGCATTTAGATTAATTAGCCCTTAACCTAGGTAAGTGGTTTTGTAGCCTAAATTCACAGAAACTGCAACCTTTTTTACAACCATGAACTGTACGTGTATGTATAATGACGTTTGTAATTTATTCTGTTGTTTAGGTTGGAGATCTTTATGTTTTTTTACTGTTTCCATGCCTGTCAAAATTTGGTTCTTTTATGGTATATTATTTACACTTATAACCGCTCGAAATTCCGAGTAATTTTTAAACAGTGGTTCATTCATTTCAGTCAGAGGTTACCAAAAGCAGGCTTTTCATTTCAAGCCACCTACCTTACAAATAAAGTACAATCACTCAAAGTATCAGCACATGAACAACTATGATTGGACAATTGCTCAGTTGGGGGAGGGATTTAGTACATCATAGATTCAGAACTAGAATATGCTAATGTGTCATTCAGTGAAAGACCTTCAGTCGTCTGTAATGTAAAGAATAAGAAATAACAAAAAATAGCATTTCTGTATCTTGTCGTTTTCACTTATGTATCATATAAATAATGTATGCTTTTTTAAAAATATACTATTTTAAAAAATAGTTTAAGGCTCAAGCATTCATTAAACATTATAGATGTTATTGCATTATTCAACCCATATAAGACACTTTTTGTTGTAGGACTGTTGCAATTGAATTGTTATGCATTTGGTGTCTTTCTATCTCCATTGTGAAAACTGTGACTCTGTTGAACAATGAGAAGTATGACGAATGATGACAGCCGATTTATCAGTCTCCCTGTAGCTTGTATGTCTCCTGACGATGTCACGTAAGACAAGCACTGCATCCATCCTGCTCCTGGTCATGCCTCTAACACATGGGACACGTCAACAGAGAGAGAAAACAAAGACTAAACGTTTTGGATGAAGAACACGACCATTTGTAGTTATCTTTATCTGTCTTTGTAATTTCCGTTTCCACAAATACAGACACACACGGGCATGCATACACACACAACACACAGTGAAGCAGCCTCTCCATTACTTTTTCCAAGGATGGATCATTAGTCAAAGCTAGGGGATGTTTGCAATCCATTCTGTGCTAGAAAAGGTTTCCTTCATGTATTAGAACAGAACAGATGCTGGTTTAGACAGAGAATGCTTCCCCTTTATGTCCCTCTTGAACTATATCAGCTGAACTATCACAGAGCCAATAGCTGAGGGCACTACAGCAAGCAGCCAGTCAGTCACAGTATAAACTTCTGCACTGCCGCAGCTTTGGTAACAAAGCGATGAGGACTAACCACTGACTGATGGCTGAAATGGCTTGGTAGAGTCTAACAGTTAAATATAGATGGTGCAATTTCAATATTTAGAGAAGAAGAAGTGCACAGTTATGATACCACTCAAAAGTAAATTCTGAAATTTGCTCAGAGTAAATAATTGATGATTCTAGAAACTGTAGAGTGAGAGCAACCAAGATAAGCTCCATGGAGGTTAAGGTTCACAGTTGTCTGGGTTACTGTATCTCTCATTGGGCCTCAATTATCAATCTGTTCAAACATGTGTCTATGAGTTTGTTGGGTGCATGCTGTTATCTTTCCTTTTGTGTACATTGTACTTATAACTTATCGACATAGATTTAGTCCCAGGAATAACTGCTGTAAATGAAAATATTAGACTAAAGCCACAGGACAGAGCCGAGGGCAGCCAAGTATAATTATATTAAGTACGCTGATTGGTGCACATCTGTAACTTTACTCGTGTAACAACCAGTGCCTGAAATGGTCCTATATACATCAGTTCTGAGTCCAGACACTTCTAAGTTTTATCTACATGAGTACCCACACTTCTAAATTTTATTAGCATTATGATTAAAGGTGCAGTATGCATTTCTGGGATAAATATATTTAATTGCTAAATCTCATTCTGGATGTCAAAAACAAATACTTTTGGTCAACATTTGACGATCTGGGAATGAGATTAAACAGCCAACTATCCTCCTCCAGAATTGCTTACTGCACCTTTAATAGGCTGATATTTCTTCCAAAATAGGCTATATATCATGATTTATTGGAAGAGACCAAGCAATTCTATGTAAAAAAAAAAAAAATAATCAGACATCCAGCACAACCCAAGTAGTCAGAATGGAAAAATCATTTGTCTCATAACTACACTTTCCTGCCACAGCGATGATGAATAGTCCACTATTCAGGGGGTCACCCCTAGATATGCATCTAAATCATTATAACCAAGGTACGTGCAATGATTATGTCATGAAACATTTGAATTAGAGTACTGGCTTTTTTTTGGTCCAATTCAGGAACTGCTAGACACCTACAGTACATGTAGAAACATGTATAAAACACAGTCATGTGAAAGTTGGACTGACATCAAAGAAGAAAAATAATAAATATACATTATAGGGTCTAAATTGATGTTTTCAAAAGAGATTTAAAGACAATAATGGCTAATCTTATCCCAGAGTCAAATATGCTTTCTGGTTTTCAGTCTTGACCGCAGAACTGTGAACAAAGACCCACTGGAGATTCTTAGGCTGCACTCAGACTCATGTGGGGTCATGAGGTCAGTAATGTCGTCAGCAGTTAATCCCATACACTCCCTAAAATGATAATTAAAATCTTCAAAGCACAAGGGTTACCAATACAGAGGCTGGACTTTGGTCACTTTCCTATTAGATCTTGAGGATCACACTGTTCCATTTAAACCAGCATGTCCAAAACTATCCCACATTTTTTTTGATGGAATCAGCATACAGTTGCTCAGGGAGGCACTGAGGCAAGTACTGGTGAAAAGGTTAAGTGTGTTTGTATATAAAGTCCTCCTGACAGTGCCATTAGCAGCACCTGTGCACTTTTCTTTTCTTTTTTTTTGTTTTACTAGAATGCTTATGCTGCATTAAGCTGTTAGATGTTGACCTTTGCATTATCAGCGTGGAGCCTTTTTCATATTACCACTTGACTGTGACACAGTGGGTAGAGGGGATGTTTTACACTAGGCCCCTGCTACCTCACTCTTATGTGAAAGGAGGGTTCATTTTTAACCTGAATGTCCATATTCTTGTCTTGAATGTCAATACAAAGTTAATGAAATGTGAGATTTATGAAGTAAATGCTGTGTTTGATAGGACCCCAGAGCACTCCAGTTAGTTTAGAAGGTAAGTCTGCATTTTTATTGCTACACTGAAATGTAAGGTTTTGTGTGCATTAATGACTTGAAAAGTATGTAAAAGTATTTTATGTTGATGTTAACTGTAGAGTGATTAAATATCTGTTAATTTTTCAGTGGCTTTCATGTGATGGAATCATGCAGTTGTGGACTTACTGAAATAAAGCATCACAAAGATGACTTAGACACACATCACAGATTTAAACAATACTGTTGCATCACATAAACATCTTAATCTCTATAACATTAGTATATATAGCAATTTACATGCCCCATATTCAGACCAAATCCAAGTAAACCCAGTTGAGATTTTATACATTGATATGATAGCAGGAAAGGCTAGTCTGCCTTAATATAAAATATATATAATCCCATACCATATGTTGCGGGCTTGTAATTGTACTTCTGCCATCTATGTGATAAAAAAGACTATGTTGTAATTGAAACAAAGGATGCAACAGGACAACATATTGTTTGGTAAACTGCTAATGTTAGTGTCATGCACAAAATCATGTGTAATTAAAATGGATGGTTTGGAATTTCTTTTGTGCCATTTTATGCAGTATTTATCCACATTCAATGTATTACATATAGTCTCCAGTTTGGAGAAGCAGGCAGGAGTATATTTAGAATATTTTTCCTGCTTTACCTTGCTGTAGGACAGCTCTTCCAACAGGGAACTGGAGCCATTATCTATGCTTTCTTCAAAGCCACCAGACTCCATTGACAAAAACAGTAACTTTACCTACCGCTGCCTTGGTCAGCCAGTTTGTTCGGATATAATGGCTTCAGTTCCCTGGTGGAAAGGGCTGTCTGCCGGCAAGGTAAAGTGAGAAAATATTCCCAAAATACTGTAACCTCAAAATGATATTAGTTTTTTTTTGTTCTGTGTTTGTTTTAGATCTGTTTTGCCCCTGTCCACAGCAATACATTGCTTGGCTTTTCTCTCTGTACTCCTGCCTGCTTCACCAAGCTGGGCATGTGCTGACCACCAACTGACTACAGATAAGTACCTCATTGATCCGCACTTCAAGAAATCTAAACTATCCCTTTAATGCTTAAAAGAAAACAATAAATGCAGTTTTTTTTTCTGTAAAGGCTGTCAAGATACAAGTCTTGTTCTTTCATATATCTCAAATGCATCTGGACAGTCGGTTCCTAAAAACAGCTGATAAATGCAGACTTAATAGTTGCCCTTGAATAAACTCCCTGATGTGCTAACAGCATTTGATTAATGCATCCAGAAGTCACAGTGTAGCATTTATTGTAATCGACTATGTGAAAAATAAGTTCCTTTCTCTGTGTGCTTCAAAAGTATTCTATCTAATGGCTGCTGGCTGTGATAAAGTAAACATCACACAACAAAGATTTTTTGGCTGACTTTCAAAAATGTACATAGCTGCTGCAGCATAAAAACAGAGAATAAAAGGAAAGTGAAAGTTTCCGTACAAAGAGATATGAGAGCCAAACACCTGTGAATGACCTTGAAGGAAAACTTTCTTACAAAAACACACATTCAAGTTTATCTTTAGTCTCACCTTAAGAATTATCTGTTCATCCAGATTGTTTTGATGTTATTTGCTTAAATCTGGAGATATAGATCTCCTCATTGCAATGTCATCTGGTCTGTGGTGTTACATAGCAAAAGATTACATCTGATGACAGCAGTGCGTCTTTCCAAATCTAGTGACACCGTCACACATGATAATCCCCAGACCGGTAAACAGGTTTTGCTTTTCTACTGAATTGTGTTGTTTGTCTATCTCCAGGCACATATAAGTAACAGTTTGCAACAAAATGTGAGCATTGTTGTAAGCTACTTTACTGCAGCAAAACAAGAGAAAACTATCTGGACCGAATGCACTCTGGATAATAAGGAAACTTTGTCGTTAGGTGAACTAAAAGGTGTTTTAGATTATTATTATTTTTTAATGCATTTCTCATTCAAAATCCCTCATTAACCAAAGGACATAATAATTGAGATTCAAGGTGTAGGAGGTATTGCATATTATAGTTTTTTTACAATCTCTGTCCTTTAACCAACAATTGCTGCAGCCAGTGATCTTTGTCATACTTACCGACCTGTGGGTATCATTTAATGGGCAAACGGATCCTTGGTTTGTCTTTTGAGGAAACAACAGCTCTGAGCTGTTGGATGATGAAAGCTTGTTGTCTGGGATCAGTCACTGGTCCCTGGAAGCCAGTTCTGACAACTTTGACAAGACGCCTCCCAGAGATGCACTGGACCAGATACTGTCTTTTCAACATCAGGCTTCATATGCTGCCAAACAAGTAACACCATGCAACACTAATGACTAGTAAAAGTGAAATTAAGGAGAAGGGTAATCGAAGGTTTTTGTACTGAATAGAAATTATGTCACATTCTAAAATAAAACAAAAACAAAAAACACAAGCATGAATACTAAATAATACAAATTGTGTTCTCACTTGTAATTGGATCAGTCGTGATTCTCATCTGTGAATCAATAACCTCAAAATTCATGCATGGAAGATGTGCGAGTTGATTCTTGCTCCTCTTGCAGTCCAAAGCACTCACATGAATTTATTCATACGTTCTGTGTTGACAGCAGGTTGTAAATAATCATTTGGCTCATACAAGTGGTGGAAGCATATTGTCTGAGGGATAGATTGCTGTCTGAGATTCCTCAGCTGTCTTCCGGTTTTAATTCCCAGACAAATGAGACGTACGCAAGTTTTGACAGATTGTCTGTCATTCAGTGTGTGATAGCTTTCGATGCGCGAGTGTGTGTGTGTGTGTGTGTGTGTTTGTGTTTGTTTGGGTGTGTTAATTTCTGGATATTTTGTGACAATGTTGTCATTTCACAGGAGAATATTCCCTTTAGAAACAAATGTGAAGCGTTTGAAAAATGTCAACCAACAAAGTGGCCGCTTGTATCAAGAGAAATCACCTTGAACAAGACATGAGTACATTTTAAAATGGCATGGGTAATGCATATGTATATGTCTATGTATATAAAATACACACACACACACACACACACACACACACTGTATATATATACCAAGAGTCAGTGTTGTTGTTTGGAGTCAACCTGCATAACTGAGACTGTTCAGTACGGAAATTGAACTCTAACTTTTCCTATGCCCTTAACTGTTGTTTTTCCTGTGAACAGATAAGTTTGTTTTGAAAAGCCACCATGCATGTTAGTAAGCAAAAGTAACACACTGTCCCCTAAACATCCAAAACCAGAGCAAAGGGGATTCCGTGTTTGTCGGTAACTGATGAGTTGGGATAGGATTGCATTGTTAATTATCTTTTATAGTTTGTTATTCTGGCCCAGCACACAATAAATACATTATGCAAATGCTTACTTAAAATGCAAATGCATTGTGCATAGCTCTTTACTGCAAATATACATTAAGTGTGTCAACAGTCCTGCTACAGTTGTGCTTCCTCGATTCTTTTTACCTATTGACTTTTGTCATTACCTCACATGAGTGATGTTAAATGGAAGGAAATGGTGCAGTGAAATGTATAAGAATGATGGCCCCCCTTAGGTCGTGAATAACTCAGAGACCTTCACAGTCAGTGAATCTATCTAAAGGGTTCTCCCATATTCTGTAGAATACACGGTGGATATGTAAATGCTAATGTTCTCCCACACTTTGCATTTGTGCACAAAAATGTGTTTATGCATGCTGTGTTAGTCCAGCTCTTCCAAATTGATTTCAGTAGGTTTAGACCCTGGCTCTTGTTCCAGCCCTCCTCCCTCACCAATTATCTGTCACCATGTTGGCTGCTGCTCTCTGACATGTGGGCTGCAGATGGCCGTCCTGTGTAACACTGCCAGGACAGGGGCAACTGTTCGCTGTGCAAAACAATTGTCACGATTTGCCACATGACACTTTACTTCTAATGAGTCCCATTCACTAAAATTGCCCTGTCCTCCGAGGGCGTGCATACACAACAGGCCTTTCCATACTTTTGCGCAGAGACCATTAAACTCTTAGTACACAGCAGCAGGCAGTCATGTCAGGAATCAGTGTGAGTGAAAGAAAGGAGGCCAGCAAATGTATTAAAAATCTGTTGTTTGTCAAGTCACTTTGTGTATGGGAGAAAAGAACTCTACCTACAGGAGCTCATCCTTTGAAAACATATTGACCACATGGGACATTTACCTGTCATGCACAGTGTATCTTTCTATGGCTCTCTCTTGCTCTCAATCACCATTTATAGTGCTGGAACTGTGATGTAATTGCCCACCATATGGGCAGATGGTCCCTTTACTGCATGTTTATCATGTCACACTGCACATTCAGCTATCGTTCAATTTACGAATCCTCTGGAGCTTAAGTGATCATGATAAGTACATTCTCATCATAGCCACTGCATACACTATGTGCTTTTTATGCTTTAAGTAATAAAGGGAAGAAGGGGAGAGCAGTTACTGTGATGTTATTCTGAATATCACCATGTAATCTGGACATCCACTTCAACACTAATAGGCTCAATGTTTTATTGTCTGTGGATGCAATTCAGTCTAAAAATACTACACAGAAAGCGGTTATGACATTAAGTTTGAAAGAAAAATTCTATAAACACAGTCACTTGACTGACCTTCACAGGAAATAGTGTTACGTACCAGCTCAATGAAACACAGTCTTTAATAAAACAGCTTTAGCCTTCAGTCGAGACGGACTTTTTAAATGATTTGAACTTGGAAAGGTGTAGCAAAGAAGTACCTGCTACAGAGCTCATTGCAACCTACTTAATTTCACCACTACCTGGTGCCAGGATCATAAATGACTTCAAGTGTTATATCATCACTGACTAAACTGCCAGAATTATGACAGACAGATACTGTTCTCTAACCTCTGTGATCACCACAATAACACTGGGATAATGTGCTGTATAATATGATGGATTCACTGGCTTGGTGGTTTATTTGGAGGTTCATCAGTCAAATCAGTTTCCAGTAGATTACTTCCTCTCAGTGGGAGCAAGGTCTTATTAAAGCTGACAAACTGATTAGGAGCTCTCCTGCCTCCCTTATACCTTCAGTGTAATTACTTCTGCCACTGAGGTTATGTTTGCCGTCCCATTTGTTTGTCATTTTGCTGGTTAGCAGCATATCTCAAGAGTGTCGAAACACATTTCAATGGAATGCAAGTTATTTGTTTTGGAATTTTTTATTATTATTTAGATTATTCATTAATAATGCAAAACAAGTCAGGGAAGGCAAACAGGTTCAAACAGACAGGCAACCCTTTCTTACATCTCAGCACAGAGGGGACCCACATGACACCTCATCAACTTTTTTCAGTTTAACATTGGTTTTTTGTATACTGTAATTACAAATTTTGTAACAGTATAAATGGACTCTCATAGAAATCTGCACAGGAGAGTACTGTTTTGTCCATTTAGTGTCTTTGTTTCTTGTATGATTGTTTTGTTCTCTTTTTCTTTTCTTTTTTTGCTCCTTACATGTATGTTAGATGGGGCAGGTACTGTTTATTTGTAAATGATCTATATTCCCTATGAAAAATGTCATCAATTAAATATTTTTAAAAAATAAAATAAATTAAATTAAAAAAAAAAAAAAAATTTTGTCCAATTTTCTGCATATTTTCTATAAAATCCGAAACCTATAGGGCTTAAAATATTAAGATATATATATATATATATATATATATAGATAGATAGATAGATAGATAGATAGATAGATAGATAGATAGATAGATAGATAGATAGATAGATAGATAGATAGATAGATAGATAGATAGGCCAGAGTCATACCAGCGACCCTCTTGCTGTGAGGTAAGAGTGCTAACTACTACACCACCATGTAGCCCCCTTTACCATCCTTGCACTGAAAATGTTGCATCTGCTGCTCTGACTACCTGCTAGAGTGATTTGAATGGGAATTTCCATTCTATTCATTTAATTTGAATGCTCACAGCTTTCAGTATTAAGATGGTTTCAGGGGAGCTGCTGGTCTGGCACTGACTCCTAAACATAATATAAGAATATCAGCAATCAGCAAAGCAACAATGTGTTTTACATTTCGCGGCTAATCTCAGTTCAGAAATCAGGAAGCTTTCCATGTATGGAACCAGCAATTTTTGGTCTATTTCCATGAGACAGTTGATGTTTATGATGCAAATCATGCATGCTGCGTGAGAACAAAACAACAGGCAAAGAAAAAGAACAGATGGCACAAAGTTATTCTCATGAAAAATGCATTGCAATGCAAACCAAACCCTTTTCTAAAAACAACTATTGTGAAAAGTGGAGCACCACTGTACGACTGCAATACTGTAACAACAATACTCCAGTTATCAAGCACAAAACTCTAAAGATTCATCTTAAGCAAGGCGGCGCACTGATAACGAACCCGAGAGCTGCCAGAGTTGAGGTGTTTGTGAGTGTGTGTGTGTGTGTGTGTGT
Organism: Centropristis striata; assembly: GCF_030273125.1. NCBI lineage: Eukaryota > Metazoa > Chordata > Actinopteri > Perciformes > Serranidae > Centropristis > Centropristis striata. The sequence goes on from NC_081536.1 coordinate 16,844,428, forward strand.
GTGTGTGGAGCGAGAGTCTCCCTCCCACGTGCTGTAGGCTCGACTGTCACAGGTGAGGAGTGTAACAAGCAGCCTCCGTCTAGACAATTCAAACACATATATATGCCCTGTGATTTGAGCTGGCATGACAGCCAATCCTGTCAGCTGCTCACAGTGTCACGCTTCTTATCTGTGTTAACAACAGCTGCTCAACCTCACCGCAGAGATGAGGAGGTGTACCGTGTATAATCTGCTGAGTTAAGGCAATAACTGCAGCACGAGTTAATCAGAGAATAGAATACAATACAATACAATGCAATACAATTACTAAGATCAATTGTAAAGCATGGGCATTGTTTCTCACTAGAGTGGAATAAATAATAATTGTGCAAACACTTCAGTTACACATGACCTGTATGGAAATGTTGCAATACAGTCAATAACTTGCACTTTCTAGAAACCCTTGTCCATGTGTAATAAGATGCTGGTTTGAATCAATGAGATAAAATAAAATACAGCTGTACTGATTCTGAGTTTTTCAGGGGCCAGCACTGAGCATCAACCTAATCAATACTGGCTTTGCTCTGATGTAAAAACTCTAAACAAGTATATTTTTTAAATGCCATGTGTGTGTTTTTTCCTCCCATGTTTGTTTCTCTCTGTGAAAGTTCATAAGCTCGTCTCTGCCAGGGTTGTCAGGTCAGTGAGGCCTCATGCCATATCTCCTCGCTGCCTGTCAGTCAAACAAAAGAAACTTTCCCCATGCTCTGCTATCCGGCATGTCTGCTGTTTAGTCACGAATGCTGTGCGATGGACAGCAAATAACTGACATTTGAACCGATGTACCTCCACATCGGGTTCTGTATTAAAGTTTGAAAAGTGTGTTATAGACTCACTGCAGGAGGAAGGAATTTGTGATTTTTCACTCCTTCCAATGTCGATGATCGTAACTGCACTTATTCAAAAAAGTTTCTCTGACTCTCCTTTCCAGCAATATTATTGTGAATTGAATGAAAATTATGACACCTCCATGATTTGTATACATCTGGGATAAATCATAGTCACACCTGCACTTAGTACAGAGCTTTCTTGTCCACATGTTTGTGATGCAAACTGTTGCTAACCTATCATTAAAGACCATACAATGTTATCATAACAATTTCTATCACTTTTTTTAGTACTCTTTAAATGATGCAAGTGGATTTTCTTTTCTCTTCAGTGTCTCTTCAAATAATAGAAAATGCTGCAATATAATTCACAGCAGCTGTCTTATCCTCTCCACTCTGTTCACCTGAGATGACTTAAATGTGAATCTCAGAGGTGTTCTCAAGGAGCAGGAGAAAGAAGAAAGCTGTGTCTGTCGGTTTATTATTGCTAAGGAGTGGCACCAATGCTTTTAGTTTTGTTTTGTATAATAAATCGAATTTGGCGGAGAGTTACCCATGGGTGAAGAAACAAGTGAATCGTTTCTGCTGATTTGTATCATGAAATTTGTTTTTAATTCTTATCATAGTGATATAGGGCTTTTATGGACTTTTCTCATGAATTACTGCACATCAATAAAAACGAAGAACCATCATGCAATGGGACACATCAGCCATCTGCCAAATAATTCTCCCTATTATTGAAATAGCTAATGAAGTGAAAACATACAAGTCTACCAAACTGTGGGGTAGGCTGGAACAGGTGCAAGATTAAAGGTGAACAAGAATCCATATATTATGGAAATATTATTACAATAACACATTGAAGGTTGTTATGTCTTTCTTTTTCAAGTTTCATTATGGCTATCTAATTACTAAAGGAAAAACAGTTTTTATTTTCTGGATTTCAACCACACCACAGCACTGCAGCAGCCATGTTGGATCCGTAAGAAAACTACAAGCTTCCAAGTGCCGAGTAGTATGCATCATCGTCTTGCCGTCCCTCCCCGCTCTGTGATTGGATCCCTAAAACAGCGCTAAGACACCTTCCTGGTTGCCAGACTGGATGGAGGTTCGAAATTAAATTTGAGCGCGCAAGGCAGTATGGGTATACCCAGGCTAGTGGCAGAGGGGAATTTCTTCCTAAATTATAACTAATGGCCAATGTTTTGCTGTTTTTGTCAGGTTTTTTAGAGTGGAGCAGAGGAAATACAAAGGAAAAACAGAAGACATGCCTACCTCTATAGCAACGTCTATCTTGTCAATTGTCAGTTGTTCCATGCATGATGGGCCTGATGGGTCAACCGTGGCGCTCATTTGAATGTTTGCTTTTTAATTGAAAGACTTGTTTCATGTCATGATGCCAGAAATAACAGTCAACTTGATGGAGAGGGCCAGTTCAAGGGTCTTGTCTTGCAATGTCCAAGACCAAAATGACATGAGGAGCACCCCATGGCTTGAGTCTCGGGCCTCTACTGTTTAATGTATATATACTCTCACTGGCTCAATATAGCAAAATAACTCACATTTACATTGCTGTATCATCAAATGATCACTGAATTCATTATATTTAGGATTTTCGTTTGATTGACAAAGTCCAAAACTCAGCTTGAGTTGCTTTAACTGAAAACTAATAAGAACAGCAGAAAACCCAGACCTTAATTTTAACCGTCACATAAAGATAATCGCATAATCAGACTAACTTAAAAGACATAAAGTGTTTATTTATGAACAGCATCTTTACTGATCAAAAAATCTATACAACAAAAACATTGTTGGCAGAGTTCTTACCAAACTAGAGAAGCAAAACAAATTATTTTACTTCTCAGATCATTGCACTAGCTATCTGAGTGTCAGAGGATTGATTTTAAAATTGTATTACTTTTTATAAAAGCACCTAATGTTGTAAGACCAAATTACATTTCTGATAAACACTCCAGACCTCTGAACACCTGGGAATTGTTTGATTACTGCCAGAGGATGAAAACAAAAGTAACACTAGTCTATGCCTGGTATTTTAGAATGACATCATCTCTGTATAAGCTGTACAATGGCTGTGGTATTGAATGAATACTGAAATGTTTAATGTCAAGGTTTACGTTGCAAATATATCAGGAGGATCTTTTATGTGTCCATGTCCTCCCCCACACACCTGTCTTTTGATATAAGTGTGCGAAGGATGTAGTTTCCTTTTTCATTGCATTCATCTTGTTTTGCACATTTTAAATCATAAGAAAAATAAATTAAATAATCCCATGCATTCTTCTTTCACTGCTGTGACACAATTTATTTGCTTGTGTGTCAGCGACAAAACCCCTTTTCAAGCCTGCAGTTGAAAAGAACATTTTCCTCTAATCATTGATGAAAAATCTTCTGAGATGGTTCGGAGTTCATTCATATCAGTGCTTGGCTTTTTTTCACTCCATTTGCACCTTGTTATGGTGATTAAGTGTTTAATTGCTTGATGTTCCATTTTTTATTGCAGTTACCAAAGAAAAAGGACTTGACCAAACTTTATAATGGACTATAGCTCATGCCATTCTTCTGACTGTCTACAACTCTCCGTGTGATGAGCTCACAATTGTGAATGTGTTGTTTCTTGCCTCATTTGTCACCAGTTCATCTAGTTTGTCACTTGTTCAATTTGCATTTCCACTGAAACCCAGAGGCAATATGTGAGGTGTTTGTTAAAGATCAATAGTCCACATACAGCACAGTGTGTCTTCTCCAGGATGCTTTCTCTAAATGTCTGTGACACAGCTTTTGCTCAGACTGTTTTATTTATTTATTCTATGGTCTTGATATATTCATGAAACTGTTTGAATGACAACAGTGGGAAAGCGACAGTGCAGATTTTGTACATTGGGTAGGAAACATATGGCTATCTCATATTTTGAATACAGTTTTTGTTGTTGTGTAACTGCTACCATGCTGCAACTGTTCCAAAATCAACAAGATGTCCAACCTAAACGATAGAATAGGTTGGTTGTCAATACCACCCGTCATGACTCATATCAGCGTTTTGCGGTACAGAGTGGTACGTTCTAAAAATAGCACACATGCCATTATGCATACATGTACAGTTTGCGGTTCTAAAGAAAAAAAAGGGCTGCACTAAGGTGTTATAAAAGACATCAAATAAATGTATGTAAATGCCGGAAGTGAAGTAGTTACAAGGGTCATGTGACTACCAGAAGTGACATAGTTATGTAAAAAAGTTTTTAAATCACATCGTTTACTGTTACCCTACCTAACCTCAGTGTGAATTCTGATATCATTACTACTACGCCCACTACAGGACAGTGGAGTACAGTCTAAAATGTAAATATGGGTCGTACAAATGACCTGTATGGTCGTTTCTGAGGGGAGACCAGTCTCTCCAAAATATAGAACATCGTGTTCTTTGCACATGTTTCATATCTTTGTGAGTATGCACCCTGTGTCCTGTGTTACATACAATGTATATGTGTGGGATTATGTTTGTATTCCAACAGCCAAGTCTTAATGGCATCCAATATTTTGCCTAGAGAATCAAATATGAATTACTATGACTTATGTGAAATACTTCTGGTCTCCTCTGTCGCACCAGCCGGAGTCATCTGAGGGGATTCTCGTTCAGAGATGACAGCATAATTACCCGGGTTCTGAGACACTGCAGGTTTTCATAGCAGTGTGTGACAGCCACACATTTAAAGACCATTTAAATTCCACTTGTTTTGCAATAACTTGTAAAATCCTGTCCCTTTTTCTGTAAGATTCTGCAAGAACAATCAATCGATGTCAGCATCTTGATGAGGCGCTAACATTTTTCAGAGAAAGTTGTTTTTTTTGTAGTAAGAAGGTAAAATAAGTACATGCACATTGGTCACTGTGTATGGTGATTCAGGCACTTTTTTTTTACTGCAGCTATACTTAAGCAATTTACCATCATCCATAAGCACATTTTTCATTTATAAGACCAAATGCTCACTGCAGAACTTTCAAACTGGAATTGAATGTGGATGCTTCACAGAGCAGGTGCTACCAGCATGTTCTCTCACAAGACACGCAGTCACGTCGTTCTCTGCTGCCTCTGTTTAGTTGTAAAATCAGGCAAACTGTTGTGAAATCAATTTCCTTAAAATCCAGCTGCCTCTTCACCTCATGATGCATGGGGACTTTTTCGTGTTAACCGTTATTTCTGTTTCTAAATAACTTTAATCAAGATTCAAGATCAGTATTTGACACAGATTTGTTGTTAGATAAAAGTGAAATACCCCTGTATTATTTAGCTAAACATATCATTAAGGATAGCTTGTGGAAATAACAGAAGTCTGGACTTGAAAAAGGCAAACATTGTGTAATTGTTTGTGGGAATTTCTTGTCTGTGGTTGTTTTTCCCATTTGTAGTAATTTCCAATCTTTTTGTAGTTGTTTTATCTCTCTTTGTAGTTTCATTATGTCTCTCTGTGGTTGTTCTGTCCCTTTTGATAATTATTGTGAGTCTCTTTGTAGTTTAATTTTGTCTTTTTGCATCTTTTTTGCATTTTGCGTCTCTTTGTAGTCTTTCTGTGTCACTTTGTAGTCATTCTATCTTTGTGGTCATTTTGAGTCTCTTCGAGTGACATTTTGTCGGTGATGTTTGAGGCGGCCCCTGACTCTTTGGGCCCCTGAACTTGTGCCTAGTAGACCCATTCCTTCAGGCTCTGCCTAAAACTACTTTGAGATCCACTGCAGATGAACAACTTTGGTGCACAACCAACCCTGCCATTTAATTTTCATATTAGCAGAACTTTCTTTCAAAAATTAAATTGCAAACTGAACTTTTTGCATATGAATCCAAAGTAGACTAGGTCACAATGTGTATATATCCAACTAACCTGGTTTGTACCTTTATTTGCATATGACAAAGAAGAACAAGCCCCAGCGTGATTATACAACAGTACGAGACAAAAACTTTGACGAGAAACTTGTTACACTGAACAGTTCCACCTGACTGGTAAATATCAACCAAAAGGTTATTTTGTCCACCCACTGCCTCTGATAAATGACCCAGACAATTTTCACAAAAACAAGCCGCAGGGCATCTTGCAATCAGTCAAATGAAAATGCAAAATTTGTCCCATTTTCATTCCACCTGGTACAATTAAATTATACCAAATTCAAATGCAAAATGGGTCTTAGGACTGAACGGCAAATAAAAAGCAGGAAACAATTTTTTTTGTATTCCTTTTATTTATTTTTGACAAATAGAACTATTTTCCTGTGATGGTTGCATTTAGTTTAATTTTTGTTATGAAAATGACTGAAACTAATTGTCTTTCCTGCTCTTAATTCAAATGTATTCTTTAAAGTTATTAAAATATTTCCATATTTTACCATTGCACAGAAATGTGATTGCATTTTATAAAGATGCTGAATTTGGAAACTTCATTTATAATCATATAGAATTATGCACAGTACAATGTAGTGATGTTTTATCTTAGTTTACTCATCCTAAGCATTTCAATCAGGAGAGACAAATGAGTGGAGAAAATGGAATCATTTATTATAACAGATGATATGAAGGTTATTGTAACAGATAATATATGATGATTATTATAGCAGATGGTTTAGTCTGATGGCTGATGATTTGCTGGGGCTGGCTGAAAAGGCTGATGGAGCTGAAGAATCTGGGAAGGCTGGGTGGTGACGGGGAGGTGGAGGGCCTGCGTGTCACTGAACTACATGAATACTGAAAGGGAGAGGTTGAATCATATTTAAAAGAGCCAGCAGCAGGATCGTAGGCTAACCATGTAGATGTGTTGCTGATGAAACAGCTGATCGCGCAAATGACAACAAGGAAATTATGAATAAGCATGTGTGAGAAGAATGAATGCAGGATTAATGAGAAATAAACGATGCCTTAAGCATGCAAAAGTATCGTCTTCCTGACTGAACTTTCGCTAGAGCTTCATTTCAATCAGGAGACAAGTGACTGAAGATGAAAAGTTGAAACATGACGGGTAATACATGATAATTAAGACTGAATGGCAGAATGAATTACAAATAAACTAAACCTATGCATGCAAATATACAGGTGCATCTCAATAAATTAGATTATCATAGAAGTTTATTCATCAGTAATTCAATTCAAAAAGTGGAAATAACACATTATATAGATCCATTACACAGAATGAACCATTTCATGTCTTAATTTATTTGATTTCTTCTAATTATAATGATTATGGCTTACATTTAATCCTTAAATTCAGTGTCTCCAAAAAAAATTAATATTACAAAAGACCAATTTTAAAAAGTATGTTTAATATGAACATTTTGGCCTCTGAAAAGTATGTCCATCTATATGCACTCAATACTTGGTTGGGGCTCCTACCTGAAATGGACTTTTCTATGATATTCTAATTTATTGAGATGCACCTGTACAGTCTTCCTCACTGACTGAGCAGCAGTGGGCAGAAACTGTATAGCACCTGTAGAGCAACTTGGGGTTTAGTGTCTTGCTCAAGGACATACAGACAGGAGGAGCCAGGGATCGAACCGCCAACCTTGAGACTAAAGGATGAACACTCTATAGCCTGAGCCTCAGCCACCATCAGGTAGGTCTATGTTGACTCTTGGTTTCACATGTAAATTGAACAGCAGTCGCTTTGAACACACTAACCCTCCCTCCACTGACTTTCACCCAGGAGACTGCTGTTCATTTTACATGTGAAACATGTAGCCATAAACACATAAACAGTGGCTGAGGCTCAGTATATAGTGTTTGTCCTTTAGTCTCAAGGTTGGCAGTTCGATCCGTGGCTCCTCCTGTCTGTATGTCCTTAAGCAGGGCACTAAACCCAGAGTTGCTCTGCAGGTGCCATACTGCTTCTAATGACCCTTTAAGTCCACTTAGAAGAGAAATGTTTGTGACAAGAAAACAGGCCACATTCCAGTGATTAGAAGCTGATCTGTGATTGGATGGAGAGTTTCTTTTACATACCTTATGATCCAGATCTGCATTATTAAAACTATTCCAAGCAGTAGTCTTGAACCAAACAACTTATGAATGATAAATCCAACTATGCCATTGTGGAAAAACCTAACATAACAGGCCCGAAGAGAGTTTTAATACAATATTTAAAACCATGGTGTTTCTGGTGTAGGCAGAGGGATCCTTTAGGGTTAGAAAGAAGAGAAATTGCTTAGATTTTCTCTAATGAACACAGCATCGCTTTAGAGCACACTATTGATTGCACAAATCCCTGTGAAACTTGAAGCAGTGGCAATCAAATGAAAAGTGACATTGCTGGAAGACTTAGGGTGGACATACTGTACAACATGAGAATTTTAATAGGATTAGCTGAGAATAGACTCCCCTACACATATCTCGAGGCAGGGTGAAAAAAAGCCCCATTTCACAGATTCTCTCAGGTACTTTCTCTGTGCTCTCGAACTAGAGTGAAAGCGTAACTTTTTGTGTTTATTTCAAGAGATCTTGCAGGGTCAGGCTACCCTTAGCAAAACTTCAAATGGGAATAAAAAAAAGGTTTAAAAGGTTGAGGTGGGAGGAGGTACAAGGATGACTTAAAAAGACTTGGCTCAGCTCGATGCAGTGAAGCTGGATACAACAACCACTATGGTCATGTAGTGTTCTTCAATAGAATAAACTGGTTGTTTGGGTGAAATTGGCTTGAATGCTAATATACTGGAGGTAAGTTAATAAGTGCAGTACTCTAAACACTAAGTATTTGTGCTTAAAGTCTGCAGTAAAATCAACTTTTCTGAATTATGTTTTGCCAGTTTTAGAGCTTCATGTTTCAGTATGGAACAGATATAGATTTATAGTAAATACAATGTATTATTATAAACACATGTAATATTTGTTATGCAAAACATGTTATTACATTACTCAGATGAACTTTATTAATGACAACCTGTCCTCATAGCTAAACAACAGAATAGGTTAGAGGCACCAATGACTACAAACGACATATATGATATCCTAAAACGACATATAAGACCGTTCTATTGAACATTTAATGGTCGTATGGTTACAGTTTTATAAGCGTGGTTAATCGTTGGGAAACGGAAATACGGTATTCCTCTGTTTCCCAGGCGAACATGTTTAATTTAGGGACAAAACAACATAGTTTCTTTGAGGAAACAATCATGGTATTAGTTACAACAAGTATGTGGTGTAGGGACATAGTTACATTACGTGACATAGGTGTTGTAGTAAATGATGTGCTTACATTATGTTATTACATTATGCACGTAAGTTAAAATCATTGTCTTTTTAAAAATATTGACTTTTTGTTTTCTCACAGGAGATGAACAGCAACCTCCTGGGTCAAAGTTCGGCATTTGTTTGACCGATCCAACCAGCCCAACCTCCTCTCTAGACGGACTTTGTCGGTCTTTATACCACATCACCTAACTTCCTCCTTTGCTACCGTCATCATTATACGGTTACTCATGGCTGCTGCCTAACAAAAAACGTAAATGTAATATGGATTGTTGCACAAACGACCTATGCGTCCATTTTTTGGGAGAGGATGGTCTGGAAAATGTTCAACCTGCATAGGGATGATTCAAAAGAGATACTAGGTTATGAAGATAAAAGCCACTATAAAAGACAACTGCATGCTATTCATAATGGACAACATAAAACAGTCCCATCTACTCTACATTTTTATAAAATGTTTACTGTTTATATCCATATTTACAACTCTTTAGATTAAACGCTGGAGATACAAGTCGTCGATCATCACTTTTTTTCATTTAGTGTTCACATCAGCATAACTACTGGGTCATGAGTTGTGACAAGAGTGAAATATATCTCAATGTTTTTACTGTTTTAGCTGAGTAACTGGGTGATTCATCATTGAGACAGTGTAAACTTACTGTACTTCACTGTGATTTTTAATGCTACCCTACTTTAGCTGGGGAGAAACAATTACTTGAATATTCAGCACTTTCAGCACTGTACCTTATCTAGACATTTATTTATAGCACTGCCTTTACTCTTTCTGTTCTTTTGTCCACATGCACGTGTACGTCCTCCCGAGAAGATCTATGCATCTCTTCAAAGGATCCTTGGGAGAACATCTGTGGAAAGCACTGGAAAGAGTAAAGGAGAGAGCAGCCTCAGTTTTACTTTATCCATGTTTTGTTTTTTTCTTTGCCGCGTCAGTGCAGAAGCTGTTGAAAGCCTCTGACTCCATTAATAACTTGTGCAGTGGGGACCTGTTATGCAAGGCCTGAAACCTGAGAGCCAGTCACCTGTTCTGCTACCTGAGCCCGGTCTCTGGGGACGGAGGAGGAGACAAGTAGGGTAGACAGCCTCGCTGAGCTGCCTGGAGGTCTCTACTCATATGGACTCAAGGCCTAGGGTACTGCTGGAAGCTCCAGAGATCCCTGTTGGGTGTTTTTAACCAGCATAACTAACCCAGTGTAGATAATGATTTAACTGAGGAATATCCAGATCCACCAGAGCCGCCACTGTTAAAGTTCCACCAAGGACACAGGCTCAACTTCTCTTTCATTTGCAGAGCATATTCAGCTCTTAACGCTCGGGAGGCTAACATAAGCTTGCAGGGTCATTTGTATAAACATATTGACTCAGTTGATGAGTTGTGCGTTGCTCCTTGATCCCCTGTCAGCTGAGAGGAGTTTCCAGCGGGGCTTGAGAAAAGACCACAGAGCGCTCTCGGCTACCTGATGAATGGTCGAGTGCAGGAGACTTTGCACTGTTGAAAGAAGTGGATGTATTTGTTCCAAACAGAGGACAGACAGCTGATGTCTTAGCCTTGACACTTTGCTTTATCAGGTAAGAAGGCTTCTCAATACGTGCTGTAGGGGTTGGATGGGAGATGTCAGCATTAGGTAATTATTCTATTTTTCTCTCTATAATAAGTCTGCTTTTATCAATAATTATATCAACCTAAATGAAAATAGGGATATAAAATGCATGACAGGTTCAATTTTAGAATGATAATTGCTGCATTTGTGGAAAAGGGATAAGAATATATCACATATTTTAGATATTATTGTCAAACGCACCTAATAAATGAGACTTTTCAGTAGTGATAGATAATTAACATAGCTGCTAATGGGCTTTTTTAAATTAATTGCACCATTGTAAATGAGGATACTCCATCAATGGGATTTTAAATTAATACAATGAAGAATGTAGAACATTCATGGTTTGTTTGTGCTGTTTCAGGTAGGGATAAATGTTGAATATCAAATACAAATAACTCTTGAGGCCTCTGGTATGTTTTCCTATTGTGAATTCAAAGAGATTATGGCCCATGTGACCACATTCCCACAGTCAGGATCATTATAGCACGCTTGACTCAGTCTGACAAATTGCTCTAATAAACAAACCAGTATGTAACTGCTGCGGATAATAAGAAGGAGCGTGTACGTCATCCTTGTAATCCATGATCCACCGACAAATAACAAATGTGTGTTGAGAATGTAATTTGCATCGTGAGCACACTTCATAATATACAAAGGTACATATTCCTCTTACAAGAAGCAATTTGAAGCTCTTGTAGGGTAGGTTTTTTTTTTAACAAAAATAAATGTAGATACAAAGGCCAGCATGCAGAGAAGTTAAAGCACACAACAGGCCATGATTACAATACCCGTCCATGACAATAACCTCTTACAACAGCTAGCACCAGTACATATGACACATCTGAATACCAGCGTTTTGTCCCAGTGCTCCCTCAATGCACCGCATTTCTACACCGCCTGTCCTGATGGATTTGTCTCTTATATACCCTCAGCTCTGCACAGCCTGTCTGCTTCCTAACCAGCTGTAGGTCCCATGGCCTCCATGCATGCTCCTGGCACTGTCAGGAGCACAAAGGTTTACTCAATCACTGGTTTCCGTGCATGAAACAATAAGCATATGGCCACATTAGCTAAGCACAAACCCTGTTCGCTTTCTCTGAGCTGCCACTCTTTCCGTGTCTCACGCGCGCACTCTGTTTCTATATTTCTCTTGTGCATATCTTGCATATGGTTTACTTTCAAAGGATGGCTGTATTCTGCATTTTTACTGTATGTCAACAAACCATCAATGCGTCTGTCTCTCAGTACAACTTGCCCAGCCTGTCTGTGGCTCTCCGCCCCGAGCAAAAAAAACATAAATCTTTTAAAAACAAATGCATAAGTTCAGACTTTTCAGTAAAAAGAAAAAGGCTAAATCGTTTTTTAAACAGTGCACTGTAAAATGTATTGTGTTTCTTCAGCTAACCAGCACACAAGTAGAAAATATTGATGGAAGCAGGAATGTTAACTAACCATTTTAAGCATGTTTTACTAATAAAAAGTTGTGTTTTATGTCCAAAAGTAGGAAAAATCTCAAATCTCAAATTGACACAATGTTGACAATGGTCAAAAGTTTACTCTGCGAGTGCCACAACAAATATGTTTCTCTGTGCTGTCTGAGTCATAAAAGGGAATGTGCACTTGCACACCAGACGGTTTATATGGACATCAGCCCACCAATGATCACAGTTCTTTCCAATGGCAACGGTATGCCCAAAAATGTTCCTTTTGTGGGATTTGGTGACTATATAAAAAAAATAGAATATCACCATTTATCCTTGAACAAACTTTTAACACTACTGGTTGGATGAACACCTATCTTCTAAAGAATTTCCCCTCATTTTGTGTTTTGAGGATGATGATAAAGAGAGCTGTCTAACATGTCTCTCAAGTGTGCTGAGTTGGGTTGTGATCTCATGACTGTGCAGGCCATGCAGCAGCATATGATTCTCATCATTTACATACATAAACAACGTCTTGAGTGCATGTTCCCGATGTGGAGGCATCTGCATTCATTATGTTTCCCCACTCATTTACTGTGGCTTGGCCTTCAATTTGTCACCCATCTGCATGGCTATGCAACAATGACAAGAACCTATACATTCTTCTAATATATGCACATGCAATACATACCCATATATACAGTAGTGTTCATTTGCATTTTCTCCATACAGTGCTGCTTGATGTATTTTTGTTGAAAGACTCTTGACGCCCTCTGTATCCATTGTTCCAGTGTTCATTCTTCTTATTTTGTTTAATTCCCCCATTTTAAGCCATGTGTCCTTCAGGGTCCTTTTCTTTCTCACAAACAAACTCCTGACCAACCCTCTTTCGTATAGTGTAACATTAGAAAAAATGTTGTTGTTCCTCCAATTACACTTGCTGGCTGGGCAAAAATAAATCAAAGGAAAAATGGGGTGAAACAGTGAATGTATAAACTTCTATTTCAGTGTTGTTGTTCCAGCCTGCATTCCTGTCCCATGTGACTTACCTCAAAGTGGAACACACGGAAGGAACATAATTACTTTTCTTGTATTATATGAACTGTACAATTCACGCTCACATATTAACAGGCCAGCAACATGACTTCAATTTGCAGGGTCTCACTGTGACATTGTGTAACACAAAATGAATGTTCTGCATGCTTGAGTAAGTTTGTGTAAAGCGTGAATTATGCCTCCATTTGTTATAATCTCGGTTTGTTATTAACTGTAATAGCTACATCTCGTTTTATACCAGCTGAACTGAGAGCAGTGCACTTGCCGTATCATGATTAAAAACCTGAATTACACTGAATAAAATGAGTCGATAAGACCCTTCCTATGCCTTCTGAAACAATAGGCCTAAACATTTAAGCTATTGTTTGGTGTTAAGGAATAATCAAAAATGTGCCAAGCAAGCAAGGCAGATAACCACGTTAGGAGAGTCAGCGTCAGCTGAACTGAGCAGCAGAAAGCCAGAAAGAGAGAGAGATTTTTCTTTTGAATGCTGATGGGTGGGAATGAACATGGCTCTAAGCATGGAATAAATGATGGAAAGATAAAGTGAAGTGAATAATGCGATACTGAAGTATTAGCAGAGAGACTATTTTCAGTGACAATATAGCTGTGCTTTTGTGATGAGTAGGTAAGTCGGATAATTGTGTTTCAAGTTGCCTTTGAAGTGGACTTCCCTTTTATGTCATGTATGGTGTGTGCAGCCTAGTTAAAATCAGAACCTGCCATGATCTAACTTACAGTATATTTCTTTTTCTGTTGTGAACTGACAGATGAGGGACTAGAAGAAAGCTGTTGATGTCAGTAGGTGTCCGCAGTAGGAGATTCCCAAGCCTATCGACACCTAACATCAATGAGGTAAACAGCACTGGGTGTATCTGTCTGTTTACCTAAAGTCTTCAATCAATCAATCAGCTTTATTTGTCACCTCATTTCAACATATCCTCCAAACATCATATGTCATTTGTTCACACCCTCTAATATGACCCACAGGAGAGTTTTCTAAATTAGAACCCTTCAAGTAGCAGGAGATCAACACTTACTCATATCCAAACATAACAGTCACTGTTTTAAACACTTGTTGTGAAACGATCACAGTTTGGTTACATTTAGGAAACAAAACTTCATATTTATGCTTAGAAAAGATAATTTGGCATGACATAAATATCTCTATTCTCTCTAAACCTCTCTTGCAACCTGGGAAGTTACTTCAGTGAACACTGTTTCTGCAAATACTGCCTGGATCCAGAGCTGCACTCTGTATTTATGTTATTTGTTACTTGAAGATGCAAATGGTTTTGCCTGAAGTAGTGCTTTGATCGCACCCATTGTTAAACTCGTCCTTCAAATCTGTCGACAGATCCACATAGTAGCACCCGGCAAGGTACTCAAAACCATGATGAAAATAATACTACACATATCACAATAGCCTCAGATTTTTTTTTTTTCTGTGAAAGCTACTTGAACAACATGCTTTATAAAATTATGGTTATGATGGACGCAAGAGCAATTTCACTGTTATTACTGTAAACTAAGAATACATATTCTGTAATAACTCCATGTCTGAAAATATAGCAAAATACTGTTTTCTCCATGATGCTATGATCTTTGCGCTCTGATATAAGTAGGTGATATCGTCAGATTTGCATTACTCTGGTTAACAATAACACTCAAGCAGGAGACAAAATTACTAATTAAGCCAAAAATATATTTGTATAAAACTCTCCTGATATTTGGGTAATGGGAATGTGAGACAACACAAGAGCTGTTTGAGGAAGATGTAAAATTGTTTGCCCTTCAAACAGAAAAAATGAGAAATGTTAACCAGTAAGGTCTCCTGTGTACAAAAGTATAACTCAAGTATCTACTGCTTGTTCAAAGTTTGTTTAAGATACTGAGAGAGACCAGAAGAGAAATCTGAATTGTTTAAATGTCATGGATAATTTGTCCCCAAGTGCTGCCCATCAAGTTACACATTGTCATGGCAACAGCAACAGATCAAGAAACAAGTCGAGCAGGAGAGAAGATAATAAGTCCCTCCAACCACATCACAGGGGCCAATATCTTTGTATTTGCAATCTTCTTGGTTTCATTTAAGTTACAGAATCTTTTAGTTTGCAGAGGAGTCAACTGCAACTCTGATATGAAGCTTTTTGCTTTTCTCTGTCTTTTCATAGGTCTCAAGTAAGGATATCACTGCTTCACTGCACAGGAATGTCCTGTCATGGGGTGTTTGGCGGGGGCAAGAGGAGAAGGAGAGTGTGTCTCTTAGAACAATAACACACTCTGCCTCCTCTCAGACTGAGGATAGTGGATCTAACAGTCGAGTTTCCAACCAGTTCAGGGCTGCAAGTGTCCCAGATGAGGTTGGAAGGAGTCCAAAGTCAGCATTTTGTTCCATCACCATCGCAACCCAGAGGATTTTGCCATCACTTTCCACCCCATCGGACCCTGTTTATCCATCCTCTCCGACACAGCCTGTGAAGGTATCAGCTCCACCAAAACTACCAGAAACTTTTGGAGGAAAACCAATGAGCACAATGAGAGTCTCAAACTCCCAACCGGACTTGTGCAGACAGAATCCCACCATCTTCACACCAAATGAGTTCAGACAGGCCTCACCAGCTGATGGATTGGCAGTGAAAGATCAGGCAAAGAGGAAAGTACAACTTGTGCAACGCAGACTGAGCTCCACAGAGGGTGACAGGAAGCAGGACAAAATGGGTGGCTCATTAATGAATCTGTCCTCACAGCCTTCCTACCGGTCTTGTATCCATCTTGAGGTGCCACTGAGGTCCACTAGCTCTTTTGTGTTTTTGGACAAGTCACTTTCCATTTCGCTTGTGGAACTAAAGGGAAGGAGAGCAGGTCAACCCACTTTGTACAGGTCCACCTTGTCTATCCGCCTTGGTGTCTCATCCTGCCACAGATCCTCCATGGATAACAAACCAGCCAAAATAAATGACGGTTACATGAGACCCAGAGCGGCCGTGTTGGGCCGAAACAAACACAATGGCCGAGAAAGAGGCTTGGGTCTCTACAAAAACCCTCAATCAAAGCAAAGGGGCCACAAGGTCGAGCAAACAGCACCCGCTCATGGTGTTAACAGCAAGGCTGATGATTCAGACACACAGCACCACAGCACTACTTTGGGATTATTGTCATTCAGAGGACCAAGCCCCTCGAACACAAAGGCTGGCAGGCAGAAGGGGAATGCAGATGAGGAAGCCTTCCCTAGCAATTTCAGGCACAGGCAGCACACTTCCAATCTTGGCCCAGGTATGAATTTCAACCCATGCATTTGATCTGTATATCCCTTTCAGTGGCACGTATATCTTTAAACTATTTTAGATAAGATCCATGGTGTAATAGCAAGCTGAATGCAGAGCCAAGGTGGTCCCCGAAGGTGGATTGCCTTTTTTTTCCACTCCACCTCTCATCTGTTGATTTATACCTCATGCATTGTTAATAGAACCACGCCCACCCAGTACCACATCTACTACTGTATACATGCATATTGTCCAAGATAAATCCCAACTGGCACACAGAGAGAGAGAGGGAGAGAGAGAGAGAGAGAGAGAGAGAGAGAGAGAGAGAGAGAGACTGACTGCAGTTTTAAATAATAAAAAAAACACTTTCATTTATCCTCCTCCGACTTCTAACACTTCCATATAAAATCTTAAAATTATGAACTTCTATTGTATATATTAACAGAGGTTGAATAGACTGAATTACCATGATTTGTCTTGAAGCCTCCTAGTATATAAAGTAAAAATAAGATCATGGTTATATGAGAGCTGTAAGTAAGTGCGTAGTGTAAGTGCCACTGAAGATCTATCTGTTTAATTGTTGGTGGGGACTCTCTTCAGGGTGATATAAATGGGAAGGAGCACAACATACTTGTTTCCAAGCAGGAGAATTGGATGTCACACTGCAGGTTTGGTCTTCTGAGAGGTGACTTAATAATCAAATTATGTCACTTATAAAGGACTAATTTTGTGGGGAAATATCCTTTTTGCTTTCTTCCTTAGCGTACATGAGTGATATCAACCTATTCTTCTAACTCTAGGTATGAAGCTGCTTTTTAAAAACTATTTTGAGACTGTAAATAGGGGAAACAGCAAACTCTGTAGCTTCATATTTAACAGACATTAGAGTGGTTCAGGCATATTTTCCAGACTGTCAATCTATTAATTTTAAGACTTTTTATCAATACTGCTGCAAGCATTATATCCTCATACAACAATTCTTATACAGTATCTTATGAAATATGACGTTTCTATTTGATGGTGTGAAACGGTTGAATGGTCGCAGATTCAAACATGTAGTCAACAATAACTACTTTATTAGATTTAGGCACCAAAACAACTTGATTAGTTTAGAAAAAAAGACCATGGTTTGTGTTAAAATAAGTACTTCAGATACGGAAGCTAACCTATTTAATTTAGAAAATAACATGACTTTTGGTTTCCCAGGGGACACCAACATGCGGACACCTCAGATAAAGTCCTGTATTTATCCCCATCCATAAACACATCCCCACCTCCTTCCTTTGCTGACTTTGTTGCTCTTTATACTTTGTCATGTGACATCCTCCTTTGCTCCAGTAGTTACTAGAACCACAAGTGGTCACCACCTAACAACAAATGCCAATATGGGCTCACAATAATGAGTGCATTACTTTGTATAGGTGTATGAACAGTGAATATTTATAGCCTGCAGCAAGCCCTATGACTGCATGTACAATATACCTACTGTACATTTACAGTGAGTAAACTGCAGCAGGTTACCTGCCTGCCTCTCCTGTTTCCAGTGCTGTCTCAAGAAAAACAACTGCAACACGACACTTTTTAATTATTAAAGCACTCTCTCCGCTCATTACAACATTTATTTTCTGCACCATCCCACACCCTCATGTATTTTCTTCTTTAAACTTTTCTTCTTTTCATTGGGCACTTCATTTATTCTGATGCCTGGGGCAAGACGCATCCTGTAGCAACAGCTTGACCGGCGACATTACATTTTTGCGAGTGCTTCCTGAAGCATATGATGATGCTCTTCCTACATGCCACATGGTCGTGGCAGGGAGGTCAGTGGAGATATGTATTCTGCAAAAGGTAGAGGAATGGGGTTACGGGTGCAGGATGGATGCACTGTCATCTTTTGCATTATTCATAGGCCACACTCATGTTCCCTCTGGGCTTTTCCTCTATATGAGTTGTGGGGGTAGTGTGTGTGTATGGCTGTGTGTAAGGGTCATTTTGAGGTCTGTTCATTTTCCTGCTTTCTCTAGATTATAAAAGCTTTGATGGAACTTGAGAACATTGTGAAAACAGAGCTATAACTCACTCTCATGGGAAGAATACAGTCATCTGGATTACATCTACTGTATGTCTTTCGATATAACATCAAACTGCAACAAACTACATCACAAACTGCAAAAACACACATCTATTTCAAATTATTTCTTACTGTGAAACCCTGTGAAAACAATCTTTTTCTTTGCCTTCCAATCCACTATTTTTCTTTTCTTTTTTGGGGGAGAATTGTGTGACTTGCCAAATTAAAGTTTACAGTCATTTCACTTTTCTCTGTGTCTCTCAAGTGGACTCCAGAACTTGGAGCAAGCGAGCAAGCCGAGACAAGACAGAGGAAGGACAAGAACATGACTGCTACTCAGAGCCTCAAAAAGTCTCCGATAAGACCCGTCATTCCCGACTGAATGCTGATTCTCTGGAAGGCACACCCAGGACTCTCAGCCTCAAAGTAGGAGCCACATTTAGAATAATAACCTGTCTTTCAGGAAAAATACTACACTAAAGGTACTCCAAAGTAAACATAACACTGAAGGTTTGTTATTGATCAATTTGACAAAAACATGCTATCATAAAAGTCTATTTACTGTGGGTTTTCTGTAGCTTTTAGCCACATCTCATGATCCAGGGATGAAGTTGAAAGGTGGCTTCTGAGGCTCCAGCTTCAAACATTTTCTCAAAAGCCCTGAATGGTTTAGGTTTTTTAAATCCCTTTAACTTTGTTTCATTCTTCTCAATCTCTGAATGGACAGGCAAGGCAAGTGAAGAAAAAGTTTTTTTGTCTTGAGGTGGCTGTTCTATGCTACTACTACTAGTAGAAGTAGTAGTACTACTGCTATGCTATTTATTAAAGAAATCTAATATAATTGGGTAAATGTTCTTCTGTTGGCAGATTATTGAAGCCATTTACTTGGCATTGTTTTGGATCCTTAATTTGCAATCAGAGCAGCCCAGATTATTACGGCATGGATTCAAATGTAGCAGATTTGTCAGCTAAACATTAATCATTTGAACTGTATTCTAACATAGTATAACACAATTTGATTATTAATTGATTAGGAATGCCGTGTTAACTCAATTCCTACCCTCCCTATGTTATGTAATTTAAAACAGTAACATTGGATAATTTCTGCCTCTTATAGTTGGCAGTAGTGAAACTAAGTCATCCTCAACATTTGTTGTATCCTAGTTTCAGAATGATGAAGACAGTTGAAGAAATTACATACAAAATAGGATGTTTGCTCTAAAGGATTATTCTTCTTCTGTTTTTTCCCAAAATATGTACAGATATTGAGGCACTTCATTATCAATTACCTTGCAAAAATTGTGCATATAGCTGCCGTAATAATGAAAGAAATCTTCCCCAGACCCCCTTAAAGAGCTCCAAATGTTAACAACATCAGCCTCCGCCCCTGTGACGGTTCTTGGCATTGGTACCAAACATCTTCTTTATACCACTCAATCTTCTTTCCTTTCAATACCTGCTGCCTACATTTCCCATCATGCAACTTGATGCCAACAGTTCAGCCAGAGACACTGGTGTGTTGCAGCTAAATCAGCCTTGAGCTGCTAGCCTCCAGCAGAGATGAGCAGCGACCTTCAGAGGCCTGGTAACCTCGCTTCTTTCTTACTCCACACCCCCAGATTTTTTTTCATTTTCAGACTTACAGCCTTCAGCATCAACCGGCAATTTATCTGATTTTGAGCAGCTTCTCCTGGAGTCACACATCTCTTTATACAACTTATTTTTTTTGCATATGCAATAGTACTCAACATGACCTGTAAACAGACTTTGATGTGTAAAATCTGTGGAGTTCACCTTTAAGTGGATCTTGTGTTAAGAATTCTTTGTCAAGCCCTGACCATTTTTGAACTTTTGTATAATATATGTGTATGTGCATGAGGCTACAATACAACATCACAATAAACAAGTAGTTTAAATCATTTGTATCAAGAACATTTGGGAGACATTATTTTATGCAGGTTCAAGCTGAAACGGAATGAAAGTCAACAGTGGCAAATTCATTTCCAAATGTCTACTTGTTCCACTGCTTTTGATCCATCAAAGTTAAGAATTATCAAAGAATGAGTGGAGCCGCAGAGGATGCAAAAACGACAATAATGGATCCACAAAGTACAGAACCAAGACTGACAACCTATGGGTCATTTATGGAGTTAATAACATTTCATAAATAGCTGTTTAGTATCATACAAATTGCAGGTTTATGATCAGATGTGTACATATGTGCTGTATGGAACCTAAGGAATCAGACTATTTTATTAAGGTTTCCCACACAGAGAATGTTAATGTGTTTACTCTGGGAATAAACATTATCACAACAGAAGCGGCATCTCTTGAGGGGTGATTTTTACACTTGGAGGGATTTTTTGCTTTAGTTGGTGTTTGACACAGCCTCTGCCAAGTAGAGGAGGCATGAAAGAAAATCTTTAATAATTACACAATTTTAAGGTTTTTTTCTTCCCTTTTTTCATGTCATTTCCTTTTTCTTTCTACCCAGTAAGTGTAACAAGTTTTCTCTCAGCCTTGTGAGAGGTAAAGATCCAGTGAGGTTTCTAAAGGATTCAGATTCCCCTGCGAGTAAAGCTCCCTTACCTTTATCCCCACTAAAGCTTGGCATAGCATTACCATGTTGCCTATACCTCTTAGCTATTACAAAGCTGTGAAGAGGATTCTCCAAGGTTAAGGAATAGATTAAGGATATGTTCTGAATAGATTCTAACCCATTGAATGTTTTTTTTCTTTCTCTTTGCACAGGATTAGAGTCTATGAGTTGTGCGGTATTCTTCCCACCAACAAGCAGCTTACTGTATGTATCCCTCTCCCCACCCCAGGAGGCTTTGGAGCTCTTCAGGCCAGATTTCATCAGCCGGTCTCAGGGTCGGGTGAGGAGGTTGGAGCAGAGGGCCAGGAGAAGGAGAAATCCGCAGGACTCCAATGCAAACCTGGTACAGGGCCTCAGGGAGGATCAGGGCAAGAATAAGAGGAACTGCACCACACCGGATCCACTTAGTGGTAAGTGCAGCTGTATATTTCGGCCTGGAATCTGAGGAAGCAGAAGTACAATTTCATATCTCTTCCCAACCAATCAGAAGGTTTCGGTTCCTCTTCCAGACCAGACGGCCACATGTAAATCATATGAGAGGAAATTTTTGGAAGTGGGAATATGACATTCAACCTATAGTGACGACCGCAAGAAATCCTCCGTCTAGCACTTGAGATAGTCTCCCAGGAGTCAGTCTAAAGCAGGCCGTCTCATCTTCTACTTGATCTGGTTCCCATCTGTCGTTACATCACTTCTGCAAGACTAACACATTCATCAAATGCTTGGATTGTTGGGATGAAGGCTCCTGCAGTGGGTTTATAGATTTATGGTGAATAGAACATTACCACACATTTACTGGAAAACAACTAAACAAGGAACTTGTGGTCATATTGAATCATGTTGGCTTTTTGAGGAACTTTGTACTTTTTCTCAAATAAGTCATGCAACCTCAAACACTTCAGCTGATGTGGGAAAAGGCTGAGGTTTTACATATTACTCTCTGTAAAGTGTAGTGGCAATTATCCAACTTTGCTCTCTGCTGGCCATTATCTAGTATTGCAGATCAGTTAAGCATTTATTTTTCCTCTGAAACTCTGTATGCAGGGAATACCACAAGTAGAAAACAAAAGTGACTAGAATACAAATATGGTGTTCTATTTTCTATTTGTTCAAACTGTTTTTAATACCACACAGAACTGGTGTGCAGACAAGACTGAAACAAGGTCAAAATACAACAAGCAAGTATTTATCATATAGAAAAATAGGACAACATGCATATAAATACACAAATAAGGATACAAATTAAATCAAATGGAGAACAGAGGGATTAGGGCCTAGACATGACGTAAAGGGCAGTATTCTGATTAAGAAATACATATTCCTATGAAAAATGATTCATTTAAACTAGAATTTGTCAAGTCAGTCAGTCTGTTCCTGTTCCTGTGAGTGTTCATTGTATGTTCATTGTAACATAATAATAGATTAACAACTGTGTCTCTGGGTCACTGGCTGTCTAAGTTAGTATACTTCAAAACTGTTTCAATATTATTTGATGTTCATAAAAGTGTAGAGTCTGATTCATGTGATGGAAATGCTGTTAAATATTTAGTGTAATCACACAGTTGTTGTTTTTTAATCTTTCTGTCATATTGAAGCTGTAAGACTGACAAGGCTTTGTTCTGTTGAAGTGAGCACACACACCACATCCAACATCTCTCTCGGCAGTTTTAATTCAACTGTTTGATTCTCTGTCTGCTTTTAGAAAATATGACATTTTAAAAGCTAGACAGGGAATTGATTCTATACAGAGGCTGAGTAATATTAGAATTTCTTAAGTGCTTTCTGACTATAACAGCATGAACACTTTTTTTCATACATTCGTCACAGTGTGTAGAGCCATTTTTCTTCACCGTAGATCCAACTGAACTGGACACCCCTTTAGTAAAACATTAATAAAGTAGGAAGGCATAATACTTCAAGTAACTCAAGCACTTCAACTTTTTAGAAGGTCATGGAGAAGTCATGGAATAAGGGGTTTGAAAAGCTCACACTGGTGTCTGACTGAAGTTTGAAGTTTAATTATGAACAAAGAGTCTTGGTGCTGTTGACCTGAGCAGTCAGTGCACTTCAGTTCAATCTGTGAGAGGCAGACTAATCAGACTTTATAGGATATGTATGGTGTGTGTGTGTGTGTGTGTATGTGTGTGTATGTGTGTGTGTGTGTGTGTGTGTGTGTGTGTGTGTGTGTGTGTGTGTGTGTGTGTCCAAAAAGCACTTATGTCCTAACAGGACTCAACTTAGTCCATGCCACTTATTCTTGCTTACTATTGTGTTGTTTCTTGACTTGTGTGTGTTTACCAGTGATGGAAAAGTATCAGCATCAAAATGTACTTAGAGTATCAAAAGTAAATGTACTTGTTATGTAGAATGGACTCACTCATTGCATTTATATAATCAGTGTTTTAATTTTGTAAAGACAGGGCTTATTTTAACTACTTAATATACTGTTATGACATTTTTTTAAATGTCTAAGCACATTTGATTGACCATGTTTTTTTGTTAAATCTCAACCTGAAAAGTAACTAAAGCTGTCAGCTACATGTAGTAGAGTAAAAATAACAATAACAATATTTGCCTCAAAATGTAGCGAAGTAGAAATATAAAGTCACATAAAATGGAAATACTCAAGTAAAGTTCACATACCTCAAAAGTACAGTACTTAAATATGTATTTAGTATTACACCAACATCAACAAGAACACTGGCCTAAACGTCAGAGAAAACTTGTTGTTGTTTTGTTGTTGAAAACTGATGTCTTCCCTATACTGATGACATTGTGTCTCACTCATTCCTCAAGAACACTGCACTGACATCAGTCAGCCACATTCACAGTAAACACCAGACTACAAGTCCTTCCCACCAAACTCACCTTTCCTCTATTGTTTGCATCCCCAGAGCAATTCACTGAAACAATGTCACACATCTTGGCTGTTTGGGTTACAAAGGAATATATATATATATATATATATATATATATATATATATATATATATATATATATATATATATACATATATATACATACATATATATATATATATATATATATATACACACACACACACACACACACACACACATATATATATATATACATATATATATATATATATATAGAGAGAGAGAGAGAGAGAGAGAGAGAAACTTGTGAAGCACAGTCTGTATTTTATCCTACAAAATGTGAGACATGAAGATTGCTGTTACAAACGTGTGACAGACACTGTTTTTATGACCTTAAGCACACTTTTTAAACACCCTGTTAAGGTTAGAAAAAGTCCTAGACTTAAAAAAAATACTATACCCGGCTATAAACTGCAATAAAGAAAAACATTACTTTCTGTCATCAATCCCAACAATAGGACACTGATAATATTCTTGTTGAAACAGGTGGTTGGCTGTGCCCTGTCTCCCACACTGTAGGTGATCTGTGTGGCGTTTACCATGACTTTGCTTCAAACTCCACTGCATTACCTTTCCTATTTCCCACACTCAGTGACAACATACAAGCATTCCTGTGTCAAACCTTCCACATTTGATCTCTGCACAAGTAACCCAGGTACTTTTTTATATCTGTCTGCTGGTACACCAGACATTTTAGTGGTCAATGAAAAGTCCAAAAAAAAATGTTAGTTTTAGAGGAAGCCTGCACCTTTTACTCTAGCCTAGAGGACTCCTTTATGGCCAAGGTCATTAAATCCCAACCACTCCTAAACACCCTCTCAGAGGTGGGTTATAGGTGCAGACTCATGTTTTCATTTTTGGCAGCCTAGGACACACACACAGCTTTAGATCAAAGTCGGCGACAAAAATATGGCTAAACAGGCTGTAAAGTACTGTGCGGTGTGAGTAGGCCTACTGTACTTTATATGGAGAAGACCTACAGTATGTTGCTGATGCATGGTTCTGTGATATTTGTGTCCTTGTACTGGTTCTCCTCTATGCAGATATAAATAAACTGCCAAATTGTGTGTGTGCGTGCTCTTATGTGTGTGTGTTAATGCTCAAATGTGTCTGAAAAAGAGAGATCACAGACAGCCCTCAGTGTTCATTAACATATTCAAGATTCATTTACATATTAATTCTTATTATTATTCCTCTGTGTTTGTGTGTATGTGCATGTCCTAGATAACCTTTTCAAGCCTAGAGAGAGGTCTATATCAGGCAGAGAGATGCAGCTGAGGTCCAGACGGTGAGTTCTCTCGTCTAAACCCACATTAGACAATGTCACTCTGTCTGCACGCTCTTTGTTTTGTTTTGTTTTGTTTTGTTTTATTCAGCACAATCCATCAAGCTTGTTTGTCATATCTGCCATGCATGCAGGTTTGTGCACAAGCACGGTGCACATTTACACACCTACACACGCTATGGATACAATAGATGTTTGATGTCCAAATGTCTTGACAGGAGATATGAACTACCCTCTGTATACGTTATCTCCTTCTTTTTTTCTTGCCTTATCTGGAAAGGCACACCTGATCAGATGATGACTGCCCATTGTAATTTTTTTCAAAAGCGACACTATCTGACTTTGTGGATCTCTTAACAAATTGGCTGTAGTTGTGGGAGTGAAAAAGGAGTCTGTGTGAGACCTGTTTATCAGTGGATCCAGGTTTTTTCCGGTTTGTGGCCTCACTAGATAATACCTTGTCTCTAGTATGCCAATCCGTTGGCACGGCTCAGCCACCCTCAGACTTCTGATACTATATTCCCCTGCCCTGTATGAATTTGCCTTTTTTTTTTGTTGAATGTCTGTAGGATTTACAACAAGCTGCCAGAGGTGACAAAGAAAAAAGAAGAGGAGAAGAAGAGGGCTGTATCAGAAACCAACAGATTGCGAGCAGACGTCTTTAAAAAGGTAGGGTTGGGATTTATTTTTGGAATGAAAATCTGAAAAAAACTTGCAACAATAGATTACAATTCTAAACATGAAACTCAAATTATAACACTGTGTTTTAATTGTTTTCTGAAGGCAAGCTGCTTAATGGTGCACCAGGGTCTCATTTTGAAAACAGGAAAGCTTTTTTTTTCAAGAAATAGTGTTGATGAAGGGTTTTTGTTTTTTTTATATAGGTGTAGATGTTAGTCACTGTAGTCTGGTCACACTCATTTTTCAGTCAGGAGGTTGGCAGCGGTTTGGTTTTATTTTCTTATTTTCTTTTGAAAAGTAAAATTACAATCTTTTCATATGATGGCTGGCCACAGACATCCTATAACTGTGGGTGGGGATAAGAAATGTTGAAAGCATTTGTCTGCACAGTGTATTTTAAGGCAACGATATTTTAATGTATGTAGTATATGTCCATGGTTGTATCTCAAAATCTGCCCGTCATTAGTCACAAGTTTTTGTTTGGACATTTATGAATCTAATAACATCAGTTCAATCTAAAACAAAAAGAAACACCCACATTATATCACTCAAATACAACATAAAATTGTATTTTGTTTTATTCCGGTGTTACTGAGGTGTTCGTAGTTCTTAATATGTTTTAAAATGTTGTAATCAAATTAAGCCTACAGGACATATGCTCATTGTTTATACATTACGTTTTAAGGGGAGTCTCTCTATATAAGCAACTCATAAAATGAAACATGATTTCATCATCCGCCAGCAGAGGTCACTGTTTGACTGCTAAAGCCAGATCCTCTGTCATTTATCACACTGGATTATCACCTCAAATGAATGCACATTCAACATTCAGGTCTATTAATTTCACTTAGAATTTATGTGGAATCTGTTCAAAATCCAATCAGGAAGCACTAAAGAACCTAAAACTAATTCCTGACTGCATGTCACCCCTTGTATCCTGGTGTGGTTTTGGCTTTTAACACAGTAGAAGCAAAAGCTCACATAATTTAACTAAATTAAACTTATTCTACGCCTTGCTCACATGATGCGTATACGACCTGCTAACAGGCAGTATCCACGTCTCTCCAACAGTGAGGGACATGTGGTAAATGAATGATATATTTAGGACATGCAGTGTCAGACATATCCATTCAGCTTCACTTGTGGGGGAGCCTTCACTCACTCTTACATTATAAGCTAACAACAACAATGAATTTGCTGTCAGTCAGGTGAGATGTGAAAAATGTGAAGAGATGTCTCCAATCTCTTACAGATAATTACACAATCATGGAGGGCTCAGAGTGTGTGCGTGTGTGTGTGTGTGTGTGTGAGAGAGAGAGAGAGAGAGAGAGAGAGAGAGAGAGAGAGAGAGGAGACCCTATGTGTGTTTTTTTTAACAAGATGTTATTCAAGATGATTGTAAGATGAACATTTACGTCAACTGAAAGCTGTTTTGCCTCCAACAATTTTCCTTTTTAAACAGAATCTAAAGTAAATCTCTCGGCAAGGTTTACTGACACAGCCAACAATTACAGAGCAAAGTGTGACGTCAAATGGCTTTGCAAGAGAAATTTTTATTTCTTGGGGAAATGGAGCAGACGTGACTGTTACGATGCCGCCGTGACCTTGCCACCTCTCAAATGAAGCTATTAGCCGGGCTCAACCACAGTGAGATTGGGAGAAAAAGGAGTGTGTCCCTCCACGATAAACAGACTCGTCTGTGCTTTAGAGGCATCATTTTTGTCGGAAAGTCAGCAACACACACAGAGATGTCGATCGCCCAGAAGAGTCACAGAGGGTCTGATAGTGAGATGTAGAGGGTGGGTGGCTTTTGAATCCTGGCTAAAATGAGATTCCAGCTGTTGGGTAGGTACTGTGAGAGGACAGTGATTGCATAGCAGTGTGTTTGGTCAGATAGCAAGCTAGAATTTGTCCCCATACCTGGGCCCGGCCACCTCAGGGGTGAGGCTGATGGAAGTGAAAGCCAATTTAGCAGCAGGAGTCACTCCTGTGCGATGCAGAGCTGCTCTTAAGAGATTGAGGGAAGCGTAGAGTGCAGATAGATGTGTTCTTCATGTGTTTTTAGGGGAGAAAGTTATTGTTGTGTTTCTTGTTTTGCAGAGACTTCTGGACCAAATCTTGCAAAGATAAATGGGAGACACCAAAAGGCAAAGGGGGTTACTTCACAGACCATACTGGCTCTTCAGTTTTCTCCAAATATATTATATATGACTTTATTTTTCATCCAGTTAATCTTCCATCATTCCCATATGTGCACATGTATTCATTTTATTAAGCCTCAATTTCTGTTAAATATCATGTTGCATCTCGACTGCTTGACAAGTGTTGAGTAATGCGGCAACGGAAACAAAAACTGTATTTTTCTTTCACTGTAAACAAGATTTTGCAGTTGTCAAGGTGACTGGGACCTTAAGAGTACATTTCTCAGCAGTGTTTATACATTTGATTTAATTTTGCATGTTTCAAAGATACATTCATATATTCCTGTGGGACTGGGTGGTAAGGCCAAAATCTTTCATCCCAATATAGGTAATTTCATATCTCAATAATGCTATATATCACAATAATGTGTTTTCTGGTGACTAAATAAATAAATAATCTTTATGAATTTATCACATGATAAAGCCCAATATTTGATATATGATTAAATACAATAAATTATCATATTGAAAAATCTCCCAGCCCTATGTTTCTGTCTGTGCCACAAGGAAGAAGATATGGCAAAATAAGAAGTTTGTTGATCAAAATTGTAAAAGTATCCTATAGATGAAAATTGTATTTCATGTTCCAGATATTTGTTACTGAGTGAATTCTTGTTGAGTGCAGATATTGACAAAGCCCAGCCTTCCCACCTACCACCAACACACTCATAATTTAAAAATGAGAAGGGTTTAACGATTGAAATATTAAAGCAATGGAACTATAATCTGTCTTCCCCGCTCAAATTAACACCCAGTGATTAAACGCAACGCAGATTAATCATAGAATATTGCTCATTTCCTTCTTAATGATTTCATTGCTTATCTACAATATAATTTTCCTCTCGTGTATCTCAAGTGTTTCAGAATGAAATAAAAGCATTCCAAGGACGTTTGGTGTAGAAGTAGTGTCATTTTTCCAGGAAATTGAGTCTCAGTGCTTTGTGCAAAGCACCTTGACACTGTCATCCGTACAGTACTGTAGGTGTTTATAAAGTGGGAGAGGGGTGAACCGTGTTTCGTCATTGGCTTCACGGCTGCCTCGAGGCCTCTGGATCCTCCCATCCGGAACACTGGAATTCCAAGTTAATCGAACTCAGGAGACACGCAATGCCTGTGAAAGGGGGCCTTTGTCGCAGAGCTCCAAACCAGAGATGACATTGTAATAAGAGAGGAGACTTGTGAGCACAGCCTGGGACCAAAGCCCACATATAGCCTGCAAAGGTGACTGACATCTCTGTGGCATTTAAACAGAGCCTGCTGGGATGATAAGAGAACAGGGGAAGGACATGTGCCGCAGGTCTCACTCATACTCACTGTATAAATGCATACTGTTGTGGCAGACTTTTGGCAAGTGGGTTGCTCTGTAGTAAATACTGACAGCATTTTAAATAAAACAAAATGCTCAGGTTAAGTGTCATTTATACTCTGCCCCTGTAGTTCATTCTCCTCCAGTGATGGACCAGCTGCAAGGTTCTTGCGTCCAGATGGTTTAGATTGTGGCCGAAAGTGTGGAACATATGTAGTAAACGGCATTGATATCCAATGACTTTAGTGATGCCTGTGTTTCCAGCGAGGCAATTTAAAGAAGTAATCCACATGGGAGAAGTGCACTCCTGCCATGTGGGCTGGTTCCAGACGATGAGCACAGACTGACAGGCATTTGTATATGAGGAGAAGGGCTCCTGTCAGTCAGCCTCGCTCTCTCTGAGGCGTCATGTGTCTGTATGTCACATTGCTATCTCCGCATAATGTGGACTGTGTACTCTGAGGCCCCCTCGACTGGCCTTGACTGATTCAGATGCCCTGAGGGTAAAAGCAGATATGTCTGGCTTAGAAAGGAGAACACGGCTGAGCTTACAGGGATAATTGTCTACGTGGAAGCAGGGAAACTGATTATAAGTGTTAAGCTAGTCAAATCGAGTCAATTTTATTTATATGGCCCGATATTACAAATCCCAAATGAGCCTCTGGAGTCTTAACAATCTGTACAGCATAGACACCCTCTGTCCTTTTTGACCCTCACTTCAGATTAGAGAAAAAAAACTCCCCAAACAAAACCATTTAATGAGGGGGAAACCTCAGGAAAAGCAACTCGGCCTGGATCCCTCTCCCAGGATGGACTGACACGCACTAGATGTGATGCATGGAAATTACAATACAGATAATCCATATGACAAAATTGTACATAAAAAGTGAACAAACTGAGTTAAAGATGGATCTGGGAGCACTGGTGATGCAGCAAATGGACCCTTTTGGATGCCTCTATGGCAGATAGAACATGAAAAAATGTCTTCTTAGATGGCCTTCCAGTGAAGAAAATAGACGCAGTGCACAAATGGTTACCCTCAAATGGAGAAAACATGATTAAGTGCCCTCTTCGCTTCACTTACAGTGGAGAAAGCATTGTCCAGTGCACAAAGTAGTGTTTAACTTTAAATCTAGAAAAAAATGATTGAGTGCCATATAGGCTGTCCTACATGCTGGAAAACTTTCAATTTGCTGGTTCCCCAAAGCATGCAGCTGGTACCCTTTTTATTTTTTATTTTTGCCCCTGCTCCTCACACAGCCACTACTGTCCAGGAGAATGTCCCGCAACTTCCAATTGCCGCCAAACAGTTTGAGGCTGAGCCACACAACCTCCTCATCACCATGTAACCTGGAAAGAGTACAGGCCACATAAACATACGAAAGGAAAAATTAAAGCACATCATTTACATGGAGAGAGAGAGAGAGAGAGAGAGAGAGAGAGAGAGAAAGAGAGAGAGAGAGAGAGAGAGAGAGAGAGAGAGTCTGCATCTCCTGGAGGATGGGGATCCAGGTCCTCATGTGGAATATGAGGCCAGGCCCAGGAGACAAATAAAGAGCAGCCCCAGGACGGCAAAGATCCAAGATAATATGGGTGCCTGTCATTTCACTAGCACCCATATTATCTAGCTTCATGGCCATCTCTTTCTAGCAGTGTCTCTTTGGACTGTGATTGTAACGTAGACATCAATAGTTTTCCCATTTTAAATCTACACTGTTTACTCTGTGTGGGGCTTAAAATTGGTATCTTAGGGTGAGCAACAGGCAGGAAAAGCCAGGGGGTCACTCACAAAAACACAGACAAAACAGAGCCAATTTAACAGTTACAAGAGAACAGCAGACAACAACAGAAAATAAGTATTTTGGGGGGTTTACATTTTATAAAACTCTCCAGAGAGAAAATGAAGATACACAGACACAAGAAGACGCCGAGGACATGAGTCAATCAAAGTTAGCTCAGGCAAAGCAGTGCATTCTATCGTTTTCTTTGCAGTTTGTGGCCTCAGTGGGGATGTTAAGTGAACTGACGCCTGCGCACAAACATCTGTGACTTTTTTGCCTGCAGCGTACACACTCTAAAAAAGATTAGACTAAACCAGACCAGGTAGCTTGCGCAAAAAACAGATGGGGCCAGGGTGATGACAGTTGTCCCTGTGTGTGTGTGTGTTTGAGTGTGTCTGGACACAGAGATAGAGAAAGACGAGACAGTCTCATCCCTGAGGTATTTCAAAATGAGGGATGACTCACCATTTTGATGGGCTGAATACTTTTTTAATATATAATATTCACACTGAAATTTAATCATGAAGCGCTCTTATTTCCTCTCAACATTGCAAACCGCAATCATGACAAATGCACGTTGGGCAGACGGGCATAGTGTAAGCACACACCGCTTTATTTAAAAAGATTTAGCAAAGAAACTTTTAGTGGGAAGTGACGGTTCAACAGGTTAAAAGCTTAACATTTTTTGAAATGTCAACTTGTAATCCCATCAGCGTGCATGCATAGATTTCATTCTACACAACTCATCAGAATGTTTCACACTACATTTTCCAGCAAATTACATCCCAAGCAGTCAAACTAGGTACCGCCTAGGGAAGTGCCCTTTCCCAAGTTTCTTTTTGTATCTTGCTTGGTTGTGTTTCTGAGGCTGCATCTATCATATTTTACAAAGAGTGAGCTGGAGAAGGAGTCAATCATTTTAATCCACCGTGGACCCGAGATCAAAAACAACATTTTCACACACCAGAGAGCCATTGAGACTGGGCCAGACAGACATGAGGGACGAAAACAAGAGGACATGCATCAAAGTTCTTTTTGAGTGTATAATATTGAGTGTATAATATGTTGACAATTTGTTATACTAACAATAAAAAAAAAATTCAATTTGAGGCGTCATCTCTTGATACATTTGCATCCACAGTTGTTAGAGAAAAAATTGTCTGTTGTAATTTGTCCTCAGTTCATACAGTTCATTTACACAGCCACATAAAAGTGTCTCAACAGAAATACAGAGAAAAAATTCTAGTTACATCCATCCAGTCCTTATAATGCTTTAGGCAAATCTGGTTAAATTTTAAGCTGTAGTTCAGAGATGCAAGGAGAAAAAGAAGAAAATATGTTAATGGTAAATGGACCTGCACTTATATAGCGCTTTTCTAGTCGATTTTGCGACCACTCAAAGCGCTTTACACTACAGACTGTGCTCATTCACCCTTTCACATGCACATTCATACTGGTGGCAGAGGTTACCCTAAACTGTTCCACCTGCCACCATTGGGAATTCACACACCGATGAATGCAGCATCGGGAGCAATTTGGGGTTCAGTATCTTGCTCAAGGATACTTCGACATGTAGGCTGCCACGGTCAGGGATTGCACCACCAACCATCCGATCGGCAGGCAACCTGCTCTACCAACTGAGCCACAAAACATGTGTTTATAAAAAGATAGTTTCGTTTCTGGGAAAGTTATTATGTTTTGTTTCCTCTCTTAGAGTATATAGCCTTATTTTAAAATGTGAAGTCTATCAACAACTAAATCTATTTGCTAAAATGATGGCGTGTTGGGCAGATAACCACATTTGCACAAAACCAGAGTCTTCATTTTCTAGGAAATATAAATAAATATGTGTTTTGAGCTGTACAACAAAATGTCTATATTTATATGTGGAACATCATGCACAAACCTGCAGACATCAATCATCCTGCTGCTATAAGGAATATTTTGTACAAGATTGTCAGGATATTTTTTTGTGTAAAAATGGATGTATTATTTCAATATGTTTATAGTTCTAAATGTTTTTATTGCACATTAACATAAATTAGAATGATGTTTTGTAGTAACTGTCCTGTCCTGTCCTGTCCTGTTTGTAGTAGTTTTTCCCCCAACATCCTGCTCTGTTGTTTGTCATGTAACGTTATTGTGCTTTCAATAAAGTTTACTTAGGGCTTCCGTACTTCACAAACTTGCGGTAAAATTGCAACAAATTCTATTTTACTTGTTATAAAGCTGCAGCTGGCATCTTTAAAGTTTATTTTTGTCATCTGATATACAGTATATCTACACTGGCTGCCCAGAGGGATGAAATGTAATGTTTGCCCATGATTATGCTCTTGACATAGCCTCACTTAGTTTGGCTAACTTTTTGGCAGTCTGCGGAAATAATGCTTGCACGTTTCATACAACTGCGTTTTGAAAACTTTGACAATTTATGCTTCTTGGTGTGCATTAGACTTGTGCTTTTCTAAACAAATTAAATGGGTCAATAGGCTAAGTACACGGCAAAATTGTTTCCTATTAATTGTGTTTATATTTGTCTGGCTTTGGGACCCAGCGGAGCCTGAAGCGCACATGGCGAAGTGTGGCTCCTCCGGTCCTGGAGGGGATGGCAAGTCCGCTTCACTACTCTCCAACATCCTCTCATTCTGCCGCTTCTTGCCATACCCCTACAACATGAGCAACATCTAGCTCACACATGTATTTGTACGTTGCCTCCCCAGACCGCTGCCCGTCAACCGTGTGGTGCAGGAAAGAGGAAAAGTTTCTGACAGCTTCTTTCTTGGAGTGACAGCCTGCCACATCTCGTTGGGAGTCTTTGGTGGTGAAGCT
Organism: Centropristis striata; assembly: GCF_030273125.1. NCBI lineage: Eukaryota > Metazoa > Chordata > Actinopteri > Perciformes > Serranidae > Centropristis > Centropristis striata. Next base: position 16,878,554 of record NC_081536.1, read on the forward strand.
TTTTCCCTCTCCCTCTTCTTACACCACCGTGAACTGATTTGACCTGCATCTCCATCCTGTCACCTGTGTGAAGTGTCTGGTCGTGCTGTTTTGTTAACGCAGTCCGACCGGAGGAGCGCTTTCCCCCGGCTTCACCTCATCGAGCCCGGGCATCATGAGAACCTGGAGGCGGCGGAGGAACTTTGCCTTTCTGCTCTTCGCTCTCCGCGCCTGGTGCCTGTCCACGGCGACGGAAAATGCTGACAGCAAGGTTTACAACACACAGGAGGGTGAGTAGACACCATCACTGTTGTTAACATTTCTGTCATTAGTCATTTGGCTCATTTATATGTAGTGTTGCAGCTGATGAGACACGATCTGATCCACTGAACATGGTTTTTAGAGTGTTTGGACTGGATTTCATTTTGTTCATCTCCACACATACAGTGTAAGTAGCTCTGTGTTTACAGTAGGGTTTTCCTGCTGTATTATATATCATTTACAATATGTGAATTGACTAATCTTCCCAGTGTACCATAGATTTACCTTAAACTATCAATGTTTTCACATCAGGCTTGTCACAGCCCCTTTAAATTGTCATGCTGTGCATTTTAAATTTGGAAAGAAAAGAGTTTTCTTCCCCTTTTACATCTATCTTTCTGCTCAGATCCAACAATACAGGGAAGTGTAGGGATGGACAGATGAGTTTAACATCCCGGAGGATACAGCTTTATCTTTAGGATGTAAACATAAACCAAACAGGATGTTGTTATTATTCTGCAGCTAAACTTAATCTGCTGAAAGAAAGAAACAGTGATAACCGGGTTTTGTGTGTATGGGACAGAGGATGAGTCAGGATATAAATGTTTTTTGTGTGTGTGGCAGTGCATGTTGCACAAAGACAAAAAGGCATGGATAAAAACAGACGTAAACATCCTTAGAGATACACCCCTTGTAAACAATCTATATGCTTACTGTTGATTTATCAAACTGGTTTCTGTGGATCTTGGCATGATCTAATTATAAATAAGATTTAAAAAAAGCTCTAAATAATTTATCTCTTAATCTCAGGTGATTCAAATGTTGCTGTATTGCTAAAACAACATCTTACAGTTAGAGCGGGTGGTTAATTTAAATGCATTCCATCTAGCGAAAGTTAAAGCCAATGCATTACCACGCTTTTTCTTAAAAAATGCATTGACTTGCTCATTGTTTATGATTCTGTGCTAAGAAACATGAAGCCTGAGGGTGCATCATTAATTGAACCACACAAATTACAGCAAAGCTTCCCCTGAAAATTTCCCACGCAGGCAGAGAAATAGAAAGATGCAGTTCAGGAGATGTTTACCACGCACATTATCTCGATGTGGGGTCATTAAAGCTTTCACTCAGAGCGTTAGCTGATGTATGAATGCAGGGAGTAAAAATAGTTTGAAGGGGTAGTGTGAGTATTGAAATAGGGCAGTCTTTGATGTCAGCAGGATACTGACTCCAGTCTCTCTCTGAAATGTTTGTCATGGCCTCCCTCCACCTGAGCAGAGCCCGAGTTACAATGTCTCTACCATGCTGTAGTTCGTGAGACAGAATAAAGCTTGAGAGGTCTCCTTCAGTTTTCCAACAACATCGATTGGATTGGTTTTTCTAATTGGATAGAGATAGAGAAACAGACACCTCAGAAATTCTGATGATTTTTGTTTAATGATGGCATGGTGGGGATTGGATTATTCAGTTGTATTGCATTCATGGTCTAGCTTGCATGTTTAATATATGTATGTATGTATTTATGTAGACAGGCCTATACAGGTAAATTTGTTTAACATGTCATTCAAAAATAGAGTAAAAAAGAGAGTAGTACATGACGCATAAAGTGAGACAAAAGCAAATGGTTCAAAGGTATCATAATAATTGGTGATTCTAATTTGACCTGCAAAAAATGACAGAATTATATAAATAAATGATATAATAAAGTATGAGTTGAAGTGGGTCAAATGTTCCAATGGTCTTTGCTATGGAAGACTGCTGTTAGATTTTTTATAACCATCATCTCTAACCAATGAGTTATTTTAACCCTAACCATGACTTGGCATTAAGTTATTTTTGTGCTAAAACCTATCCGACCTTAAACAAAGCGATCAGCTCATAAAGTGGTTTCATACCTGCAACGGTAATGCATTACAGTTTTGAAAGGCAATGTCAAAAGATTTTGTGGTGTCAGATAGAAAGTCTGTCTTGTTGTTAAATTTTGACGTTTTGTTGCCCAATTTTGAAGTAATAAATTCACTAGGTAATATGCAGCTGAGGATGTATTTTAAGTGTAAAATGGCCTGTAGTTTTACATTTAACCAAAATGGCTTTGCAATGATGGCTTAAATCTGGTACAACTGGTTGCCTGACTTTAGGCAGATTTGTGATAAACGCCCTGCCAGAATCAGCCAAACTTGGGCCAATGCCATGAGCTGACACTTGCCCAAAGAAAGCTTGAGTGTTGCTAACTGAAACAGATTCTCAGCCTAAATCAGCCAAAGTCCACACCCACAAAAACTCGGCCAAATCTGGCAGCCTTATATGGACCAGAGCCGGCCGACATTCAGTCCTTCATCGCCAGAACACCTCTGAGTGTGCCAGCACTCAGCTGCAATCGGCTACCTGGACAGAGTTCAAAAACTGTGTTGTGTTTGCAGTTACTAAAGTAAGGGATGCATCAGATAATGAGCATTTTCTCAGTAGTGCCATGTTGAGGATATACTTGCCTTGAAGAATGCAATTTTGCATATTTTTACAAGAACATCTCTACTAATTAAAACACCATAAAGCTGTAAAAAATCCAGTACAAACAGGAATCATCTATTCAATGTGCTTGACAACATTTGACTTTGTCATATTGTCTGTCTGCTATTGCAGAGAACATAAAAGAAATGGTGTCAGGGACAAAACCAACCTTTCCTTTCAACATCAGAAAGAATACTTGAAATGATCAAAAGATTGACTGACAGCTCCTTGAGTGATTCTCAGAATAGTAACATATTTCTTATTTTAAGCTGGAGTTAAAAAAAAACACCTCCGTAAAAATGTTGGTGCAATTAAATTTTAGAAAATCATTCTTCGAAAGATACTACAAAGTTAAAGGGCATGTGATTAGTTGTTGAATTGCTTGCCTGGCTCGTTAGTTTTCAAAAAGTTAAAAGCAAAAAATAAAAAGAAGAAAGTCCCATAAGGGCAAGAACCAAGCAGACTGTGTTTACTAATCTTTGATGAATTGCTCTCTCTGTGGCTCTCTGTCTTTGCTTGTCTCTCTTTGTCTCTCCTCTGCATATCAACTGGTTTTCTGAGGGTCTGATCTTTTTATTTTCTGGGCAGAGGAAACTCGATAAATAATTAGAGACGAAACCAAATGACCTGGATTAGATTTGATATCATCTGGTCAAACTGCAGCATCAGACAAAATTAATTAGAAAGATTAGAATGTCTTGTTTGTCTAAACAAAGTGGTGGTGAGGAGAATAAAACCTGCCCTGAGCACCCTGAAACACATAGAAATTTACACAAGCACTCCCGCCCCGGACGTATGGCTGCCATCCGGGTTAAAACAACCGCTCTCTGCTAAAACCATTTAGGAAATAGCCTCACCCCGGTCTGTCTCTCAAACCCTTGGGGTGGCTGTCGCTTGACATTTTGAGGGCAGGCTGGCATTGATTTGTTGGCCACAAGGGAACGGCAGACACAGTTAGAAACGTCTCCCTCTGTTAAGCATCATTGGTCATTATAGCCATCAGTGTGATTTAGCTTCCTCCTCCTCGCCACGTGCTGCCCGAGGATGACGGGATCACAGATATAGTAGATAAGCCGATGTTATGAGATGGCAAACCAGTGGCATGCACAACTCAGTGCTGTGTTATAATCTGAGAAACCAACATGCACACATGGAATAATACTTTGAGCTATTTCAGATGTCATGAAGGGGAGATGAGAGAGGGAAAAGAAAAGAAGAAGTGGTAGATGTATCGTGAAACTGTGTGGTGTAAGGCAAAGACCGAGCTGCAGACCACCACCTGCAGAGCCCTGACACACAGCAGCCAGTCATGGGTGTGATAGATGGAGGTGGGTGCATTTCCCCTCGATCTGCATCAGCCTTCAGAAAAGCAGAAGAGACACAGAGACAGGTCTGAAGGCAGTCACCCACCTCTCTCATCCATTTACAGATGTTTTTTTCTGAAATGAAGAAAAAAAATATTACTTTTTGTGCTGCGAAGAGAGGAATAATGAATAGATGTAAAGTAGGAAGGAAACATGAAGTCACTGCTGTCACAACATATCTGTGAACAGCAAGCTGTTGATATATATGCTTGAATGCAGAATGAAGGCAGATATTGGATTTCCGAGAGGTGCACACATGCAGTCGGTTCTCACATTTAAAATGAATGAAAGGCGAGAGGTGCAATAGAAGAAATGGGGAGTATTTCAGCTCACACAAAAGAGCCGGCGAACATTAAAAATTCTTTAGATCAGTGGTTGCTTGTTTGTTTGTTTGCTCTTTTTTGACAGAGTGCCCGCTCTCAAGAAATATTAGGTTTTGCTTGGGTGATAGTAAGGACAGAAAAAAGAAAGTGAGCTGAGGCAATAGGACGATTCTGGTTTGAGACTCATGCAGTTGTGCAGCAGACTGAACCACAAGGTCGCCCTACATCAATAATTTCACAACAGAAAGGTCATCACACCTCTGTGTTGGTGTATTTACTGTGAGATACCGCTGATTGGAGTCCAGCCATGCTCTTAAACCATCAGCCTTTATATTGTGGAGGCTTTTGATGGAGTGAAAAGATGTTTTTTGGAAGAGTATAATATGAAGTGACCTTCTTTTGTAAAGTCAGACCTCTGAGGTTGGAGGTTGGTTGTATTTTGCTCACACCAATGAGGGACCTCTTGATCTTTGTGTGTTTGTGTGTGTGTGTGTGTGTGTGTGTGTGTGTGTGTGTGTGTGTGTGTGTGTGGTGTGTGTGTGTGTGTGTGTGTGTGTGTGTGTAGGCCTGTTGGAAGTCTTTCCTCGCATGTTTTGCAAAAACCTGACAGTTAGAAAATGATTTGCTGTTTCTGCATTTGTAGGAATTGAGTATACATTGAATGAATTTATTATTGAAAATATTATTACATATTTTGGATGAATGTAATGACAGAAAGTGGCTACAGCCATGTTAGCGGCTCTTAGAAGCTGTACAGTGCACTGTAGCTCAGTTGTTTTTTTATGGTAAATGTGAGCATGCTAACATGCTAATGCTCTGCAGGTCTAATGTTTATCATGTTCAACATTTTAGCATGTTGAGTAGCAGGAAACATAAAATATACCTGACAGTAATGGCAATGTTATCAGTTTTTGCTGGTGTTTGGTGATAAACTAGTAGAGGAGGGAATCACTAGAGGCCCCATGATACGATATGACATGATGCTTAATTCATAAAATGCTATCATCGTGATTTTGAAACATTTTCTGATACGCCGAGCATTGCAATAACATATATTGCTGTTTTTTAGCTTACCCTTTTCAACTGCATATTAGATTACCAAAGGAAACTCTGTTTTATATAGTAAGATAAAGTGTTTAGTTCGTTCATCTCACTTCCATCTTATTTCTTGTCGTAAATTAGGATAGTCAAGCAGACAGACTGACCAACACTGTCATTAAAAACTGCACTTTGTATTACAGTCTACATACCGTAGTCCGACCTAACTGAATGCTAACATGTGTTGAGTACAAAAAGTTATGCAGCCCGTTCAACAACTGGGGAATTTGAAAGTAAATAACTGTCAAATCTAGTAAAATCAATGATCAGCACCATCTAATGGACAGAAAAGCATATTATACTACCAAAAAGTGAAATATGTATTTTCAGTATCAATAATTGCTATTAAAAAATACCAATACCTGGCATGCTTTTATTGATATTATGCCATGGTTGACCGTTGAACCGAACTATCCAATCAACTAACCGACATTGCCGTCCTGGAGCCATTCTGCTAACACGGCTGAAAATCTATATTCGTTGGAACCCCATCTCCCCCACAAATAGCTGCTAGGTGACCCAGCATGTGTGATAAATTTCTGTTAATCCCCAAATCCTCGAAGCTGAAATCCCCATAGCTCTAAGACATAATGCCCAAATCTTTGCAGGACAAGATGGGAATTGGCTTTAACACTGTTGCTCCCACAGGATGGGAATGGGATACACAAGCAAATCTCACTAACCCACATTGGGAAGTCTCTTATTCCCATTATTTCCATGTGAGCTGCTGACCTCCTAGTTTACCCCATCAGGCCAATAATGGGCTGTTCTGTTTGGGCTAGATTGGGGGGGGGGGGGTCCCACACCCAGGATTAACACCTTCACAACTTCAGCGCTAATGATTCCAGTGTGTCATGACCGGGGAAAGTGAGTGATGAGGGAGTTGATAGAGGGAGGGATTGTTAAAATGAGGCATTGAGGGAACACTGAAATTCTCAGCTCCTGTGAAAGGCTTTGGGACTCTTTGCTTTTACCCCTTTTCTCTGTCTCTCTCCCAGGTCTCAACGAGCAGTCTTCACTTTGCTGAAACTTACTGTTACTTTAAGTATAAGATATGCAACTGGTCTTTATTTGCCACACCAGCAACATGTGTCTTTCTCTCAGTCGGTCGGTCAGTCCACCACTTTGGTCCAGATTCAAATATTCAACAACAAAGATGGATCGCCATGTAGGCCTGTCATGATAATTACAATATCGACGTAATGTATGATATATATGGACATGACCATTTTGACTGACCTAGATATTGTTTACTTAGCAATATCCCCAATGACACAGTCAGACAGATGACAAACAGCAGGGTTTTCCAACTATTATAAGACCAGTGGGAAGCGCCTATGCCCAAATAAACAGAAATAAAAAATACTGAGACTGAGTTTTACTGTCATTTTTAGTCTGTTGTTTTATTTATTGAGTATACTTATATTATTATACTTATAATTATATTCTTTCACATTCATGTGTGAATATTCTTAAGAAATAAAAGTTAATCGCTCTTTGAAAGGTTGTACTTCCATTATAATCCTATTTTATTATCATTATCAGTGACGTAAATTGGTCAATATTATCGATTATCGCAATAATTTCTGAGACAATATATCGTCAAACAAAAAATCATTTTGTACAAACAACCAGTATGATTTTTGCAGACCTTGGTTATCCACTGACTTTTCATCTGTTGCTGCCATGAGGTTGAGGCTTTGATTGACAGTTCAAAGATTGCCATGAAATTAAATATCCGTGGTGTCGAGAAGATTTATCCTCACGCCAGTGGCTGGTGATGACTTTACATACTGATTCAAAGCAAGTCTTTGTATAAAGAGTGTAATAAATTATACTCAAAAATTAGATCATACACGGCTTTGAGTGTGCTGTTGATGTAAACTCTTCTCCCACAATGCAATGCTTTAAGGAAATGGAAGAGCTGCTGAAAGTGTATTTTTAAGTGCAGGTTTTATTGGCAGCCACATTTTGATTGACAAAGGATGTCACATATATTTTATTGTTTTGTATATATATATATATATATATATATATATATATTATACTGTATAGTCTTAGTATGTAGATTAGCTATAATGGCTGAAAAAAAACTGAAAAAGGCTGGTAGACGTGGAGTGAGGCAGAAAGCTAATTTGGTAATCTCACCCCTCTACCGTCATCTCTAAATAAACCTGCTAAAAATGTAAAAACATGTTTGAAGGGGGCTTTCAGACTTTGTCTTTGAACATTGCAAGTGCCTGGAAATTACAGCTCTGGCCAGTGTCTTGTTGAATATACAGTAATTTCCATCTTACTGCTGCAGAACATGAACTAACAGAGTGTAAGATGGCCAGTTCATTATGCTGCTCGAGATTAAACGCAGAGATGAAAAATACATTTGTGCTTCAGCTCTCTACGGGAAAAAAGACACCCATAAGTATGTTTCAATGGATGACTTATTTTATCTGTTGAAAGAGCCTTTTCTTTTAAGTTGCTTCTAGCACCAAACATCAATTCATATGCAGCAAAGTAGGTAGCACTTCAGAGAGCTACAGCTGTACTCATTTTTTTTAAACAATGCTGTCTACTTTTGCATGTCTTTTATTAGTCCAGGAACATCATCCTGGAGATGAACTGTGTCAGCAGTAGGGCTTTTTTAATGTTTATAAGAAAGGATTTGTCAGGAGCCCTTTAACAAGAAATTGTGAAGTGCTTTCTTTGATGTGCTGGAAGTGTTTATTACCAAAGAAAACCATCTTTTAGTGCTGACTTTCGCAAGCTGGCAAGACTTTATCTAACAACCTGTAATACAGACAGTCCGAAATATTATGTTGATATCTCTCTGAGTGACTCTGACTTCCTGCTAATTAAATAAATGTCCTGACAACCTCACAGGTACCACTGTCTAATTGATGTTGTTGAGTAGTTATGGGCCATTTTTACTTCCAGGAACAAATCTATTAAGATAGTCATGAGCTGTGTTGTGTTTCAAAGCGGCCTCATTCGCCATTCTCTTTGTTAAGAGATCTTTATTTCCGAGGGCACAATGGAGGTGTAGCATCCGCAGCTGTATTTAGGTCAGTGGTGTTTTCACACGGAATCAGTAATTGGATGTATACACAAAGCTGCACAAAAGTCTTTGTGGAGCACCATTGTTCCACTTTGACCGAAGAGATGAAAATATTTTAGCATCTTTAATCCTCAGATTTCTTGTGGAGGAGACTGTAGAACCTGGAGGGTCTGAGGCAGAAGTAAGAAAACACCAAAGACACTGAATGAGAGCACTTGAGTATCAGTCTTCTTGTATTGCTGCCCTTCTGCTCTTCTCTTTCTCTTATCCCATGTGCAACCCCTGTGACTGTGTAATAGACGTGTACAGAGATATCACTATTTGTAATTGCATCTGTTCAATCAACAAAATGATCTGTATTTGCCGTGGCTTGTACCGGAAGTCACCTTAAATCAGACAAACGTATTTTCTAACTTACAACTTACATTGGAAATGCAGTTATTGTGTCTTCAAAGAATCAAACTGATTTTATACTGCCATATAATGAATTATGAAATATGTTTCCACACACTTGGACAGTAGCTGTAGTATCTGTCTCTCTGTCTATGCCCCTACCCATACCCCTTTAACTGGGGGACATTGATAAACCAGAAGCTCACAAAATAATTTATAAACTGAAAGTTTCTGTTTTCCTTTGGAAATAGAACCTATTTACAGTAAAGATATAGAGAAAGCAAAATATCCTTCAGTTAAAGGGAATCATGATGTATAAAATAAAGGGAATAGATCCACAGATAAAGCTTAATTAACCTAACTGTTGGACGTTGGGTTGTATTTTTTGTCATCTAGTATTTGTTTTTAATTTAATTTAGAAAACCAAAGATTTACTTTCAGTTCAGAAGTTTGTGGGGTCGGGGGCCAACATGGAAGCACAACAGGAGTTGTTTTGCAGCTTCCCGCTTGGTTTCAAAGCCGTTGCACCCCTAGTCTTCAGAATTTATTTACAGGGAAAATGCTTATTTAGAGGGTAAATGGCTGCATAGATACAGTCTAGAGCACTTTGGATATTTTGACATGTAGACAGGAGGAGCTGGGGATCGAACTGCCATTGAACTTATGATTAGTGGGCAAACTGCCTCCGGAAACACAACCACTGCAGCTTATTGGTTTGCTGTGAGTCAGACGGTGTGCTGGCACACTACATAATGTTTAACAATCAATAGCCCTTCAATATCCAATACTTTTATGAGGCTTATAATGTAAAAAAATGTCATTAAATGCTTCAAAACGATGTAGATCTGTTGCATTGTATTCTGGTGGAAAATAAGCATGAAAGGAAGAACAAACATGTCCACATTGATAAAAACACCTATCTCATTTTGTTCAGTGGTTTCAGCTTGGCTCAATACGTGGCCAATTTCTGATCAATATGTATGATCAATACAGTAGGCACTCCCAGAAATGATTCTGGGTTTCAGCCAGATTTCTGTCGACTCCAATCGCAACAGTTGAACTCACCTCTGCTGTGCGTCACTTGTCAGCGTTCTGGCACAGGAGCTTTTTTAAAGACATTTGTCCTTGTACATAATCGTGGTACCTTCAGCTTCCTTTTCATTCCTAAAAGCTACTCCTCCGGTGAGTCACTGGTGGCCAGTATTCACCTTTTTGAGGACATTAACAGACACATCACGGGGCTATGATTGGAGGCATGGAGGGCTGGTTTTGCAGCCGAATGCAGTTATTGAACATTAAATCTTCAGAGTTCTTATCCTGCGATCTGCTATTATTAAAGGTCGGTGCTTCGAAATAACTGGAAAGTCACGTCTCCGGAGGCCACGTCGTGTTTTCTCGCTTTTAAATTTGATCTGAGTTGAAGGCTGTTGAGACGAGGCCTGGGTGATTAAGAGGAGCTAAGACAGAGGTTATCTGGCCGTTTGCAACATAAAAGATTTGATTCTGACAGTGTTAAAATAAGTATTTCACAATATACTTATTTGAACTTTTCAGCTCAATTTAAAAAGTCCACCTCTCTTTTCTTATATAATGAAATACACAGTATGTTGCACATAGTTTGTATTCAAATTTTATTTTCGGCTAATCAGTTAGCAGGAGGTTGCTGGAGTCCCACTATGATGTTCGCTCTCACTTGCTCCCTGAACACCTTGCTTACAGATTACCAAATGTCCTTCATCTGCCTGTTTTGACCTCCTTTATGCTGTTTATTTTCTTGTTCATCTCAAGAGAAGGACTCCATGATAACATTGCTGATTGAGCAGATACAGTATTGGTGTGAATGAAAAGTAGTGTATTCAGATGCATGCATTTTTAACACATCATTCATGCATATAGTGTTTATTACCTTTAATTAGCCTGGTATATGCGCCCCTCTTCCAAAAACATGCATGTGAATGTCTTCATGCAGCCGGTAACATACCAATTGCACATTATAAGCTTGATTTTGAGTCAAGCAGCGGCCTCCGTGTGACTGAAGTAATTGTGGCTCATTTTGTTTGTTTATATTGTGTGTATATTGCTGTGTCACTTCCCTGCTGAGTAAAGTGGACATCAGCCCCTGTTTGAATTCACATTACCTACCAGTTAGTTAGTAATAAAGCTCATGTTGGGAGCAGAATACAAAAACGGCAGAAAAAAATCATCCTTGTTAGAAAATCAAAAATGGAGCTAGCTTTTAAAAGAGATCTGTTTTTTAAGGCTATTTAAAGTGAGAGTGGGGCAAAGATGTTTTGGCTGCCAAACCGTCTTGTGTTTTTTAGATGTATGACCCCCAGCTGATTTTCCCTTGTGTCCAATGTGAGGATGCAACTGTGGTTGACTTAGCAATCAAGTTACTCTCTCCAAAAAAACATATGGGATTAACCCAGTTTTAGTTTGAATTTCAAAGTTTCCCAGAGAGGATAAAGCCCATGAGAATGACATGAATGTCACATTTCTTTGCTGTTTGAAGGGAATGCTTCGTTTTTGGGGAGAAATGGCAGAAGTTGCATTGAAAAATCAATCGTCAGTGAAGTCAAATGCAGTACAACATGCAGCTCTTTTGCACACACAGTGCACATGCATATCAGTTAAATCCTCTAAATGTAGGGGGGTTACAGTATTTTGTTGTTGTTTGGAAAAAACGAAGCTGAACAATTAATCAAATTCAAAGTGATATTGCAATGTAATAGAACCCAATTTAAGTGCTGGAGACCTGGCTTCAAGGCTTTCATGTGCACACACTGTCCTATGGTGTGAATGCAAAAACAAGTTGTAAAATTCTATTTGCTAGCTTTGATGCTCTCAGTATTATAAGGTGAAAATGAGCATGCCAAGTTTAGGTCCAATCTCCACGTTTACACATTGTTGTAAGAGTAGTGTAAAGTGTGTAGCGAGTGTGTTGCTGACAGTGCGAGAAAGAAAGAGAAAGAGAGAGGCCAATGAAGCGCTCAGAGCAGACGGGCAGACACAGGTGATGTTGTTGTGTCTTGCTTCCCAACTGCTGTGTGAAGTGAAGGGAATTAGCCCCGATATAAGCAACCTCAGTCTGATAGCTGACACATTAACAGCTGTTCACGAGTTATCTAAATATTTAACAGTAGTAGAGCTTTAGTCAGTACACACTTTAGTTGGTTCCTTTAGTTACAATACTGTTACTGACGGGTAGGGATTGATTGAAGATTTTATTAATAACAATGCCATTATAGATTAATCTTATTAGTCGAATTCTTTATTAATTCTTTTAATGATTCTTCCAGTTTTCTGCGTGGGAAAAAAAGTAGGCTGACACTGATTTTCAGAGCTAATGCAACCGTTTTATTACTTGAGTCTGAACACAGTGTAGTTGAAATGAAGTATGAATATTTGTGCAGCATTCATTCTCATGTAGGTTTTCTAAGTGAGGTTATATAACCTAGTAGGAACAAAACCAAGATAGCAGTGGCACTCATGAATTCGGTAGCTGTACCCAACAGCACCTTTTTACAGCATGTAATTCTCTCCATCATAACAAAAATGTAATTTCAATTGCAAAAATAAGTCCAAACTTAGAAAATCTCAATTTGATTATTTTCCAAAATCATTCATCCCTATTTGGAACCCAAACAAAGTGCATGCTTCACTTCATAAAGTGAGAAGTAGACAGAATTTTCAACTTCTCCTTTTAAGCTTGCCTTTTTATTCTTCACACAACTATTTCCACTGCATTCCACATGAACAAAAAAGTTCAACAACATCATGAATGCCTTTGAAGAAAGATCCAATAGTGTACAACTCATTGCCTCGCCCTGCATGGTGGCAGGACTTTTGTCTTGCTTTTTGAGTGCTCAGATCAACTCTAAAGCCTGTTGCCCTCTGATGTGGTCTGGTGACATGTTGTACAAACTGGTTTGTTTTGAGCACAGCCCTACTTCAGTGCCCATCGGTCTGGCTTAATTAACACAAACTCATTCAGTATTTGAGAGATGTAAATGAATTGCGAGGGACACCAGTGGAAGTGTCGAAGTCTTTTATTAACAAGACGTCTGCTTGACTTTCCCTTTATAGCTCCTTTTTATTGGCACTCTAGCCACAGCCTGTGGTCTCAGTCATGCTGAGCCGTCTGTCTAACGTGGTTTTCATGCACCACTAAAACCAACAAACTACCATCGGCACATGTTCAAATACCCCATTAAATATAGGAGGTCCCTTTTATACCCTTGTTAGCTTATTACGCACTGTGGATAAATGGAGGGTCTGGGCCACACTGAGAGCACAGGGCAGTCAGAGTCCCAGACTGTTTGAAGTTGTAAGAAATGCAGTTGTGGTGGCGCAGGAGCCATCTCGGAATATCTTCTTCAAAGAGAGGAGACATCAAACTTTTTTAAGAGACAGGGTGCTTGAAAATGAAGACGTCTCCAGCCGGGAGGAGAAAAGAAGGGAGAGTAAACAAAATATGTCAGACTGTAGTGCTGCTGCTCAGTGTGCTACTGAACTCTTGTTGTACCCTGCGTGACGCTGCACATGCAATGCAGACAAACAGATGCTTTACGTGCGTATCTCAGGGGATTAAGGAGCAGCCATAGACCTTAGACGTACAGTAAATAGAGACGCAGCACGCGCTCTCAGGCTTCCTTTGGTGATAGCAGGAGTGTGAAACCTCAAACAACCTCTCCCCTCCCTTCTAACACCCCCTCTCTACTTCATCTCGTCAGCTCCTCTCTGGGTTTGTAACATTTATTGGGCTTCACAGGAAGCCTGCTGGGCCTGCTACAATTTAGACATGCTCAGTGAGGCCGTGGGAGCATTAGGGACAGCCTCTGTTGTCTGTGGGAGAACGGGGAGGAGAACATGAGAGAGACACCAAGAGAGCAGAGGGGATTGTGACTACGATTCACACATTCTGCTTGAAGCCACTGATCTGGTTTATTATATTTCATCCTATGCTATATATACATCCCATTTTGTTTGCCTCCCAAATGAGCTGCCTTTTAAAGGCGAATTAGCATAATTGGCTTCTAACTTTGTTAATTTGACTTCAGTAGGAGTTTAAAAGGGGAGTAAAATGATATGTTTAAAGAGAGTGGAAAGGAGGAGGAACCAGGGTAAAGCAGCAGACTGCAGTGCTGCTTTCTGAACTGATAGATGATGTGAAGAGATAAATAAGAAGAGGAAAGGACAATTTCATCCTGCCTGTTGTTTTTTTAACTCCATTCCTGTCTGGAGATATCGTAAAGGCTGAGTTCCTCATAAACCTTGTGAGAGCATCTATTATTGATGCTCTGTCTGTGGCTGTGGCCTACTGCAGAGGCCCTTTGGGGGACAGCACATCTCCTCAAAGGAGCAAGAGTGAGCTTTTACTTTTTCCCACAATCCTTGGGATGCCATTTGTCTGAGGTGTCCCTGTCTTTGTTGCATTCCTTTTTTGTGTGTCTGAAACATTATTAGTGTGCTTCAATTATTATTGAGAATATTACAGAGCGGCTATGCTGCTGACCTCTTTGTCTGCATGCCAGTTTAGACTAAATCTACTGTGTGAGCATCTTAATTTCATCATTTAAGTCTGTTCTGTTGTTCTTTTTGCAGGAAGTAGTCCAGACAAGGCTAAACAGCAAGGGGAAGCAACCAGACCAGAACGCTATGGGACCACAGTACCTCTGCTGCTGAAGGGCAAGGAGCGCAGACCTTTCTTCCAGCTCGCCGCCGGGGTAAATACTCACAAGGCCACTTAGCAGCACTAGCTTACTGCTAATAAGCTTGCTCAGACAGCAGCTCACCCAATGCCAGTGTGCTTCCACAGGCTCAGCCAAGTATAGATGTCTGGCTTTTGCTTTGACATATGTGTAGTATATCACTCCTTCCCCTGTTGCCTTTCTCCCCGCTTGCTTGATTTAGTAGAAAGTCCCCTTCCCAGCTCTGTTTATCCTCTGTAGGCTCCCTGTTGTGGTTTCTCTCCTCGCGAGCTTGCTCTCCTTTGTTTGTTGAATACAAGCTCGCCCCGTAGGCGATACATACTATGAAATTATTCCTGAAACTCGTCAGCCTTTCAACAGTTACACAAGTCAGCAGTGCACAAACCCGGCGATGCGAGAAGGATTCTACAGCGCGAGGCGGCCTTGTACCATCTTGTAGATTGTGTCATTTCTTCCCTGCACCATAAGATATATGCAAGATTAAAAGATGCATACATACATATGAACTGTCAAAATCAGCACTCTCTGGACTCTCTAGACTTGTGTTCTCAGGCAGGGAGAGCCAGTCTGTCCCACCTAGTACAGCTGGAAAAGAAAATGTTTGAAATTCAGCCTCCACCACAGCTTAAGGAAACTTTTTCCAGAGGAGGGAAATGCGTAGGTGTTGAGAACTCCCCGAGCAATCAAACATTTTTTTCTCTTGGTGCAGGGAAGTCATCATCTGAGAGATTTGTTTTTTTTTCCAGCCTTATGCACCTCTCTCGAAATCAGCCAGTAGAGAGGGGCAGTGAAGTTAATTACATGAATTGTTTATCCCCCACATGTCATAATGGCAAGAGGAAAAATGCTACTTTTAGCTTTATGGTGTTAATTATGCACCCCGTTTGCAACTACATCAGATATGTTTAACCACCAGCCCCTGCTGACGTAAAGCATTTTTTTGTTGAGGAGATGCAGTGGTTTTACAGCAGGCTATCTACAAACTGACCCTTCCCAAATTAAACTGACTTCCGGGGCAGCTGGTGATTGTCTTAGTAGAGATTGCACTCAGACTTAAACTTCCCGGATAACAGATTGATACAGCCGCTCCTAGTGCCAATAGAAGGTTATGAAGAAGTCGTAAAGCACTGCAGAGTCATTACTTACAGTGACATCGACGCTCCACACACACACACACACACACACACACATGCTTTCAGCCACACTTTTGCACAAACTTTGACACACTTACTCTCAGCTGGAGCTGCAGACAGAAAAAGTATTAGCCTGAAGGCATCGGTCAGCAGACCTAAGAAATGTCACTGTAAAGGAGGACAGAGTACATCTGAAATGCCAACTGATGATACAAAAATCTATGTCTCTATCTCACTGTGTGTATGTCTGTCAATTTCTGTCTCTCCGCTGGCTACGATACATGAACCCTTTGTTTAATTTTTCATGTCTTTCTCTTTTTTTTCTATGTTCGTGGTGTAAGAATGGGCTGAGGCCTGAGGCATGAATGCACTTTGCTCCTGTCCTCATTCTGATAACAACTACTGTCTGAAAAGCATCGTAGACTTGCTGTTTGTTGGGATATTGCTTTTTTGAATTCATAATTAGGATTAACTCACAAACTGACATCTGGCTTTGTTAGCAAAATCTCCCGCATCATCTTCATTTCCTGCTTTCTTTTCAGCCATAAATCAGTGGCATTGAAATACTCACATTGCATAACCGTCACAGTTGCTCCTGCACTGAAATACAGTTTTTCTGCCAAAGAAACGTCACAACAATATTGAGATGCCTGACAAATAATGGACTCATGTTCAAGGCTAGATAAAAGATACTGTCCAAATCCAGTTTGGCATCATTTCTGCAGATATTATCCTCTTCTTTACCAACTATTTTTAGTGCAACTTCATCAGCTTTTTTCCACCATGTGCCATTAGCAACCGCACACCGACTTCATGCCGCACTCAGCACGAGTTGTTTTCCACACCACAGCAGGACACTATGAATTTGGTCACCTTGCTGAGGAGTCGAAGGTGTGCAGCTTGTCGTCTGAAACTCTTCCATCGCTGCAGCCGCTTCGTGTCCCATTTTGCAGGAATTCAAAATGATCCGCTTGCAAAACATGCCAAAAATGACTGTTTTCTTGTATAGTAGACAAAATAATAAATTAAGACTCAGAGTAGCTGCAAAACTGCATTCTTTATCATTCCACCTGTGTTTTTCCTAGTATAACGATTAATTAAAAACTTATTTGACAGTTGTTTGACTAAAATGACAAAATTATTGGTATTGGCTCGACGAGTTTGACTGAAATTAATTAATCTGATGAGGAGAATGAGGTTGACTAGGGGAGATCGGGGGGTAATTGTATCACAGGATATTGTAACACACTTAATTAAGTCTAAAAATATCACACAAAATAACACAACGTTTTGACTAAAACTCTGAAGGATAAAATGACTAAAATGTGACTAAAACTAATTAGCACAGCAGAAGAAATGCCAACTCTATAGTAACAAAAATTGGATTCAAAGTCATGAAAAACTTCAGGATTATAACTTATTGCTTTAGACAGTCTTGGTAGAAAACTTGAGTTGAAAACAGTCGAATCTACCTACTTTTCAGTCATGCAAAGTCTGGGAAGTGTAGGATGTGGAAGCTTATTTCCTGTTCCTCTAACACTATTGTGCCCTGCCACATCCTGCCTTGTATACTCCCTGTGTGTCAGACTAAAGGTGAAGCTTCACACACATGCAGATTCACAGGCAGGATGGTTGAAATCCGGGCACAGCCTTAACACCATCATCATCTTTTTGTGTTTCAGAGTCATCCTGCGTCACTCCAGCTGCTGGTACGTGCAGAAGATGAACAGCTGATCCTGGTGCTGGAGAGAAATGAGTGAGTTCTCCTCTGATTTATTTAAATTCTCTTTCCACGCTCATTGTGCGCACCAGGACAGAGGAAACTGGATATTTATTATGTTAATCACACACAGAGCCAATAGATAAACCCGCGCTCCCAGCTACGGCTGGCTGGAGTTATATATGCAAGGGGAGGAGAAGTTGTATGGGCCTGGGCTATGATATAGTGTATTCAAGGAAGGAGAAAATAATATGTCCCCTAGTGATTGCAGTCTTTTATGGTTCAGTTTCTCTGAAGGGCCGAGAGATGAAAGCTGATAAAGAATAAGGAAGAGGAGAGCTCTGAGGACGAGCGTGTTCTCCCCTGCTTTGCTTTTCCTCTCACCACTCCACTCCCTTCCAGACTGTGGAAAATAACACAGTGAACTGTGAAACGAGGGGTGGGGATCATTTGGAGTTCATAAATATGTAGATGCAAACACATTCTCATGCACAAACTGTATCATAGGGAGGAGAAAGATTGGAAAAAAGCACATAAAGGCCAGGTTACACGTCCGGGGAATTTAACTATTTCACCAGAATGATGACATCGCTGTCTCCTGTCTTGTTTCTGCCAGTGTTTCTCATTCAGGGTGAGTCGAGGCACAGTGTTTTACCCTGCTGCTTTGGGATACGGATATTGACAAGGATGATGGACTTGGTCCACCGCTAGTCAGACCTTCCCCCCCTGGTAACTCTAGAACAAACACAAATCGGACCGCTAACATTTTCTGGCCTCTTCTTCTTTTCAAACAGCAGAACCTCACGGGGAGTTTGGAAATGAAAACAACTACTGCTATTGAAATTTAGAAGTCAAAATACTTATATATTTTCACATATGCTTTCTTTCTCCAACATATAACAGCAAGCAATTTTGAACCTGCAAACCTAAACCACTATTAAAAAGATTTCAAAGAGGCTATTTCAACAAAAGAACACCTCTTCCCCTGTCTTGTTTCCTGTCACCCAAGGCTCAGAGTACCCTGCCAACCCCCACAAAGACGATTCTTAATACTTGTGAAACAAACTAAAAAAGTATAAATATATTGCCCTTGTCCAGACATTGCACACTCACTAGAAACACTCTGTCCCGACTGACCCTTCCATTCCCCGTTCTCCATGTGACCTCCCTGACCTCAGCATCAGCTGTGAGTCATCTGTCACCAGCCTGAGGCCCGGAGCATGCTGCCATTCCCATCCGGCCTGTTCTCTGTCAGGCCAGATGTGTCCTCTGTTATCGCTCCACCAGTTCAGCCAACTCTGAACAGGTGGTCTCTGACCTCAGCGTAGTCTGTTCTGTCCAGGCTGTGTCCATCCAGTCCGGGGCAGAAGGAAAGATGAAGCCACTTGAGGATGCAGCGACGCCTTGAAGTTTTTCCTGAATAATTTACAGAAATATTTTCCAAGCTGGCAAGAGTGAGCCCTGCTCGGATATGTAATTTTTTCTACATTAAACATACGCACTCCAAGTACATTAAAGTTAGTTGAGCCAATCCAGTGTCACTGAGATATGCTTGACAGTTCAATTGCTCAGCATTAATAACACCAGTTCCTTCAAGGACAGTTTTCCTCCTGCAAAAACAAAATATGGAAGTGAAATGGCAGTTTATATAACAACAGCACTGTCGAGGTGTAGTGCACAAATTTATTTATTTTTTCACTATCCGAAGCTGCCCCCCTGGCTTCACTCGCTGATGCAAGCTCTCGGTGTGGATATCTTCATTATATATTCTATATAGCAGCGTCTTATTTTTTTAATGCCACTCTGCAGTTTATGTTTAATGCCGCAAGGCTGCATGAAAGATGTTTGCATTTTAATAGAGCTCTGTGGGGAGCGCAAGGGTCAGTTTTACTGATTTTAAGATGAAATAAGAAGAAATGTGTTGATGGGACACTGAACTTGAGCATCAGTGTAAGATGTACCTACTGAAACATAAAGTCTTGTCATATATAAAGAAATATGTTGAATACCTACCCTATTAAAGTCATTGTCACAAAGGCATTTTTAACAGCCTTGTTCAGACCCTCAAAACCTTATTTTTAATTTGAAAATTTCATGATATTTCTGAAAGGAATATAAATAAAATGATGTCTGACACATCTTCAATTTTTCTACTTCAAATGTTTGAGCACTTAACTACATCTAAGTATCATATTTCTTTGGAAAATCATGTTGGGATCATAGAAGCAATATAATATGGAAGTAAACTAACTTTAATGCTCTTAAAGATCTCTGTTTTGCTGTCTTATGATGCAACTATGATAATAAGTGGTTAATGTGTGTTTTGGATCCAATTTTTTTTTTTTTTTTAAGTTTTAGCATCTGTAGCCATCCACCTTCTCTTTGTTCGGCCGTAGTAACAGTTTAAGCGCAACACAAGCTGAAACCAGAAAAAGAAAACAATTTATTTCTTCACACGTGAGTGAATTGAAGAGCACGTCTGTTGGATTAGCTCCAACTACCCTCTCTAGCTGACCAACCACTGCTGGGTCATGAAAACGCTTACTGATTTTTCCCAGGAACGTCTCCACAGACACCCAGTTCATAAAACTGCAAATGCGACAGCTTTCATCAGCGGGCCATATGCTCAAACACCTCATGCAGCGATAAATAGTGGCTCAACAGACATTTAGTGAAATGAAAATCTTATTACTTTTAGGGGAATAAGGGTGAAAACGTTGAGGATTTAGAGGTAAAGGGAAATTGCAGGATCAAGGGAAAAGAAACAAACAAGCATCAAGTTGTAGAAGTGAACAAATCTGAATAGAAACTGGCTCCTCTTTGTGCTGAGTTATGGCAGGTTTTCTGTGAAGGGTCATCCTTTTTCGCTAGAATCTGCTGAGCCTGTGCAGTTTGCTCATTTGGCACCGCTGCAGAGCACACCTGCTCCAAGGCCAGTGTGAAATGATCTCAGTCCTCACCAATATAAACACGCTACCAGATCCAATTAATAAACTGCTGTTTGTTAGGCGCTTGGCCCTGTCCCAGCAAAACTTGGCTACTGCAAGACAAGTACAGATCTCCTGAAGAGAGAAAGCAGTGGGGGGGCTCTGCGTGTGTGGGGGGAGTATCTGTAGGTAGCAAACAGCAGACTTAATGTGCTTAAGAGATTCAGAGTCTCCTCTTCTGTGTCCTTGCCGGATCAAACTGTAAAATATAGTGTAGTAGGCATTGAGAGGAATGCTTCTGTATTTCACAAACCCCTTAATAGTGTCATTTTTACAAGTTATCACCAAAAGTTTATCACAGTTGTCAGGAGAAGTCCTGAAAATGTCCCTGTTTGCTCAGCTTAAATGTTCTTTTGTTAGTTTAGATTTTGTTTTTTGTCATCTCTGTAGACGAGTAACACATAGAGAAGCGACTTTGATCAGCCTCTCAGCTTGATTTCGATTGTAACAGTCTTATATGACATTACATATTAGCTTCTATGTCACACATGCTAGTTCCTTTTTTAATTAATAGCCTGACATGCTTAAAACGGAGGAAATCTTTCCCTTTACTCTGTCGTGTTTTTTTTACGTGTCATATACAATATTTAAGGCTCGGTGTGTTGTACACTGCAAACAGAGCTGGACGGACATGCAGACTTGTGCCAGCAGCGGTTGCTTTGATGTATAGCATTGATCAATGGCACAGTTGGCCAGCTTCAAATGATTAATGGTGGCCGTATGGGACATTCCACATTAGTCTTGATTAAAGACTTCAATAGCACTGTCTGGGGGACCAAGGTGCTCGTGTGTGTGTGTGAGAGTGAGCAGTGTGAGAGAAAAAGAAGAATCAAAGATGTACAGTTTCGCCCAATTACTGAAGTTTTTTACATTTGATATAATACGTTCTGTTTTCTAAGGCCCAGTGTTGTTTAAAGTGTGTCAATACTAGCAGTAATATGTTCATTTAAAGTGAGTCTTAAGCCCCTTTTACTTTTGCTATCAATCTACTTGGAGGAGGTGTGTGTTAGAGAGTAAATGTTTGAATCAGATAAGATGGACCAGATTGTGCATACATTGTATTGAGGATTCACAGCCAGTGAGTGGGCGTGTGGACATTTCTATGATGGGTGAAGGTTGAAGAAGAAGGGTCATTTACACTAAGATGCCAACGCAAAGGTCTAACTGAAGAGATGAGGAGGAACTTCTGCCAGTAAAGGGTCGAAGTTATCAGCTGAGTTCAAGGACAACAAGAGACTGAGTTGTGTTCTTTGCAATCCAGATTTCTGTAGTTTACTTTTTGCTTATTTTCCGTAAGTTAAAACACATCTAACAATCAGTCTGTGTGCTTCATGTGTGAAATGGCAACTAATTCCCCGAACATGGTTTCAGAGTTCATATGAGAAAAAGGCTCATGTAACTTTTAAAGAACCATAATTACCACAAGTGACAATTGTGGGATCGAGGCACATTCTTTCGTAGACTCATAAAATCAGAAAAATGGGCTCAGTAATGTCGGTTAAACAGCAATATATAGACTTTACTAACATTAACCAGCATAAGAAACCATAAGCTACTGGTCATGAGTGTATTGAATTAGGCAATGGTGTGTTTTATTGCTGATTAGTTTAACTTTTCATTTGAAGGAGGAAGAATGTTTTTTTCAAATTGTATCCAACTTGCACAAATGTTACAAGTTGTCTAAAATACACAAAAACTACCAGCAAATATAGTTTATTTCCGTGTTGTCATTAAGAGTTACTTCAACTCTATTCCAAACATCCTGTTTTTATTAAAATGCATATTCAGCTTTTCTCCTTGAAACAAAGTGAGCTGTTTGTGGTCTAACTAGCTCTCTACACAAGACTATGAGTTTCCCAATGAGAGCATTTCCTTTCATTCTTCTGTGGCAGGAAAGAAAAGAGGAAAAAGCCCCTTTTGAAACACATGGCCACATCTAAACAACATCATTATGTTTTTGACAAAAAATCCCCATAGCAACATCCTCGGTGTGTTTTTCATAGGAAAGAAGATGCACTCTATTTCAATAGCGGCGCTGACAATGTTTCTCTCAATGTGAGGTACAACAGAGGAGGTGTAATATCACCCGGTTCATTCAATGAGGCGGAGCTCGGACCGAACAAAGAAAGATGCCAGGTTTCCTTTGCACTTTAATTGGATCTGTCAAGAATATGAGATAAGTTGAACAGTATGTGGATCTTTCTTACAAGGAATAGAATTGGCGGCTAGCTTGTTTGGCTGTCAACTCTGAAGTGCATGTAACAATTAGTAATGACGGGTTTCCATGCAGTTTATATAAAGGCGTGCTGACCCGGCGACCTTTATGAGGTCAGAAAATAGATGGGCGGTTGATGTTGAGCGGTAACAAACTTCACAAGGCAGTCTACTTTTTTCTTCTTCTTCCATCGCTCCCACTTTTTATGCTCCCGCACGTCTGTGATCAAGTTGTTGCGATGCTCTCTCTTCGTGTGACATGTCTCACTGTCTACATCCAGATTTTTCTCCCCCTCCCTTTTCTCTGCCTATACCTTCCTCCCACGCACTCCACATGCATGCTTGTGTTTTTCACTGAGCAGCTCTTCTGTCACCATGCAACCTGAGACCCTGTCAAAGCCACCAGTGGGGAACTTTGGACCTCAGGCTGCTGTTTGGCGCCAACACATGTGTACTCGGACACTGGTGCCAAGTCTCTGTGTGACTTTACTTTGGATGCCAAGGCGTTTTGTTCTGCCTGTCACAATCAATTCAAACATTATTACAAGGTTAAACAGCAGTCACCTACAAGAGAGGGCTTTCTATTAGCTGTTTCACTGTATGTTGATTTATTGTGTACAGCAGTTATTGTCTGATTCCCATTAATTATATAGTATCACAGAGAAAAAATTATGTCTGGTGTACTTTATATTTTTCACACTGATTATCCTTCATTTTGAGAAATATGCCTATTTACTTTTTGGCTGAGAGCTTGATAAGAAAATTGATCACACGTCTGTTTGCAGCCATTAGCAGGTTAGATTAGCTTAGCACAAAGACAGGAAACAAAGGGAAACAGTTAGGCTCTGCCCATACCAATACCAAAATCTGCCTACTAACACTTAAGCTAATTAATTAACACTTTATATCTTGACTGTTTTATCCATATAAGTGTAAAATTGATCTCTTGTGTGTTTGCAGCCATTAGCAGGTTAGCTTAGCTAAGCTTAGCACAAAGACTAGAAACAAAGGGGAACAGTTAGCCTGGCTCTGTCCAAAAATACCAAAATCTGCCTACCAGCACTAAAGTGAATGAATTTCCATGTTATATCTTAATTTTTTTTCCTATATAAGTGTAAAAATGTGCAGTTTTACAAAGTCTTAGGTCCTGCTTTATTTCTTTGGCTGTAATCAGTAACTTCCTGGAGTCTCTATAGTGCCACAGCAGAGAGATCCAGTATTAATGAATAACACAGAGCAAATGCATATGCAATACATTCACACTTTCCTGGTAGATTACTTTCCATTACTGACCTGTGGATTTCCAAGACGAAGGCTGAAATGATTGCAGCTGTATTAGTTTACAGAGTTCTGAAATTCATCTCATAGTTTTGTGAAGCACTATGTGGTGTTTCCGTGTGTAGTAAGCCTTAAAAGTCACTCAAACTG
This sequence comes from Centropristis striata, assembly GCF_030273125.1. Taxonomy (NCBI): domain Eukaryota; kingdom Metazoa; phylum Chordata; class Actinopteri; order Perciformes; family Serranidae; genus Centropristis; species Centropristis striata. The sequence continues at coordinate 16,902,725 of NC_081536.1, forward strand.
ACTTTATCTCACATTTCATTTGGTACCTGAAATATCAATACCCAGCAATGTAAGATGAGACTTTAATACAGGTTAGCTGCTAACTTTACCTACTGCTGTGTTAGGTTGAGAAATAAAATACTCAGACAGTCAGACCTCCCCTTAGTTATGTGTGACATCCATCCCTTAATGCACACCTGGACTGAAAAGATGAGATTTTGGGCACACAGTTATAGCAAGTTTCCGCACATCCGGTCTGTTTGAGCATTGATCCAATAGGCAGTTTCACCTCCTTTTCCCCTGATGACATTGCAGTTGTAGGTTTTGTTAAGCTTAGAGCACATACTAATCACATTTTGCCTCCTGCCATCTTTAATTAGTTGGCTAAAGAGTTTGTGGATAATACAGAGCGCCCTTGGGGAAAGTTGCCAGGTCTTGAAGGACAATAGGAGAAAAAAAAGAGAGAGAGCGGTCTTCAGCATTGCTTGGGGAAAAGATTAGAGTGGTAGTTTTTTGACCGGTGGGATCAGAGCCAAGTATCAGAGCCAAGCTAGCTCAAAGTCTCTCATAGTTAGCTTTTTTTTTTTTATCTTTAAGTCTCTCCCTATCTTAAGTTCACTTTCTCTCTTTCCCCCTCATTCCCTAAAAGTGTGATTGATTTTGCAGACCCACAGATCTCTGGGGAAGATATGTTTTAAGCAGGATTTCTTTTTTTTCTTTTTTTCTTTACAAAACAATAGTTTTAAGTTGATTTGGCCACAAAGAAATTCCCAAATGTCTGCATGATGCTATCAACATGCGATAATGTAGCTTGAACCAACCCGTTTATTGAAATATGTTTATTAGAAACACAACTGCCGCAGATTAAGTCAAGCATTTTGAGGAATAATTAGCCACAATGATGTTATTCCTGTTGTGTTCCTTCAGTGAAACAGTTAAATACATTAATGCACTAATGCAGTATGTCAGCATATGGCATCATCTATTTGTTCACTGCTACAGAACTATTTTTAGGGGTTTGCAGCAGAAGAGAAGATGGTGAGGGTGTTGTCACAGCACTTAGCCAATATGGTCAGATTGTGTTTCTCTCTCTCTCTCTCTCTCTCTCTCTCTCTCTCTCTCTCTCTCTCTCTCTCTCTCTCTCTCTCTCTCTCTCTCTCTCTCTGTCTCTCTCTCACTCTCTGTATATGTTCATTTCTCATTCATGCGAGGGAACGAGTGGAGCATCTCCCAATTTAACTGCTTTTAACCTTACATATGCTGTGCAGGGAGTGGGTCACCCGTCAGGATCCTGTGAGCATTATTTTTTTGTTTCCTTTCCGAGCACTTAACAGAGAGTACGAGCCTCCAAATGAGAGCACAGACTCACAAACTCCTTTAAAAGGCTGCAGCTCCCTTTTGATTTTAAATTAGACTCTGTGATATACTCAGCATGGTGTCAGTGTGGTGAACTATTGCTTTGGCGTAGGTGAGCAGAAAATCTATTATCTGTGTCGGAGTTTTTGATGTGAAGTGGGGCTACAGATGTTGATGGTGCATAATATCCGTATTTATCCTCAGCATCATTTGTCTGCATCAGCAGGAAACATTGCTGTAAAAAACCTGGAGTGTGGAACATGAGTGATTACATTACCTCGCTGTACATAAATAGATTAATCAAGATAATAAAATGCATGTGTGATCTGTGCATTATAATGCACTTCCATGCATTTGTCTATGACAGGATGCAGCCATTAGTGTACAATTTGTCATCAAATTTCAGTTCTAAGGCCGGGGCATGAGTGAATAAAATCACTTTTCACACACAAGCTTGCCATAAAAGCTGCATATAAAAGCTTTAATGAGAATCCTTTTTTTTTAAAGTAGAAATTGCTGTGTGTGATTCGTATTCTCCTCTACGGCCAGCAGAATGCATCATATGTAGTGGACCCATGAGAAATAAGGACTGCTCTGCCTGAGACATCACAGCTTTGCAGCTGTTTCACTCTCACTGGTGTTTATCTGATGTGGTTAATGTCAGCAATATCACTCACCCTTGCTATCAGGTGATATAAGATACAGATTGTAGGGATTTTTTAAGATTGCGGCTGATATTGCTGCTCCTGAGCTAAAGCCACTGGTCTGCAGCATTTGTATTGACATGTATGTTCCAGATACCTCTCTGAGATTACATGTGTTTCAACTAAGCACAATAAGTATGCATCATGCATGAATAACATACTGCGTATATACACAGCAGCCTTTCAGAAGGCTGGCCAATTACATAATGTTCGTTTCAGCACAATGTCGCAAACATCTTCATCAGAGAACAGACAGCTTCCATTCATCAGATCAAAAGGTCAGAGGTGTTTACATTCTGCACACACACACACACAAGGTAGCTCTGTACACACGCACATGAGAGGAAGTGTGTGTTCATAATAAATCCAGATGCTCCTTGGAAAACAAGGTAGGCAGGAAGTGCATCATATGACATCACTGATAGAGGGGAAGTTTTTACTGTGCTGGGTACATGTTGAACTTGACAGCACAGGGCAGCAACACAATTAATCCACTGAATTTGTTTGTATAACCACAGAAGGCTTTTGTTGCTGATTTTTATCTGAATCTGCAGAAAAGACAATGTATAATTTATTTACTGAAAGTGATAAATACATTCATTTGAAGCTGAAACCAGAAGCCTACAGGAAAACATCTATGGTTCACATATATAATTTGATGTTGTGTTTACATGGTTAAACTGATAAATTGTAGTGGGCTTAAGGATCGTTTTTACGACTAAGGTTTTGTTTTTGCAGTTATTTTCATCATTTACTGGTTATGATGATATTTTACATGCCGAAGTAATTGCTGATATCTGGAAACACAAGGACATTGACTCAACTTAGCCTGACAATAAAATGAAAACACGGGCAGGCTAATGATCAGACAGCTGTAAACAAGCATCTAAACCTCTTTATTTGGAGTTAGAGCTGAAAGTAAGCACAGCCTGAAATGTAATAATCCCTAATAGCAGTGGAGAAGTGTACGAATGCACAACCATGGATCAGAATTAACTGTTTAAAACAGTTACAGTTTGATTTTAATCTTACAGTTTTTTTAGTTCATTTGATTGTCAGACTACCAGATAACAGGTAGGAATGATGGCCAAACCTTTCAAAATAAGAGCCAAGTAGGAATTATCCTTTAAGGTTTCTTCACTACTTTAAGATATACTGTGCAGAGACATGTGCAGCACATATTCTCTGAGCTTAAACTCTTGAAGGTCAGTGACATTTTTTGTCATCTTTTTGATAGGTCAACTTATTGAGAGGCTACTGGCTTTATGACTTATGTATCCTGTGGTCGGCAGTTAAGTAAATGTAGTGCAGTATTTTATTTCTGACCATAGTTAGCAGATAAATGTCAAGTGCTTTAGAGCTAAAAAAAAAAGTAAAAATCAGGGCTCTGATTAACCTAAAAGCTTTGTTGTTTTACCGGCCATAGCCCGTCCAATAATTGACATCTCCTGCTCAATACCCAGTAACCATGACGACTCGAGTTACGCAGCATCAGCATCAGTGACAGATTGTTCACCCTGATCCTCATGTTAAAATGATACATCAGTGCCAAGTGAAAGTTTCCATCTCCACCATGTTTGCAAGGTAATGGGGTGGAGGATGACAGATTGTATGCTATTATCTTATTGGAGAATCAGCGCAGCATCCATGAAAGTGCAAAGAGTGGGTTTAATGACGTGAGACATTTTTTAAGAGGAGGGGAAGAATGCCTTGTGCGGACTGGGACTGGAGAGCTGATGTTCTGGGATGTGTGCAGTCAGCGGAGCGGCGGCGTGTAATATTAAAGCAGTTGTCTTGTGCGGCACAAGTGCTCCTTGCAGCTTGAAGTTTCGAGTTGTCTGTGCTTGAACTTTTACGATCTCAAAAAGGATGTCGTGGCAGTGGGAGTGCGGGAGATGATTCATATTGATATGCACCAGTTATTTAATGTTTTTTTTTGGCAGGAAGAAAGAAATGACAGAGTAAGACAAAACTAAAAGGGAAGAAAAATGAAAGACAAAAACATCTTTAATATTTTTCTGCTCAGCTCCTAATTGCATATTTCCCCCGAAGACAAAAAAGTATGGCTGAACAATGAGGCTGCCCAGGGGAGCTACCATAGATTAATTGGACAGATAGGAACCCTCTGACATTAACATTTATGCATTTGTTTACTCTTTTTCAATGAATAATAATAGGCCACCTCCCTTGAAGATCCCTAGTCACTCATTAGTTCCGGTGTGTAGCCTGTTATGGATGGGAATATTGAAGCAGCAAAAGCAAAAAAACAGTTAATCTCAGTACTGGGCAGGCATACCAAAACTACTTCCAGAGGTTGTTCAGAATACTTCTTTCTTACAAACTTTTAATTTGATGCTACGGCGCACACTTGTTTTCCATATATCAGCTTTAGTATACAGGAGAACATTACAGGAGTTAAAGTTGTCTTTTGTATTCTGTTTGGCAAGCATGCAAATAACCAACCTTTGGGTGAATTCTGCAATATACTGTGTGATATTTTGTTTGTAGTGATTAATTTTAAAATATTTATCAACTGGATGATTTTACAGGAATGGTGTTTTATTAGATTCACGCCATTTTCAAATGGGTTCATTCAAAATTGCTTGCAGATGCTTATTATCATTTCTTCTCCCTATGTAACGTAATGCTCATAATATATAAACTGTGTTTTTCAGATTTTAATTTTACTGTTTGCTTGCATAAACATGTCCTTATTTTTTTATATATTATTTTTATGTTTTTTTTATATATCTATTTATTGAGGCCAGTTTGATGTTAACTTCATTAAGAGCATTTTTAAATATATATGCTATACCTCCTTGCTGTTGCTTTTTGTAGTAGATGACCCACATTAACTGTAGATAATCAATTATTTAAAGGATTTTTTTTCCAGAAAGAAGAAATGATGTAATATAGAGGATAACAACCACACACCTACTTTCCCCAAAGCAAAAGTAATATGAAAGCACATTTCACATTAAAATCACGCAAGTGGGTGACTCACTCCTAAGAAAAAATTGTATTGATTAAAATGAAAATAATTTCATGTAAGAAATCTACAAAAAAAAAAAAAAAAAAAAGAATAAATATAACTGTTTTCTTGTCAGTGCTCCTGACACAATTGTTGGCAATAAAATAGGTGCTGATTCACAAATTATTAGTCTTAGAGTTCAGGGAGGTAATTCTCTCTGCATGAGTAATAACAGATTACCATCTCTTATCACTTGAACCTTTCAAAGTAAAATAAAGGTTTTCAATATGCAAAATAGAATAAGAAAAGTTAAAAGATGGTGGACTGTGGATTTGTACTTTTTTAGTTTGAAGACTGGTTGCATTATTACCACAATACACTGAACAAGCATGTGTTCAGTGCTCTGCTATCATATGAAATATTTCAAACAGCTCACCGTATAAAGAGTTTATGGTTCAGTCCTTGTTAGCGGTGTTGCCCCCAGGCATTTCTGAGTTTGTACCATTATCATCCGTGTGCCCAGACACATTCTGTGCTGCTTTGTTCGGCTTATAAAGAATTCATACTCTCCTTGAGCCACACATTTCACTTTCGTAACGGCCTTATGTTAAGCTGTGAAAGCTTGGAGCAATAATTACCAATATGTGGAGAAGATACAAACGCCAGCGGCTAATTGTGCTCAATATGGACATGTTGGGCTGTGTTACAGCTGCTGACCACACCAGCAGAGAATTGAGACAACCAGCCTGGATTCATGCGCAAGGTTCACTTTTTCTGTACTGTAGATGAGCGCATTTTCCCTCTTTGTGATTTGACAAACTATTCCCTTTAAAGGGTGCAAGGGGAATATGACATCATGCTCTTTGCACAGTTATGAGGAAAAATATGTTTAGTGTGGGAATCGGTTTATGGTTTTAAATATTCCGGACGTGCAGGCCAGCGGCTATGAAACAGTTCATTCTTTCACCGGCTCTGCTGTACTTCACTGCTGTGGTAGTTGTGGTTGAGGGAAGTAATACAACATTGATTTAGCTTTGCCTTCACAGCCACCAGACATGTGTGAGTATGAAGTATGAAAAGGTTTGAGGTTTGACACTCCAACATTTTTATCCTTGTTTTGCACCTTGCTTTTTTACCACATTCTATTATCAATTCCTACGTCTTTTTAAGACTATGGTTGTAAAAAGCAATGGGTTGGTAAAAAAAGATATATCTGGAAGCATAAAAGATAAGGTTACCATCGGTGTGCTATAAAAGCAAATGGAACCCTTTGGAGATGTAAAAGAAGATATGTCAGAGGGAGACGGCGTACCCAGAGGAAAGAAATTGACTCCAGTGATCTGTGAGTTCTTAAGACTCTCAAATGCTAGAAAAAATGTCTGACAATGCATAATCCCAAACTATGGATACCTAGGTTTATCTCAAGGCATTTATCTTAATAAATACAGTCACCTCTCACTGTGTGCTGTAAAATGATCAGCAAAATCCAATATGGTTACCTGCAGTCCATCAGAGTAATCAACATGTCTCCTGTTAGAGGGATGCTGTTCATTTCTCAACGGTCCCTAACCTTCAGAAGCCTTTTATCCCCAATGGAGAAAAAACACATGACCCCACTGTCACTTACTATCATTTCTTCTTATTACTTTCTGTCAGCACCCATAAATTATCTTCCATGGGTCCAACAGTCTTCACGGATAATCAGTGAAGCAGTCATGAAGTACATCATATGGTCAGTGATGCTCAAACAGGAAAAGGCCATTTGAATGTATAATCAGAGTGTGTTTCCCCATGTATGCCTGTTTTTTATTTGATTTTACAGACTGTGTGGAAAAAAGAGACAGCCGCCCCCAACACTGTATCACTATACCATGATTCATCATTCATATCTGCTTCTAGTGCAGAGAGCCTTGTTACTCCCTCTGCAGTTTCTTTTACTGATATGATGACTTCACCCGCCTTGGGCTCCACATCACACGCAGAGCTGTGAAGCCTGAGGTGAGGGACACAGACAGAGAATGTTGTTTGAATGAGTGTACCCTCTTGGTGATTGAATGGCAAAAAGGGCGGTTTTCATTTGGGTCTGAACCGAAAATCGACAATAAAGTGGACGGAAGTTACAAGACTCGTCACTGTAGCTTATATTGTGGGTCTGAGCACTCATAGATTGAGTCATTGGTACATTTCTATCTGCAGGGCCATTCTGGGTCTTTCAACTCTAAAAAAAACAACATGGTATAAAATGTCTATTTGTTGTCTTATGTCTTTCTTTTCCAAAGTGTCCTTATCTGGTCCTGAGTGAGCTCATGGTAGAAATTTTTAAAAGTAAGTGAGCTGCTCTATCTGTGTCTTCTAACGAAGCAAAGAGGGCTCCTGACTCATTTAAGGAGCTATCTTTGCTTTGGTCAGTCAATATTTAAATAGGCCCAAACGATCAGCCTGTTTGATATTGGTCTGCTGCCTGCTGGAGCGTTTATATTGGACATTTTTGGTCCCTTCTCATTAATGTGACTTTGTAGCCGCATTGGCAGCAGGACTCCAGTCCTTGGGCAGTTGGTTGGTCAGTCCAGACTGAAGAATCAGACATGTATTTGCCCCAATAGATGTATCCTTATGACTTTGTTGATCTACTTGCTTTTCCTCTACTGCCACCATGGGATTTTTGGTTATAAGATGCATTATCTCAGCAACTATTAGATGCATTTTGATTAAATTTTAAGCAGATATTCAAGACCAACAGGGAGGAATCCTAATCTCTTTAGTGATCACCTGACAAGTGCCATCAGAGGAATTACATGTTTTAAATTTCCAGTGAAATATCACCACATTAGCTTAATAGATTGGCACATTTTGGTGAAGACATGAATTGTTCCCAGAGGACAAATCCATCTGACTTCTCCAAAACTGTAGCATGGATTTATTTTATCTTTTCATCTTCTCCAAAGGGTGAGTGGTTATAACTTTGTGGTTTACTGTCTTTTGATATTGTAACATTATCAGCTTAATTTTTTTTGGTTCATCACCAAATGGCTGCAAAACAATGGCATTCCCAACAAGTTCAATTGTATTTTATACTAATTAGCCAATTAAACTAAGGTAGAAGAAACTATACTTGCTAAACATCAGCATGTTAACATTGTCATTGTGAGAATGCTAGTTAATTTATAATACCTTTGCTAAAAATGACTTATTTACACAGCTAACAGTAACATTTAGCATTACAAAATTAGTTTGCAAAGGTCAGTTGACATCTACTTAACATTTTGACACAGTGTGGCTGACCTTAATGCTTCTGTTTCCAAACCTCACAAGAGTTTGTTGCTGAGACAGAGAATGGTCTTGAACAAAGTTAATCTACTCCTGATTTATCTGTGGGCTACATGGTGGTGTAGTGTTTAGCAGTCTTGCCTCACAGCAAGAGGGTTCTACTCCTGCGGCTCTTCTGTGTGGAGTTTACATGTTCTCCCTGTGTCAGTGTGGGTTCTCACCGGGTACTCCGGCTTCCTCACACAGTCCAGAAACATGTAGCTTAGGTTTAATGGTGACTCTAAATTGCCCGTAGGTGTGAATGAGAGCGTGATTATCTGTCTCTATGTGTCTGTCCTGTGATAGTGTGGCAACCTGTCCAGGGTGTACCCCGCCTCTCACCCAGCTGGGATCGGCTCCAGCCCCCGTGACCCAATTGTGGATAAGGATAATGAATGATTGATTTATCCATATCCATGTAAAATGCCATTTGAGTATCAGAATGTTCAGAAGATATGTTGGTTCTAAAAAAAAATAGGTCCAATATATACTTTGGTGACACAGGACCTACCGCGAGTCTCCTAAAGGGTGTAGCAGTGGCAATGTGATACAGATACAGAAAGACTAAGTGTGTTATTTCTGAACTAATGTTAGGATGACATTAAGCTAAAAGAGTCATTGTGCCTAAACACAGACTCTTAGAACTGCCAGCGTGATTTCACTCATTCAATTTCAGTGAGAAAACTTAGTTCAACACATATCAAGGACAAAATGATGCTGGAAAGCATGTTGCCAAACTGATAATACAGTAAAGAGATACAATTGGCACTTGAAAAATGTTTTATTATTTTTCTGACTTACTGCACTATCACTAGCTACAGTTATGAGGTCGTTACAAAGAGAGGCACATATGTACTTGAATAATCTTTTACAAAGCCAGAGATGTAGAGTGAAGGAAGGCACTCCTCTAATTCTGCAGTTCGGGGGATTTTTCTGTTTTTCTCCCTCCACTCCTCCCACCCTCATCTCCTTCTCTCTCTGGTTTTCTCTGGCTTTGCTGGCTTTGTACACTCCAATGCACCCGCTACAGCCAAGCCTAAGCTGAAGGGACATTGAGCTGTATGTAAATCAATTTGGAACGCAGCCGTAAGTGGAAATAGAATTAGACTTGTCAACCACACCTCTTTAGTTCCTCCTCTCTTCTTCATCTCTCTCTCTCCTTCTGTAGCAGTGTGCTCTTTTTTTTAAGTTAGGCATACAGTTACCATAAGTAGCAGCTATAGGAAGGCTTAGGGTTAGGCTCGTGGGGGAGAGGGGATTAAAAGAAATCACTGAAGTTAGCAGTCTTCAAAGGAAGCAGAGAGACTGCGAGAGGAGCCACATTTCTCTCAAATGGTTTCATGCTCAAGGGGCTTTGTGTAATGGTGAATTATTACATGAGGCATGGAGTCACATATATGTAAATGAGGCCCAGCGCTTTAAATTTGCACAGAACATTGTACTCTCTGGATGCTAGAGTAAAGATGATATTAAAAAACCCTGATTTGTGTAAACAACGCGTGACACATCCAGTTTCGGCTTCATCGATTATGCCATTGTAGCGAGTCCGCGTCTGCTGGGTTTGATTTGTTCCTTTTCAAATAAAACTAATCTAAACACATGTTCGGTTCAGCAACAGAAAATTCTATCAGCTGTAATTTCAGATATGACAGAAAGTCATATGCAGCAGAAAGAGGAAGAAGGGTTTGTATGGTCCACTGTAATGAGTTTTTCTGCTGTGTCCTTGTCTGTATGCTCCCTGCATTGTGATACTCATATCTCCAGCAGCCATTCATTGATTGTTGTGTCGTGTTTATTGTGTGTCACTAATATGTCAAGAGATGGAAAGGGAACAGGAACTTGTGTTCAGCTGAGACATCAGGGATCAGAGGTGGGAAGGTCAAAAAAACAATCAAAAACGATGTCTTATCCATAAAGTAGGTGATACTTGTAATGGCGTGCAACGCTATAAGTGTGGACAACATATCAGGCTTTAAAGTAAAGTGTTGAAAGCTATTAATCTGGCTTTTAGAAACTATCATTAATTCATGCTGTAAATTAATTTCCTGAGAAAATCAATTAATTCCAAAGAGCAGTTTGTAAGATGCTAAATAAAAGAGATGGGGGATTATTTTTTAAGACAAATAACAGTGTTTTCTGCCTCCCGGAGGAGCTATTAAAGAGCCCCTCATTCATCACAATTAACCTGGGCGACTATTACTGAATCGTTAATTAGATGTTAGACTGTGTCTAATGAATCGCAACACACACTTAGGACCGGTGAATCATTGGTTATTGACTCAAGCAATTATAGGGCATTATATACCATTTTTGAAAAAGACAAATTTGACATCAGGAAAATATACGATAACAAGCAGTGTACAGATGCACTTTATTAACCGTGATAAAAATCTTTCCACAATTGCAGGATGAATTGAGGCTGAGACATCATTTTTCTCACACGACTAATTTTGCACATCCGTCAGAAGCGCTGCATTTATGTTCCATTCATAAATTTCACCACCTGTCTCTTGAAAAACACTGGAGGAATATTTAAAGCAGCATTTGGTGAGAACTGAGGCAATTTTCGGAACAATTCCCGTCCGCCTCTCTGTGTATAACTTTTGATTGGCTGCATGTTCCTCTTGATAAAAATAGGTATAGAGGTGACTAGCTGTTCCCGGAGAAAGCAGATTTAATCACCTGGAAATGTTCTGGTATTCAGAAGGAAACAGCATCCTCGCTCTCCTCCGCTGTTGGGGTTTAGTAGCAAAACATGACCGACACGTCTTAGGCGCAGTGGGGATGACATTCTCTATCTGCTCTCAATGAAAATGTCAAATCTTTTTTTTTTTCTTTCTTCTGGAATACACATATGCTCAGGAGAAAGTAAAACCTAGGCCTGTTTTGAAAGGGCTGTAGTCAGTCCAACAGCTCCGATATATTTCTCTAAACCAAGACAGTCAAAAGGCAAAGAGGGAAACATTAGAGCAGCGGAGAAACGAGAACCAAGGGCATTTGATCATCAGCAGTCATTTTCTTCTGCGTAAAATACACAATTCACACATTCCACCGCTTAAAGGTACCTAGTAAGAGCAAAGGAAGCCCTTTTTCAACACAGTAAACATTCATGGCCTCATAAACTGTGTACTCTTGCCAGGAAGTTGATTACAAGCAGAATCCATCATGTAAAACCCGCAGCTTTAATACTGTATGTGTTGTAGTACCAGGGCCCCGCTGCCCTAAGCTGGCTCTCCCAAACATGTCACCAAAATCGGCACGTGAGCATGTGCTCGGTATTACCCCTCACATGACACAAATCCCATCTTTACCGTGATCCCATCCTATATTAGAGCATTTTTAATTTGCCCTCCTTTCATCCAAAACATCATAATATTCCATTGGTGTTACAGGGAGGTGGCTTTTTATCACTGTCACTTTTCGAACATTACTCTTGCAAGTGAAGCATAAAGACACATATTTGGGTATTTTCCATTAAGCATACCCTCTGATGTGTCATCCATTTTTAATGAGACATACCGGGCTCTTTAAAGTGATTACTTGCCGCCGGCTTATCAGATTTGTTTTAGAGCTTGCTAATGGCGTGATAAGGCACATTAAAGCGATAATAAGTATTTAATGAAGTTAAATGTGGTCAGGCTCGGGCCACGGAGGATTGATCCTCTTTTAAACAGGTCATGAAAAATGAACTTTGAACGTACAGATAAGATATTAAATGGTCCTGAAGTATGAAAAAAGTTCATTATTGGCCTAATCCGCTCTCATCTAATTGTGTTTTTTTTTGGGTACATGCAAGCTGTGTGGGATGGCAGAGCACAGTGGGATATGAGTGATTTCCACTGTGATTTGGACAAATGCTGCGTTCCCATTTTTAAATCCCCTCCATCCCCTCTTCCGTCTTTATGAATCCCAGGATTTGTGGGGAAAAAGTCAGACAATTTGTGGTACTTTCTGAAACTTTTTGTCTTGTTTGTCTGTTTTGTTGCATTGTATTCCCCTATGGTCCATCGTGTATTGAGTTTATTGTGTATATATAAATATATATGTTGGACAAGGATCATATCAAATACAGAGGTGCAGAAAAAAATGTCACTTTTCTGCATTTTTCACTCCCTGATACCTTCTCATCTTATGCCTTTCTCTCTCTCTCACTCATACATACACATTCACTCACATTCTGAGTTCATCTTGCCTGATGTCAGTGTGATTATGCAGCTGCAAAAGATGGGTGTTCCTGCTGCTCCTTTGCCAATGCTTGGGGTGGGGCTCACTGTGTCCATCTGCTCACGGCCCTAGGACGAAAACACACACACATGGACACGCGGTTTTAAAATATGTCCGCAGACGTACACACATGCACAGAAATGCACATACAGAAAATAATTACCTCAGCAGGGATTCTACTCAGTCATGCTGAATGCCAGGGGATTCAAGGACACGTACAAATCACCTAATAAATTCACAGAAAATAAAGTCTCTCCTAGCCTTCGAATGCTAAGCATTTCATCCACATTATCCCCTAAATCCTTGCAAGCAACACTGAATCTACATAAAAAGTCAACTAAGGGTAGTAGTCTTAAAAAGAGACTTTTTTTTTTTTCAATTTCAGATTCACAGTGTTGAAAAAAAGTACCTGGGTGTTTGATGTGTTTCTTTTTCTCTCGCTCTCTCTTTAGGGGTCTTTTTGCAAGCCATTACACTGAGACACATTACCGGGAGGATGGAAGTGCAGTCACCGGTGCTCACAACTTCACGGTACGGTGGCACTCGAGTGCTTTTGACATTTATGGTTGAGATGACGTGCAGTGGTGCTCCGCAGTCACGCTGTAAAAACTGACCCTTTAAAAGCGTTCACGGAGACAGATGTTTTTTTATCGAGGAGCACTGTATCTCATGCATAAGTTCAAAATCTAATTTCGGATCGAAAACACATAGTTTAATTGTTTTTATTACACCGTGACCCAGTGTTTATTTGAAAGCCTCTGGCTATGGCCGAACACGACATCTATCCTGTGGCCTACTTGGTGATAAGCTGTGTTTTATGCTGGCTGTTTCTCAGCCAACATTGCCATCAGGATTTTATTATGGAATCCCCTCTCAGCAGCTGATCTATTCCTGAGCACTTTTTTCACTTTTTATTCTATGTGCATACCAGCCGAGTGCTACTCTTGAAAATGAAGAAAAGATTTATGTTAATTTAGTATTCTGAGTACTTTTCGAGGCCACTCGCTGTGGCACTCCGGCAGAATTGATTCTTCATTGTATAATGAAGGTATTTTGACTTCAAGTTAGGATGAAAGAAGGTTTCAGCGAATGACAACACGTTGGCATTTTTAGCAGCCATTGTAGAACAAGGATTATATTTCTGTGGTGTTTCAAAAACCTGTGCTTTATGACTTTTTAAAGCATTATCTCCCTCCCTTTATTTAAAACTTAGTTAACAGTCTCTTGCCCTTTTGCAGCTCAGCTGGATTGAAATCACTGTTTAATTGAACAGCGGTGAGGACAGTTTGACAGGTCGTTTACCGCTCGGAGCGGAAATGTTTGGTAATTCGGCAATGACTGACAAGTCTATTTCTCTCAAAGTTATGCAAACAGTGTTTTCGACTCTCTCACCTTTAATTTCGAGTCGGAGGATGTTACAAGCGTTGCATCAGGCTGTCAAATGACATACTGTATTGTCTTAGATAAGTCTCACGCAGCTGCACACTTTCAGTACCTGCTGTCACTGAACTCAGCAGTCAGCCATGTGTTAATCAGAGATCAGTGGAAAGAAGTGCACTGTACATAAACTCTGCCATCTTTTGAATTGTCTGATAAGACGACAGAATAAGTAAAAATACTATGATTTTGCTGTTGTACTTCCACTTCTAGTAGATGTTTTTTTCCCCAACCTTAAAGACATTTTAAGGATATAAAACAGAAAAACAGAAAACATTCCAGGGTTAACTGAGATGTTTTCCATCTCTGTTCTGCTTTTCGTAGCTCCGGGAAATCTAAAAATGAGCTTATGACTAAATATTTCACTTTGAATGCATTTAGCTACTTTAAAAGTCACAGACTAACTGAAGAAGACAATCGCTATCCCTGCCTGATGTTTTCTTGTATGAAAGGTGAAGTAATCTAGGTCAAGCATAGCCTCAGTCAGCGCAGAGCCTTTGTAGCTGCTCTATTTTTATACTTAATGTAATGAATCTCAATCCCATCACCACCTGGCTCTCTTACTTGTACTGTACACCACTTGCCAGACAGAAATCGTTAGAAATTACTGTTTTATGCAAAATATCTCACCAAAGTATTTCCTCCCGCAGCTCAATATTTGGGATGAGAAATGGTCAGTGTAGTGACTAATGACAGTTGATTTAAGAGGCCTGGAGTGCTGCTAGACAGTAAATGGAGGTCTGTATTCCCTCTTAGCCCGAGTCACTTCCTCCGCTCTCCTTGTGCTCAGACTTAAATGTCTTCTTTTCCTTCTACTAGACCACTAAGGTGGAAGAATGAAGGAAAAACAATTACCACTTTACTGTCACCCCCCAGCCGTGTCAGCTCCTCTGCTTCTCTATGTTGCATTTATTTAAAAAGGGTCTGTATGCATGGAAAGGGATAGGAAGACATTTTATAGTGCATCTTTAAATACATTATCCAGTGGGTTCTTTGCATAAAATGTTTCACCTAAATGATGTAAAAGCTTCTTTAAATAAACAATTAACCTCTTTCAGAATAACTGCTACTACCATGGGGAAGTGCAGGCGCATCCAAACTCTGATGTCACCCTCAGCACCTGCTCAGGCCTTCGGTAAGAGACACAACCATCATTTTGTATTCAAGCAGCATCTCAACACTGCCCTTTAAGAGCTATTTGCCACTGCAATGTTTATATTTACTTAAGTCACTCTGCACAGCAGGCCATCACTCTTAAGCCCCTTAAGCACGCTGTCAGTAAGTTGGTGTGTGACTCACAGGAATTGGAGAAAATGTCACACCTCATTGTCTTTGTCCACAGAGGCCTCCAGTAAATATCTGCACTTGTTCTGGCAGTAATTGGCTTCTTGCTGTTTCTAATGACCAGCCACAATTGGAAGATTTCAGATTTGTGCGTCATCTTTTGCTTAATTAAACAGCAAGGAAACATTTTTGGAAAAAGGAAATGATTTTCATTTTATCAATGCAATTATATGTTTTATCAAAGAACATGATATGTACTAAATGTGGGGTGCTTTTTAATCTAAAATGGGAGATTTTTCATGCAAAAGAACATTTAAAGAAGAATCTTTAACTTGTGGATTTGAAAGATCTTTTTGTGCAAAAGGCCATGAGGAGTTTTAATGCGAACAAGGTTAGTGTTTAGAAGCTCTGTGTGGCTTGGCCCCAATGCAAAAAAAAAATGAGTTTTATAGTTTGGCTCCATTAAAAGTAGGCCTGTAAAAAAAAACTACCTCATATTCCATTAGAGAGAGCCACATTTAGTCAATTCGGCATTTGAGGGATTGGTTATGCTCAGAGACTTTGTTTCATCACTGCAGAGGCTTCATCGTGCTTGAAAACAAGACGTTTATCATCGAGCCAGTGTCTGGACATGAGAACGGTGCCCACTTCATCTACCGAGCGGAAGAACTCAAAATGACCCCAGGAACCTGCGGCCACGGTTGCAACATGTCCTCTGTTGCCCCTGAAAACCACATCAAAAGCCCTTTTCAATCCTTCCACACGAGGGTGAGATTAGTATTATGTTTTTATCGCGGTGCTTGCATTAGAGCCAATGGATATCACAGTTCAATCTGTATTATCAGCAATTTGAGCAGATTTTTGTATTGTACTTAATTGTCACACGTTTCTGAGGTGTAAGACTAACCTTCACTTGATGAAAGATAAATGGGCATTTGACCAAAGATCAGCAAACTGGCAAGCAGACCCATTTGGATAAGTTCCCAGAGGGTGTTGCCATGGGCTTGACACATTTTATCTGCGCTTAGAGCCCAAAGTCGAGGGCCCATGCAGTTTTGGCGAATGATTTGCATGGAGCAGGTGCAGTATCCATCTGCCACTATTCCCAAGCATTAAAAACTCCATTTGAGTCAGGAAGTGAAACTTACCAACATACAGCACTTAATGACCCCTGAGTAATTCCTGGGTGTTGCAATTTTAGAAGAGCATCAGTTCTGCTTTAACAGACAGGACATTTGGGCTAAAAGATCACTGAATATGTCTGCATAGTCTGGCATGCTTCAGTGAGATGTCCTGGGTGTTCTAAGATGTTCTGTGCTAATAGTGAAAGGAGATCAAATTGCTGGTGACTTAAAAGCAACTTCTTGGGAAACTTGCCTGTTTACTTTCTTGCCAAGAGCAAGATTAGAAGATTGATACCTCTTGAAATGGTAAGCTACAGCTAGTGGTCAGTTAGCTTAGCTTAGCAGAAAGACTGGAAACAGGGGGAAACAGCTAGCCTGGCTGTTTCCAAAAGGAACAAGATCTGCCTACCAGCAACTCTGAAGCTCCAAAATTGTTAAATCTTGTTTTTTTGTAAAAAAAAAAAAAAAAAAAGTTGTGTTTTTTGGGGGGGTTATGTGCAGAGGTGGGACCAAGTCATTTGCAAGTCCCAAGTCTTTGCAGTAGCTGTAGCTGCACATTTATCATACATGCATGAGATTGGTAGTGGTTTCCACGCTGGACAAGAATTGCATTGGGGAAAAAATGTCCGCTATTGCAGGCATGAAAAGGTTTATCTTGAGGCTTTTAATGTAGCCCACAGGAAGTAGTTGTGGATCAACTGTGTGTCTATGATATCTGCCAATACTTGAAATATAAAGTAGGTGGATCAAGTGATTAAAAGACCTCAAAAATATATCTAACATGCAGCATCTCTGTTCTTATTCCAGCATAAAAGGCATGCTCAGAAGACAACCAAGTATGTCGAACTGATCATTGTTGCAGACAACAGAGAGGTAATGCACCTTCCTTGTTTCCATTCACAAGAACAGTGCTTGAACAACAGAAAACAACACACTGAAAACAAAGCAACCACTCTTGTTATAAGCAGGGGGGGAAAGCAGGGTAAGCTGTAGTAGCAGTAGAGCAAGTCCCACTGGGGCTGCAGAACTAGGTCAGTGTGCAACAAGCAGTGTGGTCTGGTGGCAGAGGCTTCGTTTTGACAGGAAGTGCTGAACGATTCCCCAGCAGACCAGACAGGAAACAGGAAAAAAGCTGTGTGGATACAGAAGAGTCTCCCATAAGCACTGACGAGCTCATTGTGGGGTTTCCTCTTGGCAGCCCTTTGCTAATGCCCTCAACCTCAGTGGAAAAAAGGAAATGAAAAAACAAAAAGGATAAGGGATCAAGTTTGTTGTCAGGCTCAGATTTTAAGTCCAGCAACAACGCAGGTGGATACACAGTAGGGTGGAAAAAGTAGGTCTGACTTTGCCGCAATTTGGATCATAAGCTTTGCAGGCTGTCAGATCTGCCAATATACCTGCTCCCTGTGGCCGTGCCATTTGTCTCTTTAACACTAGGAGATTTTTCTAGATCCAGATGGTCACAGCTTGACAAGCTGCCGAACACTCAGTAAAACGTATTGCCTGTGCGGGTGTCCTGTGTTGTTTCATGCTTTTTAGTTCTGAAAATGACCGTGTCATTCATGTTTTCATGCAACGTGACTACTTCTGCGTGCAAATGTTCCCATTTCTACTACTGATTACATGTCATTTTGTTTTCAGTTTCAAAAACAGGGGAGAGACGTGGAGAAGGTGAAACAGAGACTGGCAGAGATAGCCAATTACGTGGACAAGGTAAAACATCCTCTCCCCCGCTGCACAGGAGGGATAAATCACTTTTTTAAAATAGAAATATTGCTGGCAGCAGAGATTAATGGGATGACTGTGATATATTAATGTCCTACTAAAACAGCTGCTTTTAGTCTGTCTGAAACCTCTGCCAGAGCTGTGGATCTGCAGCTAGCAGATATAGAAGGCTGATGGATTTAGTTAGAAGCACAGATAGAGATATGGAAAAGACGTGTTCTGATCATGTGAAAAACATGAAAAGGAGAGGATTCAGTGCTGCCATAATTAAATGTAATGTGATTCAGTGAATTGAGTGACCAAAGGTAAAATGTGTCTCACATATCTGTTTGAAGGTCTTTTGATCATCCATGCAATCTCAGCTCTATAAATCTCCATCCACACTGACGCTCTCTGCTCTCTGCTCACCAACAGTTCTACAGGGCCCTGAACATCCGGGTAGCCCTGGTGGGTCTGGAGGTGTGGAGTGACTCCGATAAATGTCCAATCACCCAGGATCCCTTCACCACCCTGCATGAGTTCCTGGACTGGAGGAAAGTCAAGCTGCTGCCCCAGAAACCTCATGACAATGCTCAGCTCATAAGGTGAACATTTAATTTAACAGAAGAAATTAACAATCACATGTCACAGAGGACACCATGGATTTTTTACACAGATTTTCTACCCAGTCAGCTATTGTTTTCACTTAATCTCACTGTTCTATGTAAACCATGTTGATTTTTGTAGATTACTGAAATTAACTAAAAATATGCCGTCAGATTAATGTTCGTTTTTTGTTTGTGTGGAGCCCCATTAGCTGTTCCCTCATTTATACTAAAATGTTATAATATTCTAACATAATCATACATGCAACTAATGTGAGAGCTCATTTTATTTATTTCGGTTTTAGGCTTGCCTTCAGAAGCATTATGTGACTTTTCCTCACCAGTCTGATTACAAAAAATAATATTTTTATACAGATAGTATATTGATTACAAACTATTGCATTTCCAAACTAGAAAGGGACTCAAGGCAAAATGCTCTATATTGCAATATTGAAAAAGTGAGAAGTAATTGGGGCAACCGCCCCATGATTTAGATCTGCTCCAAAATAAATGTGTATTTCCTCGATGCATGCTACTACACCCACCAACAAGGTTTCATGAAAATCGGACCAGTAGTTGTTTTGTAATCCTGCTAACAAAAAAAAATAAAGAAAAATGAAACATTTTTGGTGAATATAACAACGTTATTACACTGCATCTGAGCCTGGTAGAAAAGAAGTCTAAACCTTTGTGGAACACCAGCTGCAGTAATAAATTCACACGTTGTGGCTAACAAGCTAAAATGCACAACAGCTGGTATAGTCTGTTAGATCTGAGCACTTTTCATCTGTAACATTTTTATCTCCCCTCCACCCGACTTCTGCCCTCCGGCCTTTGCAGTGGGGTTTACTTCCAGGGCACCACCATTGGCATGGCGCCCATAATGAGCATGTGCACAGCTGAGCAGTCTGGAGGCATTGTCATGGTGAGTATAAAACCGTCTTGCTGCTCCCACCCTCCTCTTCCTCTGTGTGGCCAGATTGTATCAGTGTGAACATTGTTCAGATTCAGCAGGCTAACACAATCCAGACATGATTTAACACTGCAAAGGTGCTGGCAGGAAATCATTTCACTTTTAAACATAATGATATTTGTGCTGGCACTCCCTCAACTTTCATGGCCTCATGATTACCACAAACATCCATGTGCACAAAGGAATATGTAAAAATATACTCTCAGACAGATTGGACGGCAGATATGCATCGCCTTCTAAGGTCATGTGAAGTATCGCTATCATTCAATCAGGCTTTCCTGAGACATCTCTAAAAGGGCTGCAGGGGGCAGAGGTAAATCAAAGGCCACGGCATTTAAACAAAACCACATTTACATTTTTATTAGATGTGATAAATTGTTTACACCAGCCCTTACCAAGCACATATTTGATTTTTTTTTACACACAACTGCACATCACCCCTGGCTCACTAAATTATTACACATAGTAAATTAGCTGCCCGTTGGGCTCCTCTACCTTCTGTAGCACTTGACACTCATGCCAAATCACAAAGTGGATATCAGCCCAATGCCATTACGCCCAGTCCAGATGTGTATCCCCCATTAATAGATTTGTTTTCTGCTGGCCGTGGCTGCGACGAGGCATCTCCAGATGTTTGTCTTCCCCATTACTTACAGATGGCAGATGGTTTGGCGTGAGATTAAAGAGCTATGTAACCAGTTAGAGGGCGGACAGATGAGATTAACCATTTTCTCAAACCATACGCTGCCATGTGTGTTAATCAGCCTTAAATCCTTTATTTGGTCCACATGTTTTTTCAGTTTAAAACCTCATAATGTTATTCATTGTTTCCATTAAACTCACATGAGCCTTTATGTATGAATGGTTTGGTTTAAACTGTGACAGCTAGCAATATCCACTTTTTATATGGTCTTCTTTTCACAGTTATTTTCTCACATGGCTGGAAAAAGATTTCAGGAAGACTATCAGAGCAAATCTTGTAACCAACACTATCAAATTCTCGCCATCACAACAATGGCTTATAGCTGCTTCGAAGAAATGACTGTGGCTTCCAAGAGTTTCATCCATTTCTGCTGATATTACACTTTTTTGTGAGGAAGCACTCAACTATGAACTGCACACACACATATGGAGACTCACAGTTAAAAAACATGACAGAAAGAGAGGACAGTTTTCCCATCCTTTTTTATAAAAGGCGGGGCGCAGCTTCCTCATGACGCTGCTCTGTAATCAGAGCAAAAAATAGCTTGGCTTGTCCTCAACTTTGACATATGACCCCATGTTCAAAGGAAGTGTGTTATTTTCTCATGTACATTTCTCATGTCGAGAACATTTGAATACTGCAGTAAGACTTATAGGATCAGCTTCGTTATATATGTAACCAACATCCCACCAGTTATACAGCATATACAGTAAGGGTGGAACATGCTTCGCTGGGCAAACATACACACGCAGTCATAGACGTTTGTGTTTCGATTAAGCTGACTGGTTGCTGGTGATATAGTGGTACATACCGTATATCCATTAGACCATTATAAATCTTCTCGTCTAACTCTGCCAGAAAGTGAATAAGAAAAATGTCAAACTTAAAAGTGTGTTTATGAGCTTTAAGTCATTATGTGGAATTGGAAACAGCAAAGATGTGTTGTGTTTTATTGCTCAGACCATTTACAACAACCTGTTTAGAGCTTTGGAAAGGAAAGCAACTGGGGAAAAATAGAAGAGCAAAGAAAATGGATCAGGTAAACAATGAAATAAGTAGATACATTTTCCTCGAATTGTTGTGAGGGGACGCTCACATCAGTTTTCCAAAAGGATAAGTAATTTTCTCCATTTTGACACTACATGTAATGTTAACAACAGTGATAAATATTTTGTGTATCTGCCCTGTTATTCAAATCCGCTCCAAAATGTAATGGGTTCTTCCTTGGCCCACGCTACACCCCTCCACCAAGTTTCATGAAAACACTGTCAGTAATTTTTTTTGTAATCCTGCTGACAAACAAACAAACCAAACCAATAATAAAACCTTCTTGGTGGAGATAATACAGATATTTTTCCAATTTCTATGTGGGAAATGTGTGCAAAATCACAAATAAAATGATAAGAATTGATGGTCAGTTAATTAAACTGTGTTCCACTGTTATGCGTTACATCAAATGTGTAGAAACTCAAACTTCAGCAAATTATTTTGCTATTATTTTGTTGCTCCGAATGATTGATGAAACAAAATAATTTAGCTGAATCATTATATCAAAAGGCAAATTGATAGGGCACTGTGTCATACATCACCATCTGTTTGTCCCTCTTTCAGTCTCACCTTGCCATTCATATACACAGAACTACATTTACTTCATTTCTCCGTCACCCTCCAAATCCCTCCTGTCTCCGTGTGCCTCACCTTCTCACTCTCTCTATCTTCCATCTGTCCACAAAACTAGGTGAAAGGGAAACTTCCACCTCTCTCTCATCATTCTCATCTCCGTCTGCCTTGTGAAGGGCAGTTGTCTCGTTTATCAATGCAGCGGCTGGGTAATACAGTGCTAGGTTTGTGGAGCTTACTGCAGTAACTGTCTCCACTTGCAGCAGGTATGATTGGGTCTGCAGGGGTAATGGAATGGCAGATGAATTCAGGCCTCCATGAGGAGCATGAGTAATAGAAGAGGGATGAGGGGCAGATCTGATAGTTACTGAACTGTTTTGGGAAAATTGTCTTCTTTGAACTTTGCATTTTCTTTTCCCCCCTTTTTCTGTGCACTGCAGTATGGCTTGGTTTTTACTCAAAGCTAGGTCAACTTTGATTAAACTTCACCAACAGTCAAACATACAAGATTAAACATAGCTCACATGTTCTCATGCGCCTTTTTTTACCATCACAGGATCACTCTGAGAATCCACTGGGTGCAGCTGTGACTTTAGCACACGAACTTGGGCATAATTTTGGGATGAACCACGACACCCCCGAGCGCGGCTGTGGCTGCAGAATGACCGTTGACCGTGGAGGCTGCATCATGACCCCCTCCACAGGGTGAGAATCTGATGATCTTTTATATACAAAACTGTATTTATAAAGAGATTATAAGCCAAAAAATTAAGCCATACGAATAAATGTGAACATGAATGTGACACTGATGTGTCTGCTGCTGGACTGCTTGAGGCAGCTGTAAATTGTAGCAAAAATGTCATTAAAACTGCACCACGCCGTCATTGCAATAATTACTGTGTGTTGTTTTCACCACTAAATATGTATTCAGCTTGTAGTTTTAGGCTGATTTGATCTGAACACAAGCCCAGACAAAGGTTAAAATCAAGTCTCTTTGTGGGAGCATTGATTTAGAGCAGGTAAACAATTGCCTTTTAAAAGCTTTGTTTCACACAGCTGCAGGATGTTTATCAGCTTTGAATTTTTTGAATAAATCAGGACTTTTCTTTCACCAGTCAAAAAATGTTTGATTAGACTCCACTAGGAAGCTCCACAGGTTGGATAATTTTCATCTGTACATGATGCTCTATTGTTTGTGTTGTTGTTGTTGAATGTGGAAGCTCAAACCCCCCCCCCCCCCCCCCCCCCCCCCCCCCCCCCACACACACACACACACACACACACACACACACACACAGTTTGGCCTGAGACTAAAGCAGCTGCTCTAGCATTCTACTCGTGTTGCCTGGGTTGCTGAGATAACACTGCTGCTGCAAGTGATGGACTCTGTGACTGTTAGTAAACAGCGAGCAGATAAGGCGAACCCAGAGCGCAATACCAGATTTCACTCTTGGTCCAGTGCCAGTCCGGTTTGTCTGATGGTGAGTCCCGCAAAGCCACAGATGAATGTGGTCAAGATAGATTCCACAACACAGTGAGGAAGACAAAGACAGAGAAGCTGAAAGACACAGTGACTGCTGTTAATGGAATATTTTTCAGAATCTTTTAAAATACAAATTAAAGAAGCTGCTCACGGAGACCCAGCCACCATACACAAACCAACATCTGTCCCAGTGACATCAATGGGGTTAAATCATGCACATTAATGGAGATTTGTCCAATTATGAGAATACACTGTAGCAGGAAAAGTTGCCAGATCTTATAAAACTTTCTGGGTAAGCCAAGAGTAGCGTGCTTTCGCTGTTCGAGCTTGAGGGGTGCCATTACATCCTCCAGCCAGTGTTTATGAGATGGTGGTGAAGTCTTTTCCATTTGAGGAGAATCAGACGTCCAGTAAGCAGAGGAGAGAAGGCCACAGCTGTGGGTTGGTTAGGAGTCATCTGGATCTCGAACCCAACGTCCCAACCCAACGCATAACAAAAGTTTATCAGTTTGAATTTAAAATTGTACAGTTTGTGTAACATTTTGAAAAAGGATATTATTGCAAATTATTGCATTTGGTTCAAGTCATGTATTAGACAGTGTTTAAACCTTTTTTGAATTTAATCTTTTAAACATTGATATCAGTATCAGCAAGAACTCCAGTGTTAGGTTAGGCTAAAGACGAACCTGACCAACTACCACAATCTAATTTGTGAGCTGAGCTCCATTTTCCCACTGAATGTTCTGAGGGAGAAAATGCGTGGAAAGACAAAAGAGGAAACCATTAATTACTTGGAAAAACGAATGAGAACAGGCTCAATGTATAGAAATGTAACAACAGGTAAATAGAGTTGTTTGCAGTACAGTGGTCTATTCAGAATTACAGGTGCATCTCAATACATTAGAATATCATGGAAAAGTCCATTTCCAGTAGTTCAAGTCAAATAGCCCCAACAGAGGCCAACATTTCCATATTAAACATACTTTTTAAAATTGGTCTTTTGTTATCAAATTCTTTGAGACACTGAATTTTAGGTCTTCATTAAATGTAAGCCATAATCATTATAATTAGAAGAAATTAAATAAATTAAGACATGCAATGTTTAATTCTGTGTGTAATGAGTCTATATAATGTGTTATTTCCACTTTTTTGTTTGGATTGCTGACATAAATAAACTTTTCTATGATATTCTAATTTATCGAAATGCACCTGTACATGAAACAACAATCTTCTATAGTCAGAGAAGCTGAACTTCATAAGCACATACATCACAATCTGTAAAGAGTCCTTGTGGATGTGTGATTTGATTTTGGTTATTGTTATTTAACGATGACAATAAAAACTGAAAATGTTCGTAAATCAGCAGAGACACAGCGGGTGACTTGTGAGTACATTTTTCAAAAATGTCACAAAAACACACATAAATAATAAAACTTACCAGAATTGTCCCAGAAAAACTTGAATGACCTTTTACTACACAAATAGAAGGCAGGGAGGGGAGGGACTGTCAGAAACTGTGCTTGTTTGTGCAGCCGCTGGCAGTAGTGATCTCATCCTGCTGTTCTCATACTACAACGTTTATTTAAAAAAAATAACTCCACTGGATTATGCATTTGCACTCAGTGTCCTGAAATGACGTCTTTGCTTTGGCTCATCAGCGGGCAATGCTTTCTAATGATGTCATGCAGAGCGTTTAGAAAAATGACTACATGATGTAAATGGGTTGGAATGTGTCACGGTGTTATTGGATTTCTTTACAACAGCACAGGTTAATGAAGCACAATCGCTCCCTTTCAGCACTCTCTGCTATGTAATTATGAGATCAGACACATTAATAGTTGAGAGAGGTGATCAGTGACCTTTCGTTCTGAAACACACTCGTCTGTTTGCTAAGTAAAGGCTGCCGGATAAATCCATACACACACCCTGGCATTCTGCCTGGCAATTTTGTGTTGATACACTGACTGCAAGTGTCAATGTTTGCCTATTTAATTATCAATATTTTATTTGTGCATTGACTGTTGCTCACTGCAGTCTGTGTGTTTGTATTCAGTGAAGATAAATACCACATTTAACAGACACTATTGATTTTTATGATGGTGTTTATTTGTCAAACAGGACAATTTAGTTTTATTAATATTGCCCAATAAAACAAATCACAAATTTGCCTCAAGGGGTTTTACAATGTGTACAGTATAGAACACTCTCTGTCCTTTGACCCTCGCTTGGATAAAGAAAAACTCCCCGAAATATTCCCTTTAATAGGAAAACTGGTCAAAAGAGCAACAGAGGAGAGATCCCTCTCTCCGGACGGACAGAAAAACCAACATAATACAATTAAATCAAAGACAATCAAAATGACAGGCCATTCCCGATCTTGAAATGTTAACGACATTAAAAACTAATTTGTGTCTCCATCCGTTATCTGATCGGCTCCAAAATTCAGTGGCTTCTTCCTGAGTCTGTGCTTCATCCTTCCACCATGTTTCAAAAGTGGGCCAGTATGTTTCCCATAATTCTGCTGACAACAGAAAAATAAAACCAAACCCAAAACATAACCTCAAATACTATACATAGAATATCAACGTAAATGAAGAATATGCATCAAGGAGGATGTCAAGCAGCTCCCAGATGTCACCAACACAAAAAGTAAGAAGAACAAAATAGAACTGGAATCACATGAGCTCAACATTTCTGTGTGTGAAAGTCTGGCCTTTCCCTCATTCCACCTCATTTCAAGAAATTAAAATGAATGAATGAATGAATAAATGCATCAATACAAAAATCCAACATATTATAATAATCAGGGACCACGTTGTAGTTGATGACATCAATTTCAAGACAGTGCTTGCCGAACAGTAATGGCAGCTCCTGGAGGACAGGATGTTCTTACCAGGGTAGTTTATTTCACTTGTAGTGACAAACTAACAAATTTGCAGTTCCCCTCAGATCTCATTCAAATTTTTTTTGAAAATCTGTAAATGTGCCAGTTAGCTAGTCATCCAATTTTCAACTGCAACTGTATGTGACCTTTGGCAACATGTTGAACAGGGAATTTTATGGATTGTTTTAGCCTCAGTTCATAACTCTCCGGTTAATTCTCACCACTCTCATGAACAGACTTTTTTCAGCAAAATCACTTTTTAATAATCCCATTGTATGAGGCCTGCCCAGCACCACATGGAAGATGAAGTTAGGAACTAGCTGGCAAACAAAGTCGAGCATTTAGCAGTTAATGAGCCAGATATTTCCCTTAGGTATTGGAGAGGAGAGTGAATATTGAACTCACATTTGTTAGATGGACACAAACACAACTCTCAGTAAATGCTTATGTTGCTCCGTATCAGCTGAATGCGTAATAGGCAATTTGTTTTGTTTACAGCTTCTTAAACTGCTTCCAAGTGGCCAAAACGCCAGTTAATACTTCTTTAAACTCATCATGTCCTTACATGTACTTCCTTTGTTTTCATACTTGATATTAAGGGGGTGCTGTTGAGACAATGTCTAGATAATATCAGTTTTACTGAAAAAGAGCTAGATGAGGGTTGGAGCTTGGGTCTGAAGTTTGAAATGGGAAACCTTTCACCAGAGTTTCTTAGCATGCTAAAAGATGAAAATTATGACTTTACCCAAGTTCAAGCTCGGCTTAGCTGGTTATCTCCCAAATTGAATTTCCTGAACTATCAGCCCGAATTCACAGTTTCCTGTTGACAAAACCAATAATTTAACAAACCAATCTAGAACTCATTTCCCCCATCACAGATCTAGCTTCTTTTTTATATATATATTAGCAGCCTCTTTCGACCCTCAGCCCAGATGCCGTCAGAATGTTAAACACATCGTTGTAAAAGCGCCGTAGCTCGTTCGACTGTGTATTTGGGATATTCTCAGCTTAGACTTGCTAATGGAGGAGAGGACAGGCTGCATCTAAATGACGTGATTATCAGTGACGCTGCCAGCTGCAATCAGGGCTAGGGCACACAGAGAGAGATCCGCAGAGAGGTGCTTTATGCCTGGATAGACAGGCGGAGCAAGGAAGCGGTGGTTTTATTTGTCTTTTATCTCCCTCAGTGGTAAAGCAGGAAGAGCAACACAAAGAGAGGTAGAGGTGAGAGTGAGAGAGAAACAGGAGAAAGATGACAAAGGAGGCATTGTTTGGGTACACATGGACATCAATGACAGGCGTGTGAGCCGTGAAGACTGGCCACGAGAGATTTCTCTTGTAACAATGAGTGGAAATTTGAGGGACAGAATTGGACATTTTGAAGTGGAGATGTCTTTTAGAAGTTGAGCTAAGAGTTGCATCATATGAACGTGGGGAGAAAGCTCAATAGGACTTTCCTGTTTCTACATGTGTTGCTGGGAAGAATGCCCAGTGTGGAGCTGTGGCCGGACTTTGAGGCCAAGAGGTGAATTCTTTGTCAACATGGTATGAAACAGCTTGTGAGTCTTGTTATTTTCTTGTCGAAATGACAGAGTGCAGGTGAGGTGAAAAGGTACAAAATATCATTATCTGAAGACATTCTGCTGAGAGGAGGGAGAAAGCTAGTTAGCTTGCTGGTGGGTAAAATGTTTGCAGTAAATTTAGCTTGTGTTTTGCTTTTCTTCCTGATATTTAATCACCATAGGCTTCTGCCAGCATTGCAGCCTAACATTTACCGAAAGGTCAGACATGTCTCTCCTGCTTAGCTCGGACTAAATGCATGTCAGTCTGTAGAGCAGCTTAGAGAGCAGTAGAGACAGCTTGGTGTCAGTCAGAGCGCCTACAAATAGAAGAGCCCTTCATAGCCCTCATGTGACCAATGTGTCTACTCCTTCCTCCTCCTCCTCTGAACCCACTGGCCTCACGTGCTGAGATAATCAAACTGACAGGAATCATCTGCACTGCACATATGGCTTTGGATCCAGGAAAAGACGCCTGGTGCACAAGAGACTGTATCTCTGCATCTGTACATTGTGAGGGCTTGGGCAGATTTTTTAGAACAATAACCTTGCATGACACACTGGAGGTGTGGGGTTTGAAAGATGTGGGCGTTTAGGAGGCAGGCAGTGTCTCAGGGAGATGCTACGATTTGCATTAGAGTAAATGTAGGATTTAGTGTTTTTGGAGCATACTGGGGACAAAAATCTAGGTTATCGCAATCTCTGCTGCTTCATTTTTTACCGTTCTTTTTCTTGCTGAACATAATGGAATGTAAATCTTAACTGTCTTATGCCTTTAAATCATTGAATACATGCCAGTGTTTCAGTTGTGGGTCTGTCATCTGGGGCGTTTTTTGAGAGATATTTCAAAATGAGACAAAGAAAGCCCCAGTATCGCATTTTGCCCTTTGTTTTAGGATACTCTCTGTCAGTGGTGGAATGTAACTAAGTACATTTACTTTAGTACTGTACTTAAGTAAATTTTTGAGGTACCTGTACTTTACTCGAGTATTTCTTTTTATGTAACTTCATACTGCTACTCCATTACATTTTAAGGCAAATATTGTACTTTTTACTCCACTACATTTAGCTGACAGCTCTAGTTACTTTTCAGGTCAAAATTTAACATAAAAAACATGATAAATTAAAATGTATTATACATGTTTTTATTAAACCTCATAACAGTATATTAAGTAGATAAAATGAGCCCTATCTTTACAAAATTAAAACACTTCTTAAATAAATGCATCGATACAAAAATCCAACATATTATAATAATATATTATATTAAATATATAAAACAATCTAAGTGGGTCCATTCCAAGGTTATTATAGTTAAAGAAAACTAACAAAATAACGAAAACTAGAAATTGAAAAAAATAATTTCATTAACTGAAATAAAAATAGAAACGAGAGTTTTTTTAAAAACGATCACTAACTGAAACTGTATTTTGTGTTTACAAAGTAACTAAAATTATTGTGAAAATGTCCTTCGTTTTCGTCTTTGTCAACTTTTTTCATACGTAAACCTTTTTGGTTGATATGAAATCTATTTCATCTATCTGGTTTTATGACTTAATAAACTTATTGGGGCTGAGATGGATCAGACAAAGGAAATAAAGGCAACATTTATTGTCACTTTTTTGAATCTCGCACCCAACAAATACCCCGTTGGAAAAAAACTAAAACTAATAAAAACTAAACTAAAACTAAGCATTTTCCAAAAAATAAAAACAAATTAAAACTAGCAAACACACTCTTAAAACGAATTAAAACTAACTAAAATTGAAAACAAAGATTGACAACAAAATTAAAACTAAAACTAATGAAAAATCCAAAACTATTATAACCTTGGTCCATTCTGCATTACGAGTACTTTTACTTTTGATACTTTAAGTACATTTTGATCCTGTTACTTTTATATTTCTAGTTAAGTATGCATGTTTTGAATGCAGGACTTTTACTTGTAGTCGAGTAATTTCAGAGTTTGGTATTAGTACTTTTACTTAAGTAAAGGATCTGAATACTTCTTTCACCTTGTATAACTATTTAGGTAATTGTCGTACCTTAATATTTGCATTTACATCATTTTCACTGAACAGCCCCAAGTTCAGGGTGCTCCTTTTCAACTTGTGATGGTCCAAGGTTTAGGCTAACAGGAAATAATAGTGGAAAAAGGGTGTAAAAAAACATCCTGAGGCAGGACCTGGAGCTTGTTTAGATTGTGCAGTTGTGTTGTAGTAGTAGATGATTTTTTGTTGTAGATGTAATGTAGATCTTATGTTTTAGATAGCAGGTGTTCATCATTGGGTCCTCCAAGTATTAAGTGGCTGCCAGGTGGAGAGAATGGTAAAACTGGTCTGCAGCAGAGGCACTCGTGTTTTGTTTAATGCTTTATTTGACATTGTGCATTATGTGAAAGCTCTTAGGGCAGTCGAGCACACCTTGTGCTACCCAAAGCAGATGGCATGTTCCAAGGTTGTGAGGTTTTTTTTTTTCTTTCTTTAACATTGTTTTGTTGACGTCTTTCTTTCTTCCTTTTCGTGGATTCCTCCCCACAGTTCGGCTTTCTTCAACAAAACCACTTAAAGTTGTCCAAAGTACATTTACTGTCCAAATAAAGGCAGTAGTCATCATCATGAATGTATAGGCTGTTTTATTGTGAGTGTGTCCCTTTTTTTTTCTTTTTCTTTCATCACACATGTCTTTCGTTTAACAATAGTGACAAGTGGTGCCAAGTAATGCAGCAATATATCAACAAAGACAGGGAAAAAGGAGAATTCAAGCTAGCAAACAGCATTTAAAGTACTCAAAAAATTGGCTTTGAAAGTGTTTTTTGAGAAAGGAAATACATGGTCCGAGGTCAAGGATACACTTGCTTTGTGGTGAGTTACATTGAATGCAAACTAAAGCTTGACAGTGCACGAAAAAACTCTCCAGGGCCCCTTTAACCAAATCACCAAAATAATCTCATATGACATGGGAGAGGGTAAATATCTGTTTTTCTCGAGTGAAAAAGGCAATGTTCTATTAGGTTTCTCATAGAATTGGCCATTAAAGAAGCAGAGCAGATAGCGCTGGATGTCTTCTTCCGTCCCTGTGATTTGTCAGCTCCACTAACCGAGTGGACTTGCTCGTCAGCGAGACAGCTCCACACATTTTCTTGTGTCAGTATCACAGATTTATACGGCCAGAAGACATTGATGAGATTATGATCGTTAACGGTGTGTTATTCACAGTGTGAATGACATTTTTGCCTTCCAAACATTACCGACAGCCAGAAAGGAGCTGACTAATTAGATTTTGTGTAACCGTTGTGCACAGCCAAATTAGTTCCACCCCAGCAAACTACACCTGGAGAGGGTGTGGGGCTTTATGCTAATATTATCCAGGGAAACCTACACTCTCTGCTCGGCTAATTTCCTGAACAGCAGAGCGGCCGTGTGGTCTCAGCTGTGATAATACACACCTTCGATGTGGGTCTATTGCAGATATAGATCTGTACATTTGAGCTATTCACATTCTTTATTGATGATTTATGATTTGTAATTCAAAAACTGACTTATTTTTCTAGTGATGTTGACTCGGTTGTCATCTTTTAGCCTTTTCATTTCTTTTCAGGTATTACCTTTAAATCTAACTGGTTACAATAAAGGTACACAAAAATGTACCTGCACACAAGATCCAATTGATTAAACGCCCTGAAAACCATGTTTTTCCATCAAATTAATACTATACTGAGTGATTGAGGCATATTTTTGCCAATTCTATGATAAATTGCTGCCCAAAAACAAGCCTTTGTCCAGTTTCATTGCACATAAAACATTCTCAAACTTCCACAGTCAGCGTCTGCACACAAACCAAGTGAGCTGTAATTTAATGTTGTCTTTTCCTTTGCATATAAATGAATTTCTTTCCTCCCCCCCGAAAGCCACAGACATTCAGCCGATGGCACAAACACACTTGGAAAGCTTTTGTGCTCGTCAGTATCCAGACACTAAGCTCCTTTGGTGTATGTGCTCATTGTCATAAAGATCCACACCAGGCAGTTGGGTGACGGAGAGGCAAGATATTCTTGCAGCATCCCTGGACACCTTTTGAGGCCGACACTGCATCTGTTACCAGGATGAAGTGGGCACCTGTTACCTGGAAGGGATGTCAGCTGCAAATTAGCAACGCAGCCCAATTATCAAAGCCCTGTTCATACGCAATCACCGGCCATATTGGACACCAATAAAAGATAGATCATTTAGAATGATTTGTTGGCTCCCGCCATGGCTGCTTAAGGTGCCCTCTGCTTTAAATAGTCAAGAAAATAAATGGCAGAGCACGTTCTAATGGCTCACTTGGAGAGGGCTGTATTTAATTGGCTTTAAATGTCATTTCACACATTTAAAATCCAATCAGCAATACTGAAGTACTTTTCTGTTTTTTGTGAGTCAGCTTCACTGAACTTTGGCATTTAGTAGCATATATCATTCTTATTTTACATCAAGAAACCAATCACAGGGCTGTATATTATATCAGTGAGCACATGCTTGGACAGGGCCGTGACCATAAAGTGTGTTTTTGGTTTATGCTTGAAGGCTTTCAGAGTTTTCGAAAATAAATCCATCAATAGTCTGCAAAAAGGAGTTAACTCAGGCAAGTCAGTATACACAGCAATGAATCAATGTTGTTTTTAACATACATATTTCCTTTGGCTCTTGTTAATATTTTACATGTGAGTATAATTTGGTCCAGAGAAACATGATTTTCCTCCAAATGTCCAGCTCTTACCATTAATGCTGGTTTATTGAGACCAGACTTTGTTTACCCCTCATACACATTCCAGCCCCTCATGCATATCCCAGAGCATGTCTGTGTTTTGTTATCAGTGGCAGCCCATGCTATTTACAAGGGGCTTGGTCAGCTCCATGAAGTAGTTTGATCTGCATAGTCTGTCAATGATTGAATTTGTGCATGGGTCTCAATTCACAGGGCAGCAAAGCTCTTTTTCTCTGTGTGTTACGGTGGTAAAAAAGACTCTAACAAGTGGATTATGGGAGCAGACGAGGGCAGACAGAGACGGGTAGATTGGCTTTTGGTCAGTGAGAGATGAAAGCCGACACTCAAAGGTGGACAGTCTGAGTGAAGTGGACGCAGTGGTTTCACCCAAGGGTGGCCTTTAGAAGAGGATGTTTTTCTGTGTTCCATGTTCTTCGAAAATCTGTTCTCTTGGAGAAAAAAAACAAACAGATTTCTTTCCCATTGAATGCCTCTACCGTTATCTCCAGCCCCCTCAGGAGAAGCTTCACTATAGTCAACTAACAGCAGTGAAATATCCATGCAGTTGCAGCAGCCAAATCCCCCTTAGGCAACGGCAAAGCATCACACACAAACCTCCATCTCCGTCCAATGCCGGGCTCCACAAACATATTCTGTGTAATGTTGAATTTTCACAAATCTGCCCCGTCAAGCCGCGAGCTTTGCAGACAGTCTCCACGCCCTGTTGCGTTTGAACACCCCAGTCAGTCTATCACTGCATAAGTACGTGTATGACATGTTCCTGTCTGAAGTCAAGCTTTTCAACTATCCGAGGCCAGCTGCCTCTCCCTGTACCATGTCTGCCAATCTTCTCTGTTAGCCATTGCTCTCTTCCACCCTACATTCTCCACATCCTCTTTTTGAAGCTAGACTATGTCCCATTATGACTGTGAGATGCTCATTTTTCACCCTAAAGCCTGCTTTTCTGTCAGTCCTTTTGTGAAGCTGCTCTTGTTTGTAAGCTGGCATGACACACAAAGTCGAGGGTTGGTTGTGTTACTATCGTACTGTGTTGTAGAACTGCATGTCCTGCAGCTTCTGTCTAATACCACTAAATTGTTTAGAGAGTCTGAGGATGGACAAAGGCCATAGCGGAGGTTAAGGATGGGGGCGAGTTTAGTAACATTTGAATGAAGGAGCCCAACACATTTCCGAAGTGGAGATGGCACATTTGTTGTATTTATAATAATAATATAATATTATATATAATTATATATTATTATATATAATAATAATTAAAAATGTGTAAACATTCGCATTTGAAGTCCTGGTTCTTGGCATATACAGTAGTGTTCAATAAAAAAACACAGATGTGAAGCACTTATAACAAACTGTGGTCATACAACTAAATTTAGTTTAGTGATTCACAGGATTGATAAATCCTAGAAACAAAAAAGTTTGTACAAAATAGTTTTGAGTTTGTAAAGTCAACGGCAGAGACTGCTATATTTATTTATTTATATATATACACACCCCTTTCAACTAATTGCCCAATTGCACAGCCTTGAGATCGTGCATATCAAGAATGCTGGGTCTTGTTGGTTTTCTGAGAATCTACTGCACTACTGAATCTACTCTACTGGTACCTTGTTTGCTATGTAGCAATAAAAAATATGCTAAAAACCTGGATTAATCTGGTTAGTCAAATTGGACTGCTATTATATCGAACACTACTGTATACTGGTTGTTACACTGCTTATTCAGTGTGACAAATGACAACAACTTTAGATGTACTAAAATAAAAAAATCTGAATTAAAAGCTCATCTAGCCTCCAGCTATGGACAGATTATGAGATAACGGGGGCCTGGACACAGACCCCCCCCGTCCCTCCTACATGGAAACAAAACACCCGACTGAAAGAGACAAAAGAACTGCAAACGAAGGCTTCACATCTCTTTGTGGTTGTTTTGGTTAAGCAGCAAGATTTCTGCTATGCATCCCTTTTTTATCATGATGTGCTTTTTCTTTCTGTGGGGTTGTGCACTTTTTTTCACACTGTTTTTGTATTTCTTCTCTTTGTTAATCAAGATTTCTTCCATTTTTCTGACCAGTGCATAATTTCATTCCTCCCTTTTTATCTCCGTATGATGGTTTTCCATCCATTTGTTCACGCCTTAGTGTCTTTTTGTCAGTTTCCTGTCCCTATTTATAATTCTGTTTCTTTCTCCTACTTATCCACATGTTATTTTTGTTTTCCACTCTCCATCTCTCTCTCTCTCTCTCTATTTATTTCTAGTCCTTGGTTCCTCGACTCACAGAAGCTCACTCTAGCAGGAGGACTATTCCCCCAGGCCTCACAGCTGTTATTGGCATATCACACAGTTTCATCTTTAAAGTCATAACATTTTTTCGTTTTCAATACGAAAACCAATTTCTTTCCTCGCTAAATTAGACATTAGTCAGCCCTTCAGGTAAGCGATACCAGGGAGTGAAATTAATGTGTTAGAAATGATGTGGTTTTGGCCTTGCTATTTTATCAAGGTTTCACATACACACGTGTTCAGACACACACAAGTCATCCACATCCACGGCAGCCCTCCTCACACTCTTCCCTCCAGTCAGTTGCTTAAATTGTCCCAGTGTAGCCAGGATATTTCTCTTGAAAATGTGGCTGCCAAAAAAACTGGTTCTCTGGACTTTTGATGGGCCGTTAATGTATTGAGTAGGATTGAAAATCTGTTGAACTGGATCTCATATAGTACGCCAGTCGACCATTAAATCTGTGTGAAAAGGCCTCTTGAATGAGCAGATTGAACACAGCTCTGTCTGTGTTCTGGCTCAGCAGAGTCAACTTCTCTCCAGATCGTGTTGGTTTCTGAACAGTTAAACACACATAACACGGGATTTCATTTGTGACTAATTTTCCTGCCATGAAATCTTGTCATGTCTCTTCATTACTTCATTTCAGTCTGCCTTATTTTTTTAGGGGGCATTCACACCTGAGCTCTTTGGTCCAATTGAAATTAACTCTGGTGCGTTTTATCTGATAGTCTGTTTGTTTTTCGCTGCTGTGAATGCTATAACCCACTCTGGTGCAGACCAAAGGACCGCACTAAAAATTGTGGCTCTCTGTTTGCTTCCAAGTGCGCCAGAGTTTTGTTTTGCTGCAGGTGAGAAAGCAGTCCGATCCAAAGGAAGGAAACCAAAACACAGCGCATTCTAGGTTGAATTTGGGCAGAAATTTGAGAATCTCCACCAGGCAAGGTAGTAGCAGGCTTGAAAAATCTCTTGTGGAGAGACGTGGTCTAATGATGAAGTAAAGGTCCTCATCCAAATATGGTTAGACAATCACATAATGCACACAAAAACAACAAAGTCTTCAAATTATTTAGCGACAGAATGGTGACTAATGGAGTCAATCGTTCAGCGGATCAATGCCCCATAAAAGTGAAAAAACTCCGCCAACAATACATTAAAGTCTGTGACCTGCTTTGGCTCTTTCCCTCACGTATTCTGTCCAGTAGATGTTTTCTTTCTTGATAAAGCAGTGTGGAAGCAAACAAAACCACATAAAAAATTCAACAATGTTGTAACTTCACCACTGAATTGCACCAAGTCCACCACACTTTATATTTGAAAGCAACCTTAGTGAAATGTTACCTGTACACACATACGCACAGTGGAGTGGCTGCTGGGTTTTAACACCCTTTCATGCACTCCATGTATAGATTTGTTTCCTGGTGTCTCTCTGAGAGTAGATGCAAATCAAAGTCAATGTTGCATCAGGCACATATGAGATATCTATGGAACATACATAGATTATTACAAGAAAAAAACTACAGAATTGAGTTACATATTCATAGGATCATCAGAAAAATATATCAGAGTGATGGGTTATGCTTAATAATAAGTAAAGTACTTCTAAATAATAAACCAGAAACATCTCACCTCTGGAGCTGGCAATCATAAGACATGGTTTAAGTTTCAGACCTTATGGAGAAATGGTTTGTAATGTGTATGTATTAGCTTTTTCTCCTGAGCAATAGATTGGCAATCTTCTTAAGGTCTTGACATGCTCTACACGTATGTACATTAAAGAACGACAACTGTGTTCTGCTATTCTGGTCTTAACACAGATGCAACATATCTACTCAGGATCTATGCAGTCTAGTGTACTTGCACTTCACAGAAGCACAGTGTCTCTTCTTCTTTCTGTTTTCTATATATGCTAAATGCAACACTGACTGTGATGAGTTGCACCTTTGTCTATTCTCAAAGGGACATCAGCCGGCGAATCTATAGCTGCATCTCATTTCCCAATTCCTCCTCTTTCCTCGCTCTTCGATCCTCCGGCTCGTGACCCAGAAATCAATTTCAGCGCCTTATTTTGGAGGACGTCCTTCAATGCATCTCAAGGATGTATAGGTGGAAGTCTTGCAGAAGTCTGACATGATTTGTATACAATTTGAGACAGTGATGTGTTTACAATCAATTCCAAACACACCATGGGGGCTAAATGATGTAATTTTAAAAATGAAAAAAAAACAGAAAAGTTTTTACAGTCGTCTTCCGTTTTAACAGCTTTTTTGTTTGTGCATTCATTCAGAGGAAGGGTCATCCTATTGTATGATATTGACAGTTTGTAAAAGGTTTAAGAATTTGTGAATTGATTTAAAAAGGTTTCTGCTTAGAGTCACAGGTATAGCATAAAGTACAGTGTTTCAGTGCCCCACATCAGATTTAACTGACATTGCTTAAAAAGGAGAGTGTCATTTTGTTAAATACCTGTTGACTCGACTCCTCTCTCCATGTGTCTCTTCCTTGCCTCAAAGAGTGGGACTTGGGATGCAGCCTAAATATGAAGTGTGTAAACTGGGGTTTTAAACTGCCCTGAAGAAGATCTGCCCTGGATCCAAACATTGTCTCATGTTTGGATAAAGAAGTCCAAACTATTACTCTGTGTGCGGTTTCTACCTTTAAGTCGGTCAGCCTTGTTCTTTCATTCTTCCTGTAGGTATCCATTTCCAACAGTGTTCAGTACGTGCAGTAAGAAGGACCTCGCTGCCAGTCTGGAGAAAGGAGTGGGCATGTGTTTGGACAACATGCCAGAGGTCAAGGTGCTCTACGGTGGCCAGAAGTGCGGCAACGGCTACGTGGAGGAGGGAGAAGAATGTGACTGCGGGGAGCTGGAGGTAAGGCAAAGAGCAGAGGCCTTCATGCTGACATGCTTCAGTGGACTGGATCAGTCCGCTTTCGTTGTGGGCAGCTGTGTGTAACTATGTGGATGTGAAACAGTGTGTAACAAAGAAATTGTTTTTGCTAGACAAACAAAAGTTAAAAACACAAAAGCAGTTCAAGAAATCAATTTCAAGTCTTTGGTGAATCAGGATTCAGTGAAGTGTAGTTAATGGGATTCAGGAGAATTCCATGGGTGGTCCTTTCCCCAAAATGTCTAAACAATAAGCTTGATTTTTTAAAGATACTCATGTCTACTTACAGTAAACTGCCACATCGAATCAATATTTTAACACTCGGACGTGAGGAAAGACTGGGTACCAAAGGAATCAGACCATGCAGGTTTCTAGCTTGCTTCTCCTCTTACAAAGCCCACTGTCCAAAGAAAACAACCGTAACTGTCCTGTAAGCAATCAACCAGAACCACTGAGAGTCTCAATAGCTCCCTCAGACCCCCCAACGAACCACAACAAACTTCAAGTTAAACTTTCTGTTGACATTGATGATGTGTTTGCGGCTTAAAAGCATCGAAACCAGCCTAAAAGCTCAGCACCCGAGGCTCCCGATATAAGCGTTTTAGTTACATCACACTTTCCCCTCAGGCCCCCACATGTGCTGATCAGTGCTCTGACAGGCTGCCACGCTGATGTCATGTCCTTGGTGATGGCCCATTAATCAAACCACTGTCCAACTGTGTGACAAAGCAAACAAACAAAAGTGTAATCGGGTCGAGGCTGGAATAAGCTTTCTTTGGCTTTGCCACCCAAACAACTGCTCTGATGCGTGTATCCACCCACACACACTTTGTTTCTGGCTCTCACACACTGCGAGGCGCCTTGGGAAGCGAAGTGAGAATCACATGTGGGAAGCAGGTGTCACTTGGTTGCAGTCAGGGCAGCTATGTGGAGATTAAATGATAAAAATATTTATAAATCTATACTCAACATCTTTCAAGGTTGGAGCTTTTAAAGTGGTGAAAGAATAGTTCCCCTCACAATTATTTAAATTCCTTGTTTGTCCAATATCTAAAAACCCATTAATCTTTTATGCAATGATAAAAAGGGAAAAGTGTAAAATTTGAAAAGCTGGAACCACCAAATAACATGTTTTTCCACCCTTTGACTGGTTTATTGATTGCTCTACATCTAACACATATTCAAATTGCATGATTCTATTATCTGCCTCTGAAATCTGAATCCCTTCAAATACCTTATCAAAAATAATTAAGTTTAGCTTTTTATATTTGCAGGTAACTGAAGTTATAAATAACTCAAAAGATTCATATCAGAAACACCTTAGATTTTTAACAGCAGCCTAATTAATATTCACAACCTGTAGCTACAACCCGAAAACGAGATCAGCAGCAGATGAAATATTGATTAAAAACGTATCTGATAGATTGAAATTAGTTGTGAAATTTACTCCTCGTTTTTCACAAGTTGTTTACTCATAACAGTGAAGCTCATGATGCTGAGCTGTTAAGTTGATAAGCTTCAAATATTGATATGATGAGCATAAAAGTTTAACCTGCTAATTTTGCTGAAATTGATGTGATCAGGAAGATAATTTCTTCAGAGAAGAGTCTTCTCTCTGTTGGTTGTGTTGAACTACAAAAACACATTTGCTGTTGTAGAGTGATGTTTAATTTCCCCCAAAACAATCTTTGATAAGTAAAAGCACTGGTTTCATATAAACAGACAAGTTTAATTTGAGCTCTTATCAAATTAATGCATATTAGCTAGAAGTGATCATTTTAACCAGTAAAGGGATGATCAGATCCACATGAGCCTGCCAACATTATTTCAGTTATTAAGGAAAAAGAAAAGCCTAATAGGAAAGAAAAGGCTTGATAAGAAATTCATGAGAATTTTACATATAAATGAACTGTTCCATCCAAGCGCTTGCCAAACAAGTTTACACAATGCTGATGAAGCCTTTAACCACCAAGGACAGCTCTCTGTCTCTGTTATATCAGAGTTGTTGTGTTTGGTGTTTGTGGCACATGATGGTGCTGCATAGGGGATTTATGGGTTTTACATCAACCAGAACCAGGCAGGAAGGGGGGAGAGAGTATGCCAATCTTAATCCTAAAAAGCATCCAACAAAAGTTCTGGAGTGGTTGCTCCACATTAGAAAGAAAATAGATGTTTAGAGGAAGGATTAAAGCTGGGAAGATTTGAAGAGAGTGATCCTTGGGACACAAGTCATAAGCATGCGTCTACACTGTTTATGCAATTACTCACACTGCCAGAGGGGGGAGACAAAAGTTGCGTACTGCAGATTTAACAAATCTGCATTTTTGCTAACCAAGAACCTGATCCAAAATGGGATTGACTAGATAGAGCAAAGCGTATTTTTGTTGGCAAACCCTGAAGTAGTATCGCCATGAGGTCAACTGAGATTTCACTTATGAAATTTTGGCATTTAATTGTGGATCGTTGCAGCAAATAAGCTCTGTGGGAAACAATTGTTTCTGATACGCATTTTGTTCAGCTGGATAATCTTCACAAATAAACACCACTTTTATGATGTTTGTAGTGTTAATACAGCCGACGAAAGTAAAAAGCTAACGTTATGCAATCGCAAACTACACCACGTCACATGACTAAAACGTCACAGCCGCTATCCTTCAGACGGTCTCGGACAAGCTAGCAAATCCATAGACTAATAAATTGTTTATTTACATAATTTACAATCTACAACAGTTTGCAATAGCACTGAAGAACATGACTAGTGGCTGTGAGGTGGACTAGTGAGAGAGTTCCCGTCCATCCTGCCCTCCTGTCGGGCGTGATGACGTTTAATGTCCCCAACAACCAGTGCAGTCTCATTTAGCCACTTGTTAGCAACCGCCTTTTTAAGGACACGTAAAAACATGTACATCTCTTCAGCTTGTGTTAACCACAGACCTTTTTCCAGGCAACTTACCACCAACCTATTCAAAATCCTCACTGAGTTTGAGAGGAGAGATACCCTGGTGCTAAAATGCTAACTTACTTCTTGGAAGCTTTCTACCTGAAAAAAAACTTTCTTCCTGGAAGAAAACTCATTCTTGAGTGAGCATTTAAGTTTTTGTTATTTTGCTGACTTTAAACTGACTCAACATTGTGTTTGATTATTTGGTTTAGTGGTGTTCTGACTGAGTACTCCATCATTGGCAGACATCTGTAGGTAGTGTTTTAGTGGAGTCAGTGTGTTTGACCACCAACGAACTAGCTTTATGATTTACATGGGGCCACTCCACTTCTGCCAGCTTGCCCCTTCATAATCTCCATGATGTCACCGCAAAGGGTCTGCTTGTTTTATCCTCCAGCCTACTTAG
Organism: Centropristis striata; assembly: GCF_030273125.1. NCBI lineage: Eukaryota > Metazoa > Chordata > Actinopteri > Perciformes > Serranidae > Centropristis > Centropristis striata. The sequence continues at coordinate 16,943,924 of NC_081536.1, forward strand.
ACAGAGAGATTAAAGCAACCTTTTCTCCCCTCTTTAAACAATACACTTACGTCAGGGCCAAGAGGTAAACAGCAAGACTCATAAAAACCGCACATCAACTGAAAATTAGACGTCCTACAAGCCAGCTGCCTCCAGTTCCCAGCCTTCAACTCATCTTGTCTTTACCTTAGAGCCCCACAAGCGAAAGAGCCACGTTGAGAGAAGATAAATGATAGTGGGAGTTGTTTTCTGCGTGATTGTGCGATGCGTGACACTACTTGGAAAACAAAGTTGATATGCTTTGGCATCTAATAAAAGATAAACATTGCAACACTCTCCCTGAAGTCTTTTACAGCATTACTCTCTTTTTCGACTTCTCTTCATGTGTCCTCTTCCTTCTTGTCGGTTTCTGCCAGCAGCCTGCAGATCTTGTCATTGTGGTGAAGTGGCTACAATCTTCGCCTCTTAAGGGCTTTCAAATCCCACTCTCTCTCCCGTCCGCGATGCCCCAACAGTCAACTGTGCCACATCTTTCCACTATCGACATCAAATCAGAGATGAAAATATTAATACACACCCTCCCAACTGCTGCACTGAATTTCCATCTCTTCCTCCTCAGCTTCACGGCTCACAACAAAGGTCATTGCATTGAACAAACTCCTCTTTAACTCCGAAGTTCTCCAGAATTCCCAAATCCAGAACATATGAGCTTCAGTTAACATGTCTCCATTCAAAGGTCTCTAGGTCAGAGTAAGGCGGGAATCCCCGAGCAGGAAGTGTGCTCCTCTGACCTGGAAGTCTTGATCTGACAGGGAACCAGCTGAGAGAGCAACTCCAGCACAATGATCAGGTCCACATGTTGTAAACTTTTCTGTTTTTCCTATTTTATCCCAGGAATGTATGAATCCATGCTGCAACGCCACCACGTGCACCCTCAAGGGAGATGCTGTGTGCGCCCACGGACAGTGCTGTGAAGACTGCAGGGTAAGATATTCATGCAGCCCTGGGTCTTTCTTACAGACTTTCCAATTTGGACCTCCTTTTTTCCATTTTAAATGTCACTCTCTCATAGCTGAAAAAGTTCTCGAAGTGTATTTTCTCTGCTCCTCTGAACATTATATAAAGCTTTCCTTTGCATAGATTGACATTTTTCATTTCAAAACTCAAGTGCGAGACCCGAAACTTTCTGAAACTCTGTTAATTCTCTTCGGTAGCTTATTAAGAAACTCATAATAGTGGGCCTTCATGTATAATGTAATATCTCAGGTCATTCCAAATCTGTATATTTTACCTCAATAAGCCAATTTCAATTATGGCCAAGGTCTCAAGTTGGATTGCATGAAAGTTAAAGTTATTAGTGGTTTTTGCTTTGACATGGAAATTTTTTTGCTAAGTATCTCACATTTTCTCTCTTTGAAAAGTACCATTTGTTGAAGATGATGAAGCGCACAAGGTCTGCTCATTGTGTCTTTAAACATGGCTCCGCGCAGAAACTCATTTTAAAATGAGTCCTTGTCTGCGCTTCACAATAGCATGTCTGACCTCATGGCAGGAGATATCTAGAGACATCAGCATTGAATAAAGCTCTACATTCGCTAGAGCCCCATGTCGTGGGGCTTTGTTTTGATGTTTATGTGTGTGTAGCTTGCCTTGACATGAAAATAGCTATCTAATATTTCCATCTCATACTGGAATAAGCCTTCCGGTGATTTTTCCTTTCAATCAAGATGGGAGCACTTTGGAAATTACTCAAGTCTGACTTAACATAAGGTTAGGCCAGCACGAGGTTAAGTAGGCAGAGAGAGACTGTATTACATTTTTGTCGCTAGAGCTTCCTGTCATGTACAAAGAAAAGAAAATAACCACAAAATACTGTTAACTAAACATTGTGGAGGATATTTTTCTCATGTCTATAAAAGTCTATATTGCATGTATAATAGTGTGTTTTCATGTTTTTCCCGCCTTTTGTAGTGCGAGGAAAAGGAGGAAAATCCATCTTCAAAAGTCATAATTATCATGACAAAAAAACTGAATTTTCCACATTCATCCAGGCAAAGAGATCACAGTTTCAATATCTACAAAAACACTTAACATAAAGGATATGATTAATAATGGATCCACTAGTGAGAGATGGGGGAGATTGTACTTCATGCTCACAGTGGTCATTAATTAAGCCTTTACCTACAAAATCAATGGTAAAATCCAGCACTATTGCAGACTTTAGACACCTAAGGACACGCCCGCCGATAGGGGGGGACAAACGGGTCTGCTGTCCCGGGCCCAGGGTAGGGGGGGGCCCAGAACTGGGCCCTTATTAAATTATGGAATGATTAAAAAAATAAAATGAAATAGGCCTATTTGTGGAAAAAAATGTAATATTTATTTGAGTTAAAAGCTTTTTATTTATTTTCTTCCTAATTGTCCTTGAACTAGTGGTCAGGAACCCCCCCCCCCCAACACAAAAATGGTTTGGCCACTGATCAAACTTTGATGTTGCCGTTTGATTTGAAGTTCGCTCAAAATGTCCGGTAAACACAAGTCCGGTGCTCAGAAACGGAAAGAAAAGAGAAGACGAGAAGAAGAAAATGGAGGCCTTATTTTATGAACAAATATTTTTTAAAAAGGTGGTGACGGTGAAGCTGGGACTAGTAAAGTGAACGTAGAGCAAGGTAAGAAACAGCGCAGCCAATGTTTACAGCCAGTAACGTAACCTAACAAGCTCGCTCTAATGTTAACGTCCATTAGCTTGTATGAAAGCCTGACACAACACGTTATCTTTGACAGAAACAAAGTTTGGTAGCTCCGTCAGAGAGGATGAGACAGAGAGGGGAGAGATCCAGCAGCTGTCAGGTGACAGAGAGAGTGATGCGGGAGGAGAGGAGGGAGAGAGAGAGAGAGTAATTTATAGTTTATTTATTTAGTCAGTTATTTTCCTGCTAGTGTCAGAATTCCAATACATATGAAGAGTGTATTTAGCAACAGCGCATGTGTAGTTTGTTAATCTTAACCATTATTGTCTCTTGTCAAAGAGAGATGTGAGGAGAGGAACAGGAGAGAATGTTTTTGCTTGCAATGTTTTAATTAATATTTAATTTATTTTAAAGAATAAAATAGATACATAAAGCTCATTGCACAAATAGGCTATCTGCAAAAAAGCTTTTTGTAAATCAGGGATATTATACTTGAAAGATGGGAATTAGCCCCTTATTTCAAAATATACACTCATAATCTGCAGGGTAAATAGCTGCACATTTAGTCATGGTTTATAAAGAAAGAGGAGAGGAGAGGAGAGGAACAACAAGAGAAAAGGAGAGATCTGGGCGCGGGGGGCCCATCTAAGATAATCTCGTCCTGGGCCCAGGCAAGACTGTCAGCTGGCCTGCCTAAGGACACCTGAGACTCATTGAGGACATATTTGAGATCTGATCGCTCAGACTCCGGTGAATCTTTTGTTGTGAATGTTATAATCATACTGACTGTGGTTTTTTTAAATACCCCGCACACTGACACTGACCCGCCTGCTCGTCTGCACTCTATCCCGGCTCCCTGAAGCCGGGATATCCTGTGTCCTGGCAAAGGTGGCAGTGTGAGCAGCACGGAGGTCCACTAGGACAATAACCTTATAGTTTCAGGTTCATAAAATATACCTGACTTATGTAGAATGTTACTGAAGACAATCCTGTACATTTAACTGTCTGCTGTGTTAGCCATGTGTTTCTGCCTAGTTTATTTGCATATAGATTGAAGAAGTCAGATCAGATCGTAAGTGGTCACTCAAGTGGTCCCATATGGAGATGGATTCTAATGCCAGGTGTGAGCAGATATATTTAGAGTGTTCCACTTGTGATCAGATCACCCAGCATGTAAGAAAAAAAAGCCTCTCCACTTGCTGTTCTCCAACAGTGCTATCACTCCCCTTCACGCTCCAGGTGCCAAATACTGCACAAACACTGCTGTTCTGTTTGTCCTGTCATGTTTAAATGAAGACATAACTGAACATTTGAATGAAATCAATGACTTCAGATGAAGTCAGCAGTTCTTCAGCTTCTATTTCTGAAAAGACTGTACTGTCCTGTATGTGTTCCCAGCTGAAACCAGCTGGCACCCTGTGTCGAGAGTCCAGTAACTCCTGTGACCTGCCAGAGTTTTGCACTGGTGCCAACCCTCACTGCCCAGCCAACGTTTATCTGCATGATGGGCACGCCTGCCACAGCGTCGAAGGCTACTGCTACAACGGCATCTGCCAGACTCATGAGCAGCAGTGCATAACACTGTGGGGACCAGGTAAATCAATGGCTGCTGATAAGTTGGACCGAGTACATCATCTTCACTTTCATAAGGGAAATCTCTCACTTCATTATGGTGATTATATTCCGTATTTTTGCTTGTTTGTCTTTGTGTGCAGGAGCCAAGCCCGCCCCTGGGATATGCTTCGAGCGAGTCAACTCCGCGGGTGATCCTTACGGGAATTGTGGGAAGGACTCCAAAGGCTCCTTTGCCAAATGTGATGCGAGGTAAGACTCCGCAGCTGCACTGATGTGGTAGAGGTACAGAGAAATCACTGTGCAAAACACAACTGATTAGCTTAAGTGGTGTCATTAGCAATCTTCATTACGTTGTGGAATCTGACATGTGATCTTCAAACAAAAGTTTACATGGCTGAAAAATTGTAATTTCAGGAAGATAGCAGCTAATTACAGTCTAGGAAAGTATTCATGAATCATTTCTTGCTATTCTTGAAGGCTAATTGTTCTAAAGATCTTCTCCCTTTGGGTGAATTCTGTAATCAAGCTCTTTGTTAATTGATGTAATTGCTTTAATGACCGGAGGACTGTAGCACTGCAGCTCTCTTTACAGTCTTTCATCCGTCTCTTATCTTTGTCTGTGATTGACAGGCCTTTATGTTTCAGGCTTTATTGATTTAGTGTTTTACTACGCGTCTTTCAATGTTTGTGTGCGTGTGTTGTCTGCAGGGATGCAAAGTGTGGTAAAATTCAGTGCCAGGGAGGAGCCAACCGGCCAGTGATCGGAACAAACGCCGTTTCTATTGAAACTAACATCCCGCTACAGGAAGGGGGGCGTATTCTGTGTCGAGGAACACATGTTTACCTGGGCGATGACATGCCTGATCCTGGGCTGGTTCTGGCTGGTACAAAGTGTGGAGACGGCACGGTGAGTCTGTCATTTAATTGTAAAAAAGACATTTGAAAGAGGTTTTATTCAATCTTGTTAAGTAGCACAGAATTAATCAACATTTGGTCTATGAATAGGTTTTTTTAAAAACAATACTTTGCTGTTTAACACGTGAGCAAGTATTGTACAGACCAGAAAAGTATAGTCCTCTGTTATCCAGATGCTTATTTCTCATTGTTCATTACATTATTGTATCAGTTCTTTGTATAGCTTTTGAAGTAGGCGTTAGCTTGTTGTTTATGGCCCTGTTACCCCAACATACAGCTATGTTATATGTCCTCTAGAGACCCCAAAGGCTGACAATTGTATGAGCCTATTGTAGTATTCCTTTGGGTGCTGAGTAAAGAGTACTGCAATATGGTGCGGAGGCAGAGACAGAGAGTTTGCCCTTCCTAAAGAAAAGGGCTAATAAAGTTAACTCCTGAGTGAATCCAGTGATCCATAGATATACACACCATGCCCCAGGCTGGGCGAGACCCTTATGGCATCCAGTTATTTTTATAGTATGCCTCTTAGCTCCTCTAGCTCTGTGTGCTGCTCTCAAAACCTCTCGCACCGCGCCAGTGACCTCAGGGCCTTTCTTTTCTGCTAAAAAAGAGGCAGGAAACATTCTTTTGGGCTGGGACCCTTTACTCTTTGATTCTCTCTCAAGATGAGGTTAGAGGATCTGTCCTCAGCCCTGCACTAATGGAAAACTAGTTGTGAAAGCATATTATATGTGCCACCAACTTCCTGTGCTGCTTTATATCAATAAGTAAATAGATACATTCATTTTTAAAGCAATTCTACAGCACCAGGTCTAGGGATGTCACAGAGAGGACCTTTTCCCAGCGGTTAATAAACTTGTGACACTGGTGTTTCAGATTTCTCTGGACTTTTTACGAGAATAGATATTCGGTGATTACGTGGTTTGTACTGAAAAGTTGAGCATATTTTTCAACTTTTAAATTGCGTACTTTGTATGCACACAGTACCATAGGAAAACAATGGTTTCGCTGGCATTTCTAGCATTGTGTCTCAGTTTGAGTGTGGCCTTAGTCTTGCCACGTGAGAAGTTAAATCTGTCTCCTTCTAATATGCTGCTGTAAGGAGCAGACACTTTCATTTGTTGTGTTCGGCAGCAGTTAAACCAAGTGTTGATAACATGCCTAGTATTTTATAAATGAGAGGGTCTTTTTCTAAATTTTATACAAGTGGATGCTGATATGTGAAAATGAACTAAATTGGTTTTATTTCTAGAGGAAAGAAGTTCAGAAGTTGGCTTTCTTGTCCAGAACTTTAATAATGCAGAGCTGTCAACTTTTTCCTTTATTCACTGTGTTCACTCACCTCTATACTTTCATTATGGTTCCAGGTGAAATGTTGTTCAGATGCAGAAACAGAAACAGAAATCTAGTTAGAGTTAATACTCTGTGCCTGAGAAGTCTTCCACACATCAGCTCTTCTGGTTCTCCCCGATGGAAATTGGAGAAATCCAGTTGTGCAACACTTTCGGCTTTCTCAACATTTCCTGTAATACAGAAAATATTTCACAAGTTTTGACACATGGCCCAGAACTGGCCAGGCCACGATTGGTCCTCTACAGATACCCACGGTGTCTCCCCAGTATTTCTCACAACTGGATGGTTGCATCTGCCAAACTCCTCGCAGCTGTGGATTTAGCTTGTGAAAGGCCAGCGCTCTGCCTACGTGGTTGAAATTTGGCTGAATGTGTGAGGGCAGGATTATACTACTTTCGTACCATGTGCTGTCTGACTTGTCCAGATAGACTATGGAAACTGTGGCTTTCACAGTCCCACAAGTCCTCGTAAGCATTTTCAGTTGCCTCGAGGGACTTGCCCTTGGAGCTTAAAGGCCTTTGAGCTTTGTTGCAAAATGGCCGCCTGCCAAGTTAGCTTGTCTCCTGGCTGTTGTCTCTGTAAAATGTGAGTGAGCTCCACACATTATCTGGAACTGTTGTTGGCCTGAAGGTGGGTCTTTGTCATGGGCCTTTGTTCTTCTCAAAAAGGTTTTCTATTTTCCATGCCAATCAGGGCGTTAAGTTGGCAGCACATGGCCCGCACAGCAGTGGCAATTTGAGGAAGATGAGAGCCTAATGCAGGCCTTATTTTCTACATGAAAGCAACGGCTGGCTTTTGCCCGTCTAATGTTTTTGTTTGTTCCCGGAGATAGGAAGCATATTTTGCTTTTTAGATCTTCACTTTAAGAACTGTATGAACGGTTGTTATGTATGTGGTGCAGCTACCTGAGTGTCGCTCTGCACTTTCTGAATGTAAATTTGAATAGATTTGTTTTTAATAGTAAATAGCATTTAATTGTCAATTTTCATGCTCTTTCCACAATTATGTATATATTTTCAATCAGGGTTTTGTTCATACAGTGGAAAACTGCAACTGTACTCTCTTTTTTGAGTGCAGAATATGCAGCAAGCATCAATCATGCACCTGCTGCTAAACCTGTGCACATAAAAGGCAGATATTATCCAGTTTTACGTGCTCTTTTTATATTTGCGTTCTTGCTGATTGGCTTTCCGACTCCATACCGCTTAAAAATGCCTCATGATGTTTTTCCCTTTTATAGGTGTGTCTGAATCGCCAGTGCCAGAACATCAGTGTCTTTGGTGTGCATGAGTGCTCGGGGAAGTGCAACGGACGTGGGGTGAGTGCAAAGTACATACAGGCCCAATATTAAGTGTTAAATTATACACTGTGTGAAACAGAGCAACACCTCTGGGAGGACGGCGTATTTATCTGTTTAGTCACTTTTGGACCAACTGAACAAAATGAATACTGTCCTACTGCCCTTTAATTGCACACAGTGGCAGAGCAACAGTGTATTTACAGTGAAGCCTGTGAGTTATGGCAGATACAGCTATTCTGTGCAATCTGTCTTCATTGTCCCACTGAGGTTAAATCCATCCCATTTAACAGCATCACTTATAGTCTACTTATAGTGGTGTCCATCATCTTCTGGCTATACAGTGAGAGATACAGTGCAGCACTGCAGGGAGGGACAACTATAGTTGTTTTGTTGTAAAGTATAAAAGTTCCTGCCAAAAATGTTCACCTCTCTCTCTTTGTATAATAATTCACTAAGGGGTGCTGTTATTTCTTATTTGTTGTTTAGTAATTAGCTTCAACACTCCCAAGAGGCTAGTTTAGCTTACAGTAACCTTTTACAGTAATCATCTTCAGTGATGGCAGTTAAAGACACACATTATATACGATGAGAAACCAAAGATCTTAAAATGTTATACTCCTAAAAAAATTCACATTTCTCTTTAAATGACCAAACACTCCTAAACCAAATTAGTCTGTCAATAAAAAGAAATAACATTGTTATGCTCAACAACAAAGCTGCCCGTTAATCTGCTTGCTGCAATAAAAATAATCATATAGAAGCATAAAGAAATGGTTTCCCATTAAGATTGTGCACTTGAGCTGCATCTTCCCCCCTGCAGAAATATCTGCCAAATCAATTTGTCTGCCATTTTCTCAAACACCTTGCACCGTACGAGACCTGACTGGAAACGTGGTGATTATCTGAGTTTACTGCAGGAGTTTAAAGAATAGTGTTTGCCTGCAAGTCACCTCACTTTATCTTGCTAGGCATGTATTGACTGTATTCAGGTACATTGGTTTCTACATTCTTGGCTTTCTTTACCTTATATGCCCATATCAACTTTACATCTTTAAGAAATAAATAGATACAAATGTGGAGGGTAATTTTTTTCTGGGATATCAAATACTTTGAGAAAGTGAAGATAGAATGAGTGTGTGTGCATCTAATAAAACAATCAGTGAGTGATTGCACTTCCATCTTATTATTATTCAAAGTAAATGAAATATCCTCAAAATTACTTTTACAAATGAGCACACAGTGGATGTAATCTTTTCATAATTGTTTTTAGTATAGATCTGCAGCTCAACAGAAATTAAAAGAATTACTCATATTTCACACTTCATGTGTCCTGAGTATTAATTCAGGAGAGACAGATAGTATTTCCTTGTGACAAAGTTAAGAGATCATACCTCCCTCTGAGCCCCCAAAGTGCCTCTTAACCCCGTTGCCCTGTGTGCGAAGGAGTGTCCGTGGCCTGGAGGCAGCAAAAGCACTTGACTGCACGTCTGTGCTCAATGCAAATCCCCCACAGCTGCACATCTCCCTCTGCACCTCCCTCCGTCCTCCATCCTCCCTCCAACTGACAGCTGGACTGCGTTACCTCGCCGGGGAATCCTCCTGGATCAAACTTCAGCACTGGAAACCTAAGGCTTTACAGGATGGACTCTCCCTTGCACATGTTTTGTCTATTACGACTCTCAGTGCACACACATGCAGAGCCTCTTATATTGAAAGTCATTTAGACTAACCGAATGAGAGAGGTTTATTTATGAAAAATAAACCAATTCAGTTTTCATCTTGTTACGTGCCGACAGACCCATACATCATTTATATCTGGAGTTAGCTTATAAGAATGCAAATCCCTTTTGATAGTATGCAGGAGAAAGGGAATATCAATATAGCAAGTAATATATAGTAAAACTACCTTGTTTGCAGGTGTGCAACAATAAGAAGAACTGCCACTGTGAAGCCCACTGGGCCCCGCCGCTCTGTGAGAAAGCGGGCTTCGGTGGGAGCATCGACAGTGGGCCAATGAGACTGGCAGGTAGTGTGGATGATTTAGTTTCTATCCTATCATCTATCATCTTTTTCTTGCAGTGTTAGTGCTGGATTGATGTGTGGTTTGGACTTCAAGGTAACTTTCCTGAAACCACACTACCCAGCAATACATTATACTGTGTACAGATTGTAGCTTTAAAAGAGAAACAAAATATATTTAGTCCTTAAGGCCTTAATACAGCAGGGGCTTTTTTTCCTGCAATTAATTCACACGTCAATATTTTTCTGCAAACTGTTGTTTTTGAGCACTTTCCCATAGAATGTGAATATTCGCAGCAAAAAAGGAACATAATTAAGAGCACCACAAATAAAGACATCAACCAATCATGTTTTGCGGACAAGACCCTTTACAAAATGTGTATCTGAGGGTTATGAGTTTTGTCTACTTATGAGGCATATACATCAACAATTTGGAGGGTCTGTAGTTCAAACCAGGTCAGCAAACTAAACTTCTATTACTTCTTTCAACCTTGTCAATGGCAGCATGTTCAACTCCTTCCGTTCTTATCTTTTACAATAAAAGCCTTAGACATAAACACTTCATAACTGTTTCTGAGGGAACTCAATTACCTCAGAGCATTTCATGAAAAGGCAGGTCAATAAAAAAGCTTACAGTAGCTCAGGCAGACTGCAGAGGCTGCTCTGGGTCAATAGGATGACAGCCGTTGGACTTCTGCTTGCTCAAATATATTTAAACCTTTTATTAAGAAAGTGTTAGTAGGGATAGTTTGATGCATAACATTTGAATACGAGCATTTTGCCTTTTCTTGTTCGTCACACTCCCGCTGTGTTAAGGCCTTGAGAGTAAACAAAGAGAAATGTGAATCACAACCTGTGCTGCGGACCGTGGCCTAGCTGTAACGGTCTTTGCGTCATGTCCTGTCATTCTGTGCTGTAGATGTGCGTGTGTGTGTATTAATGTGCGTGTTGTCATATGTGGCATCAGCCGACAGCGTGGTCATTACTGTGGCAATCCTGGTCACCCTGGTCAGCCTCCTGGTGACCAGCGTCATCATCTTTCTGAAGAGGAAGACTCTGCTGCGCCTCCTCTTCGCCAATAAGAAGAGCACTTTGGAGAAACTCAGGTAACATAATGTCTTCAAAAAGTAAAGAAAACAGAGATCCAGTGAGGTTTGATTATGGCTCGGTAAAATTTAGATTGAATTGACGCCTTAAGTTAAGTTATTGTTCCTGCTGTCTTGTTTTAAAGTTGTGATTGATGTTTCAAGTCATTGATTTGAAATCTTTTCACAGTTACATCTCACAGTTTGGCTTCTATGTCTTATCTTTTATTGACGTTTTATTGTTTTTTGCTTGGGTGTACCTGGGTTCTTTGTCATAACATTTGGGAAAGAAAGTAAAAGCTTGTTTTCATGTAGAAAAGTGGTTATTCTGGCACTTGGTTAAAGCACTTTTTAAAAGGTCAAGAATTAAGTTATCTGAACTTCTCTAAAAACTTTAAGTATTTCTTTATAACATTAGTTATTCGTGACTAAAGAAGCAAGGATCAAAGTTGGGAAAAACATCCATTGATAACATTTATAAAGAGTTTAATGCTTAAATATTCCAGATAATATGAGTCACTCGGTTTGTGTGGGTTTGGTTTGATCACAGTTGATTGCCAGTAGCGTGGCAACATAAAATAGCAACCCACCGATGGTCATCCCAATGTGACTCAAATGTTGTTTCATGTTGTTGTTTTTCTGATATCTTATTTATAACAGTAATGTTTTTAAAAACAAGGAAAATAGGATTATATATTCAATTATGATTAGCTCAGAAACAAAAAAGTGTTTTCTTCATCTACAGTTAAACGTTTGTAGTATAGCAGCAGTTTTAGGCAATCACTATAAATATATCTGAAATGTATATCTATTTCAGATATTTTTATTGAGCCAAAGAAGATCATACGTTATATTGGATATTGCCAGTGCTCATTTGCATTTACACAAAAAATAATCCAAATATATTAATGTACAGTCACAAAGATAAATCAGATGATATAAAAGACATACAGTACTGTGGCTGTGTTTTAAGATTGTAACAGTATCAAAAAAGGGGGGAAATCTAGATCATTTATATTATTTAGAATAGATAAATGATTAAATGAAATGAAAAATTATAAAAAGATTTTTTTAAAGTGTATATCCTGAGTAAAAGAGACATAAGCCAAAATCTAAGATTAAGCACATCACTCAGATAAGATGGTCTAGGAACATTGATTTCCTATCTTTAACCTGAAATGCTCCATATGATCATTAAAATTATGGAAGGATGGAAAAGTATTACATTTTGATTTTATTCATTTCCAGGTCTGTATTTCTAGACCCCAATTCTGTTTTGAGTTGATGGTATCATTTTTAGCATTGCATAGTTTTCAAATCAGCCACTTCTTTATGCTTCCATAATAATCATCTAGCACTCGTGTCAGATATGGTCTGAGAAATCCTCCGAGAAGTTTGAAAATTTGAGTTTGGAATTCTCATATGGGAAACGTGAAGATACCCTGAATACAGATTAACCCTTTAATTTTTTCATGTGTTTCTCATAGATCTGTGGAGGCGAGCAGGCCGACCAGCCCCATCAGGACTCAGTCCATGTACAGACCCACTCCACAGCGCAAGCCCCCACCCAAACCCTGTGGAGCCAACTTATATAAGGTGAGCCTCCACACTCTATACCTGCCTATGCAGCGTGTTTATATTCAGCCATATGTTCAATATGTGTGTTTGTTTGTGTGCTCATTTGTGTCACAGCCCATTAGATTTGATTTCTTTTGTAATCACAATGTATTAGATCCCTTCACTAACCTCCAAGCATCGGTTTAGAGTTGTCATGCTTCCAGGCTTGTTGACAAAACAAGATGCCGGATAATTGATACTCTCTCTCTCTCTCTCTCTCTCTCTCTCTCTCTCTCTCTCTCTCTCTCTCTCTCTCTCTCTCTCTGAGAAATATTAATTTACTGTGCTTCTGTTGACAGAGGCAGAGAAACTGTTATTGAGAGATTTGTCCATTTAAATAAGACTCAGGGTGTTGTTATTTGAGCCCCTTTAATATTTTGTTTGTGATTTTGAAAAAAACAGAAGTCTTCATAAGCAGAGAGCAGAGTTGATTGATTCAGGCGGCGGAAGAAAGCAGGTTTTGATTTGTTTGTTGGAAATGATAAGCACAGCAGAAGATTACCCATCATTTATAGAAAACTGAGGCATTTATATTCATGAATGTTTGCGGACGGATGTGATATGTGTTTGAACTGTCCTGTAGCTGCAGCGACTGCGTATAAAAGTTATATTTCTGTCATAATGGAGCGCAGGGGTTCATCCAGTTCGATTTAGTATTCTGTCCACCAGAACAACTGTTCAAACAGCCTGTCCGTCCTTATTACGGTGACCGCTTCAGCCACTCACTGACGTCCAGATGTCAGTCAACATCTCTCTTCGTTTGAATACATCTGCAGTGTGTGTGTGTGTGTGTGTGTGTTGTCCAGCAGCCAAATCCTTTCTGGCCATTTTAGGCGTTATTGGTTTGTTCTGGAGTGGAGGGGTAACAGCTGGTCAGGACATGTGGTCAGATTCTGGCTTTTACAATTTCAGAACGTCATATCTAATAATGTTTGGTTTTTTTCAGTTTTATGTCTGATTCTGACATCAGCTATTTCACACTAATGAGAGTTTTATGACTGAAGTGAAGTTTTAACTTTTGTTTTCTCCTGCACTACAACAGTACACATGGCTAGAGCTGCAACTAGTGATTATTTTCATTATTGTTTAATGTGTTGATTATTTGCTTGGTTAATCTAATAATCATTAAAAAAAAACAAAAAAAACATCCCTCACAATTCCCCAAAGGCCTGTGTGATATCTTTAAATCAGAGGACTCTCTGGCTCCAGACTTTTGGGCCTGATACAAAACTTATTCAACAACCTACCAGGACAGGAATTGTATAAATACCTTTTTTCTGATCCAAAAAGGGACCAAAACAGTCAGTTACACAATCTGAGAAATCACTAGACCAGATCCCACAAACAGAAAGGGAACACCAAAGGTGGCAGCAGCATGACTGAAATTTAGATTATAATGATACACATATACATGACCAGCACCAATACAACTGCTGCTTGTTTTGTTGGACCAAAAGTCTTGATATAAGCAAAACATTGATATTAAATGTATATTAAATGTATAATCTTACAGGAAAAAAGCAGAATTTCTTATGTTTGAGAGAGGCCTTACTAGCAAAACACTCTCCAGAAGACACAAAGACAGAGACACACTTCAACCACTCTTATAATTGGGATGGCCAACATTTACATTTATTATAAATTGTAGAAACTTTTGGGACAAAAAAAAGTTGCCATGACTTTGAGTAGAGAGACCGGAGGAGAAAAAGTGTTTAAAAAGTCAGATGTGATTGTAAAAATAAATGTAATGAGAGCTGAAATCTTTGGGTTTTAGGTTACTGGTATTGTGTGGGCTGTCATACTGTCTTTTCATGCCGGGACACTCAAATACAGAGAGACTGTTAATATTATGACTGTGAAAGAGCCAGATAACTTCAGGAATATCCGATTTACTGAAAATAACTTCCTCTCTTCCTCTGGCAGCCTTCTCTCCTGAGTGCCGAGCCTCTTCTCCCCCCACACAACTTCCACTCCCACAGCCTGCGCAGACTGCCCCTCTACCAGCCCTTACACATCAGCCAGCCCATGCCGGTGTCTCTGAGCGTGGGCCAGCCCACTCTGCCTCCTCTCCCGGCCCACCACAGGGTTCTGCCTGCCCACACGTCCCTCTCACCACCTCGAGTGCCGCCTTTTCTCAGTCTGCCACGCCAGCAGTCATCGTACAGAGTGGAGCAGGTTTGTTGGACTCGTGAACTCACAAAGTTTCTAGCTTTTACTTTGTCATAAATTGTCTTATAATATGTATTTTTAAATAGACCTCAGCTTTAATGGACCATATGTATATATATATATATGGCATAGCCCATCAAGCTGTGTATATTTTACTGTACATTACTCCTGGCCATTTTCTAAACAATACCGCAGGTTTCTACATTGATTTTTCTGCAGTATAATATGGGCAACTTTCAATTTTCATTTCATCTCAATAAAGTATAAAACTAAACCTGCTGAGACTTGAAAACATCTTCAAATAGGTCATAGTGACCATTTACTTTTTCTGGGTTTTTTTGTAAAAATGAATTCTCATTAGATCATAATCTATCCTAGTGGTGCATTTCAGTACCACTGCTTGAAAAGAACCGCAATCATGGGCTTTGTTGTTGACAAAACAACCTTATTGCTCTGTAGCTTTTCAGTTTTATCAAATCATCTTATGGAGCTGTCAAAGTTTTATTTTTCTGAGCACTAAAAGGACTTGTCAATTCGCTTAAAACTTGAGATTTCAGTCTTTGCCTTGTAAACCTAATTTAAGATAAGAAGGATGAGATATCCTTAAAGAAAAATGAGAATCAGAGTTACGAGGTAAACAAAAAACAAACATGGTTATTACAGTGTGTTTACTCATGTCTCAGATGTCGCATCTTCCTTGAACACACAGATGAAGAGTTTTAAAGTCCCTCCCTGCTCATGCTGCATTACCACATGACAGTAATGTAGCTCTAACAATAAATAAGAAAGGCTCACTGTGATAGATGATCTGTGTCTCATGGTTTTCATACTGAAATTAACAGAAACCAATGGTGTGGAATGGAAGGTAGGAAATCAGTCTGAAAGCTGAGGTACTCTTTGAAAAATGGTCTGCATTTATGTAAAATATATGCAAATTGTAGTTAATGGTCTAAAAACCTGTACAGCCACCTGTATGGACATTTTTGTAGCAAAACGTCGGATACCAGAGTTACTGCAGTTCTGCACTGCGGTCGGCTTCCATGCCCACATATCGACAGCAAAATTCAATCCTTCTCCCTCCCCGTGACCCAACTCCTGAGTAAGGCGCTGCTTTCTGCTGAGCCTGCAGTATTGGATGCAGTGGAGATAGTAAATCCATCTGTCTGGTGGATTTGGTGGTGCATCCAAATCCTGATACGTTCCTGTAGCAAGGAGAGCTGTGCTGGATGTCGGCGCTGTGTGAGTCGCAGCAGGGTGCACGGGGATATCAACGGCTGCGTGAGGCTTTAAGACAGAGGGAGAGATTCGCTTTGTGATGTGACACTTTCTCTCTGTTGGATAAAGAGCGTAACATAATCCTAGATGTAAAGAAAAAGCGTGGCGGACTTAGAGGGAGGCATGTAGGGATCCAATGTCAATCCTCCAAGGTGAATCATTTAGGTGATCAGCAGCAGCTGTGGTAGAAAGTAACTAAGTACATTTACTCAAGGACTGTACCTAAGCACCATTTTTAGGTACTTAACTTGGTTATTTCCATTTTTCTGCTAATTCTCCTGCACTGCATTTTGGTGCAATAAATAGGAAATATAAAATAAATATTTTACAGCTGTACAAGATTTTCAGATGAATATGCTTGAAAAAATAATAAGCATGATAAGCGTAAAAATACAACACTTTGGTAAAGATTAAACTGGTGATTCGGATCATGTTTTCCTTGTGAGCCCTCACAAGAAAGCAGTGTCTAGTTTGGCGTCTCTTGTCACATTTCAAATGTCCTTGAGTTGTTGGCAGTTCTGTTAACAAAACAGTTTCCCTCTACACTCCTTGAGATGGTTTCATTTGAATAACTGAGGCAACAGACTCTTTCTTCAACTCACTTGTGTGTGAAGTGGCGTACTGTTTTTGTTTGTTTTTCGGCCTCTTGTAGCTGTGCAGGTTTCTATGGCCTAACCAGTGGTGGAAAAAGTATTCAGATCCCTATTAAAGTATTAATACCACACTGTGAAATCACTCCATTACAATTAAAAGTTCCTGAGCAGCAGAAACAGCTGGCATCATATCCAGTTCTTGATGGTTTTTGTGGCATCCAAATCAAACTTTGCAGCACATCACCTCTGATTAACATGAACGTGTGCCAACTAAAGATGCACTTTAGCTGAGAGGCCACTGTTTGTTTTATAAATAAGCTTTCCGCTGGCCTGCCAAAATAATGAAACTCTGCTACCTGCTAATATCTACCAGCTCATTTCGCTGTAATGAAACCGGTGGAGTGATAGAGACAGCTCTCGCAGGTCAGAAACAAAAGCGGCGAGATTCTGTTGAGCTTTAATAACACGCCATCAAGGACGTGCAGGACATCAATCCTTCAATAGAAAGTGTATTACAAGCTCATTGTAATACTTGACACAACCCCTCCTGCTGTCTGTGCCAATATGTCTCATTTTAAAATACTTTTTTGCAGGCGATCCATTGCCTGTTTGCCAATTGCGGCCCATTAAAGTCGAGGTGTTTCCAGGGAATGAAGTCTGCCCTGCATCTATCACAATGAGGGAGTGCATGAGGAGAAAATGTTTTTTTACAAACAGACCAGCTCTTTATTGTTTTGAAAAATACATATCAGATACCTGTAGAGTCAAATAAATGCAAAGCTGTGTGCAAAAGCAGACATTGCACTGCTGAGGAGGGAAAATCTTTCCTTTCCAGAATGTCATCTTTTTGGAAACTTAGAAAAATAGCTTTGCTTTTGGCCGAACGACCACGCATTTTTCAGTTCCTCCGGAGGGTTTTGAAAGGTGCTTGTAAGCCCGAGGCTCATAGATCTTTCTCAAGCCACGGAGGACAGTGCAATCCTTCATTTTGAATTAAGACATGTGAACACCACCAAGACTCCAGTTACAGTGTGGATTTTCTGCCAAGAGCGGCATTAGAATGCACATGGGTCCTGGATTATTCTTGCATTTGAGTGGACGCATCTGTCCATTTACATCTTTGTTTTTCTTCTGTACACTCCCTTTTGAAAACCAGCCTGCTTTTGTATCTGCAGGAGTTGTTCTCCACTTAAAAGTAAAATGTTCACAATAGTTTGTCAGATATGAATGCGTACTTAAACTTAAACTCACAGTGGGTGCTACACTGTATATGTGAAGTCTGTGAGTTTCAGTTAATATTCACACATATTTTCTCTAATGGGATCAAGAAAATCCCCCACTGTGTACGTTTTATTACCCTCAAACTCTCAATAAGTAAGACCCGTGCCATCATGGGACTGCAGATTCAGAGGAAAACGCACCTGCTGTGCCGTTAACGGAGCTCAATCTGATTAAAGCGCCGTAACATTTCCACCTCTGTGGGGCATCTGTGGGAGCTTTGGCTGTTGTATGTAGAGAGTTTTGCACATTTTCCTGAAACAATTTTTACAACAGTGCACCTCAGCTAATGCATATTATATGGCATGAATTAAGTTGTTGCTTTTGTTGTTTTAATTACACTTACCAGCCACTTACGGAGCTACACTTGTAGAGTCTGATGGGACCAAATACAACAGCTCTGCCATGAATTCCACTTTTATAAAGCTTATAATTTTTTAGTTTTTGTTGACACTGGCAGAGAGATCATAATTCGTTTTTTTTATATATAAATGAAGGTTGTGTTATTGGGCCTAAATTGTCTAGTTTAACACCATTTCAAACTACAACCTTGATAATAAACATGCAGTGAGACCCCTCTCCGTTTTCTTTAAGGCATCGACTAATCTGATAGTTTACAGACCAATGGTTAAAATGATGAAATAATGAGAGTAATTATACGCACATCACGTGGCTGCAAGGCTATCAGAAACCAGCGTCGGTGAAGAAAAAGCACACTGATGCCATGCTATAAATGTTTAATGACAATGTTTCAATGCTAATTGGATTTTACATTCCGAGCATTAACCATTCTGACCCGACGAAGAGCAAAGTAGGCTCCAAACATTGTCATTATTAAACTTTTGTGGCATGAAGTTGGTGTGCAGGTTTTTTTAATTGAGAAAATCCAAAGCACATTAATCGACAATAAAAATAGTCATTATATGCAGTTCTAATTTGATGTTTGCCTCAACATACATGACGCCGCTGTGTATGTGGAGACGCGTATATGGTTTTATCGACTGTGCTATATCTGCTGTAGCACATATCCAAGTCATCACAAAGGTGTTTGATGGAGTTTGGTCAGGGCTCTGTCTGTGCAGGCCCGGTGTGTGATGCAGGGAGACACTGTCATGTTGAGACAAAGATCTTCTCCAATCTGTTGCGACACAGTTTGAGGCACCATGTTACCGTCTGTAGTGTATATCATTGTTTGCCGTAGCATTAAAGCCACCAAGCAGTGCAGTTCAGTTTGGTAAAAAGAAAATGTCAATATTTACACCAGCATTGATGTCTTTCATGACTGTACAGTTATATAATGTACTTTACAGCTCAAAAACATGTTTAGGTGTGCAGGACTGAGGCGTCTACATACTTTTGGCCATAAAGTAAAGAAACATGTTATATGATCTTATAAAAATCTCCTCCATGAAAACTTCGGCTGACATGAAACCGTCCTGTGTTTGATCCCTCTGGGTCACACCATGTTGATGTGACAAACCCAGTCACGTCTTGACTTCACTCATGAATGTTTTAAACCTTCCAGCTCTCCAAGTTTCAGCCATGCATGATGTGGAACACTTTTTCAGCGTGTGTGAGTGTGCATATTACTTAAGTTTGAGTGTGTGTTGTGGTGTTGGAGGGTGTGGGGAGGTTTTCTGCATACATGTGTGCGTGTGTGACGGAAGCCGAGCTGCCGGTGGCAGATGTTTATCACTGCTCGCCTCCTTGCTGTAGATTAGTAACACATGATGGCACCTCATCCAGATAACCTTCTACACTCACACAGCACTGCCACAGAGGTGGCGGAGACAGAGGAGGAGGAGGACGCTTGGGATTCATCTCGTGTTAGCAGAGGGAATTCAGAGAAGATACTAATAACACAGTGCCCTCTAGTGAAACACGTCCGCCTTTGTCTCCAGAAAGCTGCTGTACAGCTAATCCATATTCAAAGGGAGGAAGAAGATGACGTGATATTATATTCAAGATAAGAGTAATGTGATTTGTGGTATTTTTTCAAATGAATTTCAATTAGCAAATTGGATATATATTAATGAGGCTTCTGAGGCGTACTGTGCTAATCTGCATTTCAAACCAATTTTTGTTGTTCTTTCAGGAAATGTTAACTCAGTATACATTAAAAAACAACAACAAAGAAAACACATTTTGTTTTGGAAAAATATTGTATTTATTTTTTTACTTTTTATTTTTCTTACTTTTTAAAAAATTTTAACATCATTATTGCTACATCTCTTTTACTTTTCATTTTTAAATTATTTTCATTTTTAATTTTTTATTAATTTTTATTTTTCATCTATTTCTTATATTTAACTTATTATTTTACTTTCCATTGTCTATTTTCAGAATTTTGTGGAAGGGAAAAACAGAAACCAGCAGAAGAATTGTAATGAATGCATGTACGCAAAATGGAAGCTGTAATAAAAACTAGGTTAAAAATCAGTCGAGGGCGCCCCGGTGGCACACCTGGTGGAGCGCGTGCCGTGGAGGCGTTGTCCTCGTGGGCGGGCGGCCCGTGTTCGGGTCCGACTCGGAGCCCTTTCCCGCATGTCGTCCCCTCTGTCTCCCCCTTTCCCTCTGTCGATCTCAATGAAGCCTTGAAAATGGCAAAGAAAATATCTTTTAAAAAAAAAATTTTTTTAATCAATCAGTCAAAACATCAATAAACGAATAAAGATAATAATGGTAATAAATTCCGAAGTAAATTATTCCTCAAGACGGATAATGCTTGATCATGTACCTTTATGCTGTTTGTTTTAAATTGAGCACATACAGTATTGACCTTAATATCGGACTGTATTTGTTCTGTCTTCTTTAGGACTTTGAGAAACCTAATGCACCCCAGAAGCCCCTACCTGCAGACCCACTGGGGAGGAGCTCTCGGCTGGGTCACAGCATCGCAGCATCGGGGGTCCACATCCCCGGAACTGGGCCCCTCCCTATACCCATCCCCACTGTGCCCAGGCCGCCACCCACCATCCCTTTACCCAGCAGGTCAGTGCAACGTGAGGGGAATCCTGTGGCTCTAAAGCCCTTTTCAGACATGGAATACGCTCTTTGACTCTGACGAAGACACAGTAGGGTTTAAATGTTAGTAATTAGAGGCTGCAAATCATTCAGTGTGCGCCACTAATTTCTCTTCCTGTGGATGGAATGCGTAACATCTTTGGCTTTATCGCTCTGTTAAAGTGATGGCTTCTTGCAAGATGTTTAGCACCTGGTGCACAAGGAGAGGAGGTGTTACTGCAGGAAACTAGTGATATCAAGACTGAAAAGAAGTGCTTTATTTAGGCCTTAATTTATGACCAGTGTGAGGGACGCTTGACCCCTCTTTTCACTAATGAATCTTCTCATACATTGTATCGTTTTTAGACTTTCTTGGCTCTCATTAAGTACATTTTTGCTCACATGCTGTTTGTGTAATACTTTGCTAGACATCATTTCATCCATGCAGTTGAAATTGCTATTATTGTGGTTTTATGCATTTTTTAAAATAAATAATATTGATAATATAATATAAAAATGCACTTTCATGCAAGAAATGCAACACAACATGCTTTACAGGGAGGGAAAATAGACGGAATGAACCTAAAAACAGGGATAGATTGCCATAATTAAGGGAAATAAAAATGTAAAATAAAACCTACTGAATAATAATAATATTAACAATAATAATAATAGAAAGAAGCTAAAAAATATTAAATCAGTACCCATATTTGCAGCATGCACATATATGTCAATAATGTATCAGCATGAAACGATCCATTCTTTTCTACTCTGTGTTTCTCCTTCTTTTTGTCCTTAAGTGGTGTAGATTTGAACTTGAAAGACAAAAACTTTCACATCAAGTGCACTCACTACCAATCAGTTCCTCGCTCTCTGAGGGTATAAATAAGCACAATAGAACCACTTTTGCACCACACCACTAGGGAAAAAATATGTTTTGACAGATTTGTGAAAAACCCTCAGGAACAACTCAAAATTGGCTTATTTGCAGCATTTCCTGGTTTATTAAAGTGCACTTATTTTCTTTGTGCATGAGAGGTGATAGCTTTAATACACAACTTTAACTTTAGCTTTTCACTCGGTCCGTCTAAATAAGATTAGCGTTGTGACTTTTAAGTCAACTATAAAGAGTCTTGCCTAAATTGCCTAATTGATTAATGCAACATGGTGCATGTATGAAAGGGACTGTATGGTATAAGATTGACTTGCAAAATCATGCACATATTACTATGTTGATTGCGTTAAGGGTCATACGGTTAATCAACATTCTATCTTTCCGTGTTAATGATGTCATGTTTTGCTGCTTATGTTTCAGACCTGTGCCGATGTTGCCCTACAGACCGCCAAAGACTCACAAGGACTACTGAGCTCTTGAGGTCATGGACGAGTAGATCTCCGACCAACAGACGGAGACTTTCTTGATTTGCACTAATTACTGAGACTCTGTAGGACCTTTTGGACAGTTAGGAAGTATCACAGAGTTCCCAGTGAAAGGGGGCTAACATCACACCTCGGTGCTACGCCTCTACAAGGTGCTTTGTTGTCCTCGCTCAGGTACCAATGAACTATTTATCTATTTAACTATTTAACTGCGACATTACCAGTTTGTGCACAGGACACTCTCACCGAGAGTGATTTTTCCCCACGGAAAAAGTTTTGAAAAGAAAGAAACATGGTGTAGTTTAGAGTATTTCTTTTGCATTCTTTGGTGATTTTTATACTTTTTTCTCAAACAAAATGCTGAAATATACAATGTTTTTATAACCAGTTAAGTTGCTTGAATATTTGAAGCGCAAAAAAGTTCATTTTGGGGCTAAGATGAAGATAAAGGGAAATGGAGCACAACTCGGCACAGTCAGTGTAGCTTGTGGGCCATGGAGCTGTATTATTTATTCAGTTTTGCATTTTTAGGATGTATTCAATAGTCATACATCTTTTCTAACCATGTCGCCACGGTGCTACAAAGGAGATATTAATCAAATCTTATTTTTAATGAAATACATTGGACTCATATTAAACCCTCACACTAGGGTTTTATTGTGTGATTAATCCAATCAGCTCATTTTACAGCCTCACAGTCAGGCTCTTTTATTCCCTTATAAGTTCAAGTACTTTTCACACGTTTCAGCCGGGCTCTGACACACTCCTCGGGGCATGTTGGACGCTCCACATGTTCTCCTGATACTGGCAAACGCCGCAGAGTCTCGACAGACTTGACAGACTGATTGTGTTCCAGAGAATTACACCAACACCAAATAATTCCACATTAACTCTGGTGTTTGTATGTTTAACATTCATGCTCACTTTGTCCTCGAGTGTGCGAGCCAAGCAGGATGACTTCAGCGCTGCGAGCCTTCCAAGCTCGCCCTCGACCTCATCCAACAAGATGTTTTACTGTATCTGTCCCATCTTTTTTGCCTTCATTACATTCCATTTGGATTTTTATATTCTTGAACTCTGAGATTATTCGTGCATTCACAGCATCGTTTATCAGATTCAGAGCTTGGCGTTGCACTTTGAGTTAGCCAATTTCCTTGATGTTATTTGTTGTTGACTTGCTGTTATACAAGGAGGGATTCAACTGGTAAAAACTTTACAGCGCAGTTTCTTTTTTCCTGTCAGTGTTCACTTTGGATAATGCATTTTATATTTGTCCAAGTGCAGGGCTTGTCTCCTCACCACTGCAGAATGATCCAAGTCAGTAAAGCCTTGCAAAAGTGTGCAAATGAAGCTTTTCTTTGTTTCTGAAGTGTTCAGATGTGTTTGACAGTCAGAGTAACCGCTCTCCGCTGGAATATATTTGTGAGTGCTGTGTCGAATAGTCGTTAAATGTTTATGCCATTTGTGAATCCTAAATGTACTGTGTTTATTTGCATACCTGTAACATATATGTTTAAAAGCCATTGTAAAGTGTAAATATTGTATGTCAGTTATCATTTTTCTTCTTTTTCTTTTCTTTTTTCCTTTTTTTTTTACAAGCACAGTAATGAGAACTACTTTGAGGTCGTGCCCCTTTTACACTGGGTGGTGAAAACATGATTTTCAACCTTTAACTCGCAAGCCGGAGTCAAATGTTTCAAGGTGACATTTAAAGAGAGAGATTTTATTGAAGAAATCAGAGCCAAATAAAAGTTCCTTTATGACTGTTTATAACGAGTTGTTTTCATTGCATTTTTTCAAGTTAATAAAATATGACTTCAAAAAGTCTGACGATAGCTTTGGAGAAATGTTTTAAAACTGCAGGTGGCTGTTAACGAGACAAATAATAGTTGATAGGAAAAACATTTTCACCATTTGATGAACATGAATAATTAACTGACGTCATTTTTTGTACTTGTTTGTTTGTTTTGTGGTCACTGAGAGGACGAGCGTGCCTGAGGCTCAGTCTGCAACACGCGCCTGCCTTATTCTAGGAAGCCACCAAAAAGTCATCATGACAAACAAAACAGCATTAAAGCTAAGCAAACAAACAAAAGATGCTTTCAGAGGAAGAGTCCTTTCCTCAAATGAGCAGCAACCAATAAACAGCATTCTTAGTTTCTTAAAATGTGCAAAAGTGTGTGTGTGTGTGTGTGTGTGTGTGTGTGTGTGTGTGTGTGTGTGTGTGTGTGTCCATTCTTTATTAGAGGCTCTGCTCTGCTGTCCTGTTGGAGCAGCACATACTGGTTGTTCAACACTGCCACCTGCCTGACGACAATGCTCATTACAAATTGAAAGGCTTCCTTCTCCTCCACTTTTATCTAGTTATCTTACTCTGATGGCCCTCAAGGGGGAAGTTGCCCTTGAGTCCTGATTAAAGACCAGCTCCCCCCAAACACTTGTTAACTTAGACCATTACTGGGAAAGAATACAAAAATAGGAAAACCCCTGACCTTTAAACTGTCCTCTAGAGTGATGATAGAACCAAAGGAAAATAATCCAGATCAATGTTTAACAGATTATTTAAAAAAGTGACCAAAACAGGACATAAATCAATCATTCTTATTTTTTCTTATTTATTTCCCAGGGAAAGTAGTGTATTATAATACGATTTATAGAGGACAGTTTTTGTGGATAGCTTTAAAGTGTGCTTTTGTGAACGTTAGGTTGTGGAGAAAAAGGTACTTTAATCTGCCTCTTAGCTGTTCTAAAGCCAGTGTAAACCACGACCTCTTGCGGCCCTTTAGCCTTTAGTTATCTTACAGTCTGTAAATAAGAAAGGGAAGAAGCATTTTTCCCAAAATATTGAACTTTATCACCTGTCAGTTAGCCCGAGGCACAGAGGTAAATTATTGATTTTCTACCACAAGATACTCATGGAATGAGTGAATTTCAGATGTATAGCGTTATAAATTCTCCTTTGCACCCATGCATCCACAATACTGCTTTAATACTGTGTTACTAAAGTAATTTATTCTTTTGTTTTTTCATAGATGTAATTCATTTTCTGGCACGACTGGTATTTTTTGGATGTAGAAATAAATTATCTCAGTGGGTCAACCACTGGGATAATTAATTTCTAAAATAAAATCTTAATTACTGAATTAAGCCACAGTTAATAAATGATTGCATTTTATTTTATGCTGCTACAGCTTGTGGCCTTTGCGTGTGAGCCAGTTCTCATTGTGTAAACATCAGACCCCTCTGAGCCTCTGCCCATCTATCTGTTCTAACACCAGTGTGTGTGTGTGTGTGTGTGTGTGTGTGTGTGTGTGTCATCTGTTGATGACCGCACTTCTATGGGATTAGTGGCCACATGACAACACTGGGCTGGCCGCCTACTGAGCCTTTCATTTGGCTTCACTTGCAGAGGCGGTCTGTGTGCCGTCCAACAGTTTACTGAGAGCTGGAGATCTCCAAACTTCATTTCCTTTGGATCTGTAAATGAAGTCTTAACCGGACAGACTGGGAGCTTGCATGTGATGGCGCAGGACGTGACCAGTTTCACTGGGGAGGACTGTTTTGAGGAGAAATCACCCTGTTGTTCAGATACAGAAGCTTTGAGTCCAGGAGACAAAGAATATGATGACATTTTGGAACTTAATCAGTTTGATGGACTGCCTTATTCCTCCAGGTTTTACAAATTACTGAGAGAAAGGAAAGAGCTGCCAGTGTGGAAAGCAAAATGTGAATTCATGGACACTTTGGCCAAAGGACGGTTTGTCATTGTCAGCGGCTCGGCCAAAACTGGGAGAAGTTCTCAAGTAAGTACCATGAGGCATTTGACACTTAATATTGCACTACCGTGGGAAATATTGCACATTTCATTCATGCAACAGCTTTGTTGAAAGCTAATATTTAAACTCTTACTATCAACTTATCTTACTCTTATTTTGAAACAGATTCCCCAGTGGTGTGCTGAGTTCTGCCTGTCAGTCCAGTTCCAGCATGGCATGGTGGTTTGTACCCAGATTCACACTCAGCAGGCAGTAGATCTGGCTTTAAGGGTCGCTGATGAGATGGATGTCAACATTGGTCATGAAGTCGGGTACAGCATCCCTTTGGAAACATGTTCCACTAACGACACAGTCCTCAGGTATGAAAAAGCAGCACTCTCAAACGCAGATGTATCCAGAGTTTCTCTAGCAGAGTCTTTCTCTGCTCTTGGCGGGTTGCACAGTCATGACACGCACCGTTAAATCACTTCGCCTTTTCTTATTCACAAGAGAGATGTGAACAAAAGGCTGGAGCGGGCTCTTTTCAGGGGCTCCTCCGCAGCTGCCCCGGCTCCCTGTCTGCCCATATGTCACACTCCCTCATGTTGGTCTCTCATAAGTCAGCTGGGGAACAAAGAAGCTCGGCACATTGAGGGGGAAAAGATCAGATAAACAGGCAGCCGGCAAGAACGAAAGGATCCACTCCTCACACTAATTATCAGAGTAAATTACACTAATAGGGGCAAAGCTGAAGTGTAGACAAAGTGCCTTTCATTAAAATGCCATTCTGAGGTTCCTCTCTTTCAGCCTAGAGGCTTACAATTAAAGAAAGCTCAGGATTTATTTCAGGCTATTATGAATTTGAATACAGTGTTGTTCCTTCCTGATGCTAATCATTCATCACCCACCACAGGTACTGCACAGATGACATGCTCCTGAGAGAGATGATGTCAGACCCTCTGCTGGAGCGTTACGGTGTGGTAGTGGTGGACCAGGCCCACCAGAGGACCGTAGCCACCGATGTACTCCAGGGCCTGCTGAAGGACATCGCCCTGCAGAGACGGGAGCTTCGCGTGGTCCTCCTGACAGCTGTTGAACCCGGCCCTAAGCAGCTGGCCCATTTCACAGGATCAGCGGCGCCTCTGATTCACCTGGAGAGCCCGGGTGCAGGGGAGGTGGTGCACAGCAGCACAGGTGACAGCTATTTCTGCTCTGCTCTCCGTCTGGTGCTGGAGATCCACCACTCTGAGCAAGAAGGAGATGTGGTTGTGTTTCTGGTGACGAAGCAGGTAAAAAGCAGCCCTGCACAATGGAATCAGCAGCCTGAAAATATCTCTATTCCCCTGACTTTCTTCTTTGTTTACTTTCCACTAGGAGATAAATCTGGCCCATGACATCCTGAGTCATGAGGGACACAGCTTACCTCCTGATCTGGGTGAACTCCTGCCCGTTGCTGTGCACCCTGGCCAGCCTGGGAATCTACCAATCCTGGGGGAGGAGGAGGCGGGCCGGACCCGCAGAGTATTCCTCACATCCAGCCCAAACGAGGACTTTTTCTGGGCTGTCAGCTCAATAAGCTTTGTCATTGATGCCGGGCTTGAGAAAAGATATGTACGTGAGTCCTTTGTTCCAGGGTTCTATAACATATAAACCAGAAGTAGGTGTGTACATTTTAGTGTCCCCCGAGGATCTACAATAATGGTGTATAAAACAATTCACCATGTTTTGTTCACCTATTTGTTTTTAAACTGAAATTATACAACTGTTTGAACCGCATCTGGTTATTTTCATTACATTAAAAAGCAATACGTTTTGGAGATAATGCAGAACCCAGAAACACTCAATTTAATGAGTCAAAACTGTAGTGTGTAATTCTCAAATCTGACAATTTATATTTTTATTTTTTTTATTATTTATCATTTATGCCATAACACTTAAATATACAGCAATAAAATCAAGGTTCAGGCACTTATAAATGTTTCAATAAATGTCATTATATGTATATTATCAGTGGTGATACTTTACTTAAAGTACTGGTTATGCAGAAAAGAAATATTAAATATTCAGGTGTCATGATTAAATTAAGTCATATAGCTGTCACATAAATGTAGTTTCGGAAAAGGTGCTCATGAAATGTAGTGCAGTTCAAGTATTAAGTGCTTGAGTAAATGTGTAATACTGTATATAATCAAGGTGAACAGACTGACTTGTTGTTGCAGGTTTACAACCCCAGGATCAGAACAAACTCAGTCATCATTCAGCCAATCAGCACAGGGCAAGCCAAGAGTCGCAAACAGCTGGCAGGTCCAACAGGTGAGAAACAAAACTTTTATTTTTGATTTGAATCTCTGGCTGCTGTCCCGTCGAAAAACAATCCCTTCTATCCTGCAGGCAAGTGTTTTTGTCTGTACCCGGAGGACAGACAGCTTCCCATAGAGACACGCCCACATATTGTGGAGTCGGACATCACGTCCACTGTGCTCTTCCTGAAGAGGATGGAGATCGCTGGACTGGGCCACTGTGACTTCATCGACAGGCCGGGTGAGATTTACACAAGTAGAGAATATATTTATGGCCGTTTGTATTGACTGAGCCCCTGCTGTTCCACTAGATTTCACATCATCCTCAGTGATAATGACATGAATTTCGTGTTCAGTCAGTCTGTTCCCTTTTTTGTTCCAACACAGAGGAACTTTTTTTATTAGAAGGCAGTGAGCCGTGTCTCAGCTGAACTGACAGCTCCTGTTCTGCGAGCATCCTTTTAGAGCTGACCTGCTTCCATGTGCTTTTGTTCCCCCGGATTTATTCACCCCCACCAACAAACACACACACACACACACACACACACACACACACACACACACACACACACACACTGAGCCTCCCATTAGTTGATTAGAGCATAAACATTGTGTTGGTCTGTGGGAGTGTGGATGATAATAGAGAGGTGGATTAAATTCATTCTTCTCGCTCTGTCTCTATCTCTGTGTCCATGTCTTTTTGTTTGGAAAAACATGTTTGTTGCAGAGACAGAAAAGAAAATCTCATTTGTACCATGACATGCTTTTCATTTTGCATAGTGATGCATGGCAGATGTTGGTGAGGATTATAAAATCCTAATCTTCTGGTGCCTTTTTGCTCTGAGCGTGCCCACTAGGGTGCCAGTATACTGTAGAGGGATTGTCCCAGTGGGTCACCACTTTGGATTACAAATTTGACCGCATGAAGAATGAATAATAATCCATTACAGTTTTAGTTAAAGTGTATTTGTAAGTAATTAATAATCTCCTTCTTTAAATACTAGACAGCCAAAAATACATGTTCTGATTCTTGTGTAGTTTAACCAAGGTTTACTTTTGTTAATTATAGTATAATCTATAGTTCAAAGCTTTGAAAGCTTCATTCATAACATTGACATTTGAATTCTAAACTAACATTTTGAATTCTGTGCTTCTTCTTTTATTATTTTTTTCTGGCATGTATTCAGTTTGATTAAACTCAGTATTTCTGCACAGTTGCAGGTCAAGGTTAGGCTACACTAATATTATTAGTAATACACTACTTGTAGACTCCAGTGGTGCTATATGATTATTTCCAACTCATGTGATCCAACATTTCTAATGCTTTTATTATGTAGTCCAAGATTCTAAATTTATGAAAAAAAGATGTTAAAATTTCCTAAATAGTTTTTATCTAACAAAATATTCTGCTTCAATCCATATTTGCTGGTGTTTAGTCTTTCAAAAACAATTTTTCAATATGATCAAAGCTTCAAATGTAAAAAAAGGAAGAAAAAAAAGATCAGTATAGCCCTAATAATCTAAAAACCTTTCCATCCCAGATCCTGGAGGCCTAATGCAGGCTTTGGAGGACCTAGATTACCTTGCAGCTTTGGATAATGATGGTAACCTGTCTGAGATGGGCATCATCATGTCTGAGTTCCCTTTGGAGCCTCAATTGGCCAAAACTCTGCTCGCCTCCTGTGAGTTTGACTGTGTCAATGAGGTGGTCACCATCGCCGCCATGCTAACAGGTAACGTGTCTTCCTGCCATTTGAACAAATATCTGTTATAGTAAGCAGTGAGTTGTAAACATCACATTTCCCTTGTGGATCATTTAGCACCAACTTGCTTCACGGCTCCCTCTGCGGACCTGAAGCCAGAGGCGACCCAGTGCCACATGAAGTTTCAGCACCCGGAGGGAGACCACTTCACTCTTATCAATGTCTACAAGGCCTTTAAACAGTGCCAGCAGGATCCATGTGAGTTTAGAGAGCATTAACACACACGCACACCGGAGACTTGCACACACACTCACGTGCTATGTAGACTTGCCAGATGGTTTCTGAGAAGGTGTCATTAGAAACTGTTTGTAAAGGGGAGACAGTTTCAAAAATACTTAGCAGCTGATTGGATGAACCATCACTTTATCACCATATGACAAGCTAATACGTTGCCTCTCTGTGTCGTCACACACACTTAAACACTGATTTGGTCTGAACCACAGTTGGTGCAGACACATTAGTTAAAGCCTAAAGATGGATTTTCACAGGATATTGCAAGCAGAGCTGCAGTGATTAGTCGACTAATGGAGTAGTTCATTAACAGAAAAATAATTGCCAACTATTTTTAGAATCAATTAAAGTATTCAAGTCAATACAGAGAAGTGAAAAATACATGTTACATGTTGCCAGACATCATCTCGTATGTGTTATGAATAACAGTTTCATTATTTAGAGATGGCACAATGATATTATTATTCATAAAATAGATGTTAAAAGGGAAACAGGGGAAGACCAAGGATTGTATGTTAGTTTATATTTTTATGTGTTTTTTTTAACTATTAGTAATTTTTCATGAAAAATGACACTTGCAATTTTCGAAAAAATATACAAAATTAATAATTGAAAGAAATATACATTCATGACAAATAATTATAAAATTAAATTCTTCAGAGCAACAAGTTTCTATTTCTTAGGGGGAGATATTTGCCTTTAAGGGATAGTGGACAGTAGAGGGAAAAAGCTGTAGCATTATTTTTTTTTCACATGAAGTTGTATTGATTGTTTCATCTCTATGACTTCATCACTGATTGTGCGTTCCTATAATTCTCTCCTCGGCTCTTTCCTCTTCTTGTTAGACTGTAATGTGGACAAGTGGTGTCAGGATTTCTATCTGAACCGTGGCGCTCTGCTGATGGCCGACGCTCTTCGTACTGAGCTCACAGACACTCTGAGGAGGATCGAGCTGCCCATCTCGTTGCCTGCCTTTGGTTCCCGAAGCAACACCCTCAATATTAAGAGAGCCCTGCTGGCAGGTTTCTTCATGCAGGTCAGAAAACAAAACTTGAAACAAAAACATAATAGAACTACTAGATCAGCATCAATAGCTAAAAACATTTCAGGTTACATAAAACACCTGGAGCCTTAAGTGATGGAATACACTAAACTGAACTGATGTTTATTCTTCAACTGACATTTAAACTACTTACAGAACTTAAAATTCAACTGAGACAACCAGCTGCTGGTAAGAAAGTTTTGGCAGGTGGAAACAATATCAGGATATTTTTTCTGTTTGTTGTTGTAATACTAATTTGGGCCACAAGAGGGTGAAGTGCACCACTACCCCATGTTCTTATCAGGACTGAAAGCATTCATATTTTCTACCAGGTGACTTTTCATTTCTCCATGAACTCTAAACACAACATGTTGTGACAAAAAAATATTATTACAACAACAAACATGTTACACTTAAGCTGGCTCCATCTTTTTTTGATTTCCACTTCACCTGAATCTTCCAGCTTAATGTATCACCTCTACTCAAAACTTAATGTCCTTTCAGTGATTGTACTGGGACTGAATCTTCATCTCCTTTCACCACTTTGACTTCAACTTCAATTAGCATTTACATTTAAATTGACATTTTAACTTATTTTGAGTATTTCAACCACAGCTTTAAGTGTTTTACTGTTTTAGCTATTTCAAATATTTCAACAGCAAAAACATTCTCAGATAATTTAGCCTTTAATTGTGATCTGGTTTGTTTAAGCTTGTATATTTAAATCAAAATCAGTGTAATATTATTATACATTCATTCATTCATTCATTACCATTAACCGATTATCCGCATTCGGGTCACGGGTCACTGGAGCCTATCAGAGCTGACATTGGATGAGAGGCAGGGTACACCCTGGACAGGTCACCAGACTATCACAGGGCAGAAACATAGATACAGACAATCACACTCTCATTCACACCTACGGGCAATTTAAAGTCACCAATTAAACCTAAGTGCATGTTTTGGACTGTGGGAGGAAGCCGGAGTACCTGGTGAGAACCCACGCTGACACGGGGAGAACATGCAAACTCCAACTCTCTCTCTCTCTCCCTCTCTCTCTCTCTCTCTCTCTCTCTCTATATATATATATATATATATATATATATATATACTGTGCAGAAAATTTTTGGCAGGTATGAAATGAAATGCTGTAAAAAAGGAATGCTTTCAGAAATAGAAATGTTAATACCACCAAAAAACAGCATTCATTTTTCTAGGCATTTTTCACACTAGACTTTTTATATATATCATTATAGCGCCTCCACTCCCTTTGTGGAAATCCATCTGACTGTATCTAGCTGTGATTTCCCTCAGGTGGCGCGGGATGTGGATGGATCCGGGAACTACTTCATCCTGACCCATAAGCATGTGGCACAGATCCATCCTCTGTCTGCCTACGGACCCAAGAGCCCCAAGCTGGGCCTGCCTGAGTGGGTGCTCTTCCACGAGCACTCCTTCTCCGAGGACAACTGCCTCCGCACAGTAACCCACATGACACCAGAGGAGTAAGTCACATCCTTGTTAAGAATGTTAAACTGTGCACTTGTTTTTTAATCACATAGCTGACCATATATAGTCTGCTAAACTAGACCACAGTCTCCTGTTGCTTTAAAAGAACCCAGCAGACCCGTCATATCTTCACATTTAAAGAAGCTTAAGAGTAATCAGACGGACACATTCCCTTTCCCTTTTGGTCCAGATGTAAAGCCTCAGTTCAGCAGAGACTAGTCATGCTGGTTGTGAAGGGAGGTTTCCTAATCCTGTTCTCAAGTATCAGCTGGTTGGAGAGGGGATTATGGGTAGCACAGATCCCTGGGAATGTGGCACTGCAGCTTAATGGAGGAGGAGAAAGCTCTGCAGCCTTTGTCATGCTCTCTTAGGTTCCACATCTTGAAATGTGTCAATCTGTTCATTGCAGTTCAAATAATGCGAGGAGCAGATATTGTAGGCATATGTAAGTCCTCTCTCTGACAAAAACAATTATAGTTAAGTGATATTCAATACAACATTGTCCTCTCCTCTCTTACTAGGTTCATTCAGATGGCCCCACAGTATTTTTTCTACAATCTTCCGCCTAGTGAGAGCAAAGACATCCTCCAAAACATTTTGAACCATCAGTACCAAGAGGAGAAACCTCCAGCCTCCCGAGAGGAACCCCAGGAACAGACGTCTGACCGCTGTGTCATACAGTGACTGACTAACCCACGTTCCCAGTAGGACCTATTGCACTATATTGCACAGAAGTACATTTGGATAGTTGTGTAATTCATCATATCATTTTGTTTCTTTTTTATGAATCAGTTACTTAATTTGTGCCCCTCATTCGTCATTGTTGTCACAATATCATGTTCTCACAGAAGCCCTGAGAGGTAAGAGGAAAAAGAGCCATTTAAAAATCTGATTCAAGTTGTTTTCTCTCCTGTGTGACCAAAGAAAAGGTGAAAAAACATTGTTTGCTAGAAAAAGATCCTTAATTTTTCAAGTAAGTTTTTTTTCTATTTTTGAAAATAGAGCTTAAAGTGTTCCCACGTACTCTAAACACAATGGCCTTTGGCCAAAATGAGTATAACAATAAACAAACATTTCAGATAAAAGAGGAAAAAAATTATGAAGAAATATTATTGTGGCAAAACCTTAAACAGGAGAGAAAACAATATACATGAGACTTAGAAAAATAATCACTAGATTTTTTTTCACACTTGCCTTTCAGGGTTTCTGTATTTTCTGTTTATATTTCAATTGTTCTATAAAAGTGCACTAATATATGAAATAAAAACTAAATAAAATACTTACCGTTCAGTGCCCAATTAAATACTCCAAGAAATATTCACATAGCAAATATTTGTTTACTCCAATATTAATGTCCTGTTACAAGTGCATCTCAATGAATAAGAATATCACAGAACATTTTATTTATGACAGTAATTCAATTCAAAAAGAGGAAGTAATACATTATATAGATCCATTACACACAGAATGAAACATTTCACGTCTTAATTTATTTAATTTCTTCTAATTAATATGATAATGGCTTACAGTTAATGAAGACCTAAAATTTAGTGTCTCAAAAAAATGTTAATATTACAAATGACCAATTTTAAAATGAATGTTTAATATGGAAATGTTGGCCTCTGAAAAGTATGTCCATCTATATGGACTCAATACTTGGTTGGGGTATTTGACTTTTGAATTTTCCATGATATTCTAATTTATTGAGATGTACCTGTGTATATGTAAAAAACGTTGGTTACAAAATTAAGGATAATTTGCATATATTTCAAAATTTCCAATTTTCCTCTACAAGGTCCATAACTGAGGTTCACAGTCCCCGCTGACATTTTTAATGGCTCCTTTTCACATGTTACCTTCGGTCACTGTCCAACAGTCAGTCACCCACGGCACTGAGGGCCCAGCCTGATTAATGAGGTGCAGGGACAGTTTGGGCCCACCTGCAGCTCCATCTGGTGTGGATACAGTTCAGTAACAGTGGGGTGACCCAGTTCACTGACACTCCAATGAAAGCATCATGTCCCCTCCTCTGTGACCCGGGCGGGGCTGTGCAGCAGCAGCCAATGGCACAAGTCACAAGGTACAGCATCGCCTGACCTACTTTCAATCTTTTGAAAACTCTTTTCAAGGCAAACCAGCTGCGCACTGGTTAATGGTTTGAGTTTGTTTAGTTGATGTTTAAATGCCAGGATAAATAATAATAATAATAATAGGAAAATATAAGCACCTTCGGGGTACTTAAACCAAAGATTTCCAGCCTTTAGAGGCCTTTATGATGACATCTAAATTAAGTTTTTGACATTTAAAGTTTACATGATTAATTTATACTCACACCAACCTCTCTATATATAGTGACACTTTTATTTCATACCAGCTCTTCATATTAAATTTGATTCTGTTTTGATCATGATTATTTAAAGCTGAATAATTTCCACAGTGAGAGATCAACAGGACTTCATTAGTTATGAAAAAAGAGCTTTTCTGTCTGTTCAAACATCTACAAAAATACGACTCACAAAATTTAAAAAAAACTTTATTTTATGTCACAGCAAACCATGCTGATATAAATGTCTACATACAGGCATGTGGACACACTAGCCTCACACTAGTTTGCATTGAATGTTGCCAAACTATTGCACACCGATGTTTTGGAAAGCAAATAACACTTTTGATCTTATTTCAACTTGTCAGCCGTAAGTCACACTTCAATCTTTTTTATTCACAGCATTATTGGTATTATTGAATATCAAAAACACCAATTATATATTCAGATGAATCATCTTTGTTGTGAGCATGTGCTGTGCATAGAAGTTATACGTGATTATACCATCTTTGAAGTCTTATCCTGTATGTTTTTGTTTGTAGAAAAATGAGGCGATCCAGGTGATGTTTGGTACAATCAGAAACAAATCCTACGCACAGAAGCTTCACATGGAACCCATAACTGCTTAAGCAATAGGAAAATTAAATAATATCTTAGGAATTTACAACTCTTTTCACAAAAATGTACAATGCAAAACCTGTGATGCAAATGTTAGAAAAAGATGAATTCATTTTAAAGGCGCAGGAGGTGAAATTAGCTTTGAAACTGTAATTCAGAGTAAGACGGTGTTGCCTGAGCATGTGCCTGTTAATGATGTCTGTCAATCATCGTTTTCCGACACAGCATTTTGGAGAAGACGGTTGAGTATCCCCTTGAGCAGGGCTGGGTTCAGAGTTAAGGTCTTGAGTGTTTTCCTTGCTATGGTTTATGTCAATATCATGAATGTGAACGTGTGTCGTCACTTCCTGTTTGCGGGGTCAGCAGCTGCAGGAGCTCTATGTGTAGCTCGACGCGGTGGAGGAGAGGTGCGTTTTTATCAGCTCGCAGCAGCTTGGAGTACACGTTCTTCAAGGTCTTTAACAGCTCCTCATCCTTGTTGCTGTAATAAATGCAAACAAGTTTGTCGTGTGCATTGTGCATCAATATATATAGTATTTTTAAAACAGTTTTAAGAAAAGACATCAGAGCAACTTCTCCAAAGTGAAAGTGACAAGGGTTTTAGGATATTAGATTCATAAATAGCTGAACCTTTAGGATTTTAAACTCTCTCACCCTGGTTTCCGTTTCATCGTTGTCATCAGTTTGATCAGCTGCAGCAGCAGAAAGGAGAAACTCGGCTCAAACACGCCGATTAACTTCATCACTTCCTGGAGGTTCAGTCCTGAGGTGGGACCAGCAGTCACATCTGGAGACTCTGCTGACTCAGCAGGATCTTGTTCACTCAACTACAACACAAAGTAAAATGGGAAGATGTTGGTTACAGTGTGACTGAGAAAAGGTCAACTGAACAAAGCTTTGCAAAGATGCATAAGCATGAGAGAGCATTCCTATCTGCTCCTCTGAAACGCACCTCTATCTGCTCCTCCAGCAGCTCTTTATGAATCAGCTGGAAAGCAAAGCGAGTTTCTGTCATGATCTCAACAGCTCCAGTCAGGCTCTTCAGCTTCGCCACGCTGCTGCTCTGACCTGCGGAAACAAAATAAGAAACTGAAGAATACTCTGAGAGGTGGTGGATGGAAATGTTATTGTATATGTAATGTAATGTTCTCTTGAGAAGCCCAAACACTGCTGACAACAGTTCCTCACCTGCCATGGTAAATTCAGCAAACGCCACCCTCTCCAGGAGCGTGCGGAGCAGCTCACAAGGTGCATCTTTTAGGCTGAGGAACAAACAGACAGCCTTGCTGTAGTGAAGCTCTGCCAGGCTGCGATGCTGCTTCCTCAAGTGTTCATCCCCCACCTGTCACACAATTAGAGCCAAAAACACACACATCCTTCAGTGTGTATTCTATTGCTATAAGCATGCAACACACACATCCCATCCAGTGATTCTATTCTAGTCAGGGTGTAGTTATTTACAGGAAAAGGGTAAGTTAAAACAATTATTTACACAAAAAACAAACAGACATTAAAAATGTATATTATTTTATCTGATATTATTGTATCATTTTACATGGTTTCCCACCTGGTTGCGGAAGCAGCTGTGGTACATGGAGGCCAGGCGGTGGTGGATGGTTGCAGCTCTGTACTGGTAGAGTGGCTGACGAGCCGACTCCGTCTGCAGGTCGCAGTACTTCAAAGACTTCATCATCGCCTCAGTCACCTCCCGCTCAATCTGAGAAAACAGACACAAGGGATAAGATTCGTCTACTGCATTTGTTAGCGCAACATTCAAAGTTGGTCCCTCCTCCCCCCAGTTCAATGAAGGTGGTGCTCGCAAACAGGTGAAAGCCAACTGCAGACTCACTCTGGCATCTGTGTGTACATTTAACTATACTTAGAATATTTGTGAAACCAACCCACCTGCTCCTGAGCCTTCCTGGACAGCGGGGCGTAGTCCTGCAGAAGTGTAGCCAGGGTGAAGTAGGTAGTGGACAGCTCCCAGTTTACACTGTCCCAAACTGCTGGGTGGTTCTCTCGGCTAGCCAGTGACTTCATAGCACGCAGGTAATAGTCTATGGCCTGGAGTAAAAAATAGATTAAATGAGTATTGATTAAGAGAATGCTAGGGAAGGCGAGTGAGATTGTTTCAAGGGTTTGACATGGCACCTTGTTGTAGTAGAGAGCCTCTTCAGGTGAGAACTCCCCTCTGCTCTGGTCGGCAGACATGGCACAGTGGGCCTGAGCGCAGATTCTCATCAGCCTGCCAGTGTTACACAGCAGCAGGGCTGTGTTGGTGCTGTCCCCGATGGCTGCAAAGTCCTTCATGCCTTTCTCAAAGAAGGCAAAACTCTTTTTCCACAACTCCTGCTCTACTACAGACACAGCCTTCTTCACTAGAAGGGGAGAGGGAAGGAGGCCAGTTAGATGCAGCAACACAGCCAGTGGAGAAATACATTTTATGTGATGTTTTTGTATATATATATAATATATATATTTGTATTGTTTTCCCTAAATGTAAACAGTACTTGATGAATGTTTAGGAAATCTTGAAATTACATGAATAAATACAGGAATAACTTGCTATTTTCTGTACAATAATGACAAAGCTCTGTTGAAAACTTGATTATGATTGGTCAATTGAGGCAATTTATGGCGGACCACTGATTTCAATAATAGAGTATTGTCTGAAGTGGAGGCAGTAATTCTTTATAGCAATAAAACCATGTTTTAAATGAAAAGTTTCTGTCAAATAATTAATTTCTTTAGTAAGTACCCATGCAATAAGTAGGATAATGTACAGCAAGCCGGTGATTATTGCAAAATGAATACCTTTAAGGTGATTTATTTGGCAATAATGACCCACTCTCTGCTAAATATTTTTCAATCTGTTGCCCAGTAATCCAACTGACCTTCTTTCTCAGTCTGCATGGCTGCAGCTTGGTTCATGTAGAAGACTCCCATCTCGTTCCGGATGTTTCCCAGCCTTTTAAGCACCTGAGCCAGCTGATCTGAGGCGTGATCTTTCAAAGCCTCGGAGACGAACAGCTCATACGCTGCCTCATAACACTTACTACTGACAAACAGCTGATACTCTGGGTCCGTGGCCAGGTCTGTTGCCATGTTGAAGGCTGGTGAGTAGACAGCAAAGCATTGACAAATGGGATGATCATTAACTGAACAGAATAAGTGTTTGCAAATACCCCAAATGTCAAAAGACCAGACACGAAAGCCAGTCCCTATGTGCTGAAGGATTTGTATGATTGTGTCTTTTTCTTGACTGACCCTGGCAGCTGCTCTCTCTCTGCAGGCTGTGTAAGATCTCCTGGTCCTCTTTGGTCTGGTAGCTGTACTCCTCCAGGTAAGCTGCCCTGTTGTTGGCATTCTGGGCCAACATCAGCTGGATGTCCCCACACAGAGACAGGCTCTGGCTGTGAAACTGCAGCACCTGCGGGTGCAGTGTACCGCTCACTGAACAATAGGCATCTGGTGGAAACAATAGAAGAAGGAAGAAAGGGAAAGACAAGGAAATGTTGAGTTGGTCTATTGCTCCATTAAATATTGAAGAAACATTTTGTAATCTTTATCCAGATTTCAAAAATTATATTAGATTATATTAGATAAATAAGTGGTCTTAAGTGATTTATAATAGAATTTAAACCTTTGTGCTTCACTGGGGACATTTTTGGCTCTTTCATTTTACATTTTAAAACTATTTTGACTGTGTTAATGAACATAAAAAAAAACTTGCATTTGTATGCATTTGTATACATTTGTCATAAAAAACAACAGCTTTAAACTTAAAACTACACATTTTTACAACAATAAAGCAAAAACATCAGTAACAGAAGTATAAAGAAAAACAAAACATCAAATATTGCAAAGCAGTAACTATCATAACAACATTTCCTAGTGAAATAAACTTACCGTAACACTGCAGAGATAGCTTGATGTAGCGCAGGGCTCGCCCATACTTCACTAAGTTAGTGGCTGCGTCAGACAGGACGTAGTACGCCTTGGAGGCTTTGAGGAAGAGCTGCAGCTTCATGCGGTGCTGCCACGAGCCGGGGATCATCCCTGAGCGAGTTGGGTGCTTCTGGTCCGATTGCAAGGGCGTCGCTGGTGACACACGCATGTTGGAAGAGCACGAGAAAGACACATGCAGGGATGAGAGATGAAGAATGTCCTGGTAGTCATTTAGCAACACTGTGTGTACTTGGTAAGCGAAACTAAACAGATCTGACTCGTGGTGTATGCCATAAGGCTGTCCTAATTCCTGCTTGATTATGTGGTATTACATCTTTGAAATAAGGTTTGTAGACTGACCTCTTTCAAGAAGCAGGGAGATGCCTTGCTCAGCAGCGCAGGCTCCAACTGCATTTCTGTCCTCATATTTGAGAGGAATGGGTGTGTTAGGGTCAGCAGCTGGGAGATCACTTTCCTTCTTGATGGTGCCATCCACTGCTTTCAGCCCCTGTGTCGTGTATTTCAGAGATTATTAGCACAGCAGGTGACACATGACATCATTAGCAGTGATTGTACGCAAACATAAACCTGAATTTCATACAGAGACTCGCCTTAAGCACGTAGCTCAGGACGTGTCTGCATCTCTCCTCCTTGTCATGAGAAACTGGGAAAGCTCCGCTTGGCTGCAGGGAACAAAACATTTGAGATTATGCTTTGGTGTTAACATACAATATATGTACCTGTGCCTTCGACACCGTCTCCTCAGGAAAAGCATTTAGCAACTCACTCTGATCTGGTAAGTGGATTTGTATTTCTCCGGGACGGACAGCTCCCCAACAGAGCGGATCACAGCCACAGCTTTACTATCATCCTGTGGGCTGTAGGAGCCATTTTCATCACTGTCCTCCGTCAGCTCTTCCTCCTCTTCGTCGCTGTAGCTGTCCTCTGAGCCGCCGGCCCGGAGCGACTCCCCTTCATCTTCCTCTGGAGGCTCGTCGAGCTGGAACAGCTCTGACAGCATGTAGTGGGCGGAGGCAATGATCTGAAGAGACAGGAGATGGAAGAGATCAAGACCGGAGTCAAGTTCAATTAAATCTGAACTATTTCAGATATAGTCAAGTGGTTTCACTTTTTATTTTCCAGCTGTCTCAACTAGTTATAAAAATATTACACTTATCTAATCGGGACGAATGACAACAAATTATTCTCCAGAGGGGTGTTCCATCAAAGTGGCTAAACAAACCGTGGAATCATTGAAAAAGCCTGGTTAGAATTAACACCAACTTTCACTTCAGGCTAAAGCCGTTCCACTAACGCCGCTCAGCGCGTCTAGTCAACGCTAACTCAACCCAGAGTATACAAGCCGGCATTGTGCGCGAGCGCGGAGTATAGAAGCAGCCCGTATTAATCAATCATGGAACAGCCGGGAACAGCCAATAAGATGTCGCGAAAAGTGGCGAAAAGTGGCGAAAAGCAGCGCTGATGGAGCTTTATGAAGAATATCAAGTGACGGTCACAAAAAGAGGTGAAAAACAGCTCTGATTTTTCCTCCGCGGCCAAGCAAACGATGCTGTCGGAGCTTTATGAAGAATATAAAGTGATGGTCACACTAACAGACACTACTAATGCCATTGACAGAGCCAGGGAGATGGCATGCCAAAACAACTGCAGAATGATAAAATGCACAAGTAATTCAATCCTATTTATTGTGTTATTTGTTGTTGTTAATAAATTAACAATTAGATCACTAAATACAATAAGACTAGTTATATTATCAGGTAGGTGTAGGCTAAGTTCAGAGCACTCACAACTAAAATTAATTTACTGCAAACTGGGCGAAGTAACCCTGCCCTATATTAATTATTCTACATCTCAACAGGAGAAATCTGAACAGCAAAAAAAGAACTTGGCTGCAAGCGAAAACGTAATAATATTCGGGCTGTATCTTCATTCTACAGATTGTGTATAACCATGCACCTTGCTGCAGGACAAAGCTGGAACAACTACTGCAGCAAGCAATGATGAGAAATTAAATTATAATTGGCAACTACATAATCAGCTACTCTTTGACACTCTTTGAATGGGAACTGAAAACCAAAAACTCGATATAGAGACAAAAAGCTAAAAATGTAATAATTAAATTGGAGATAAAGTAACAAAAGAATGATGTAAGTATACATTTTACCACAGCAGAAGGTCGTGGTTTAGACTGCATTAAAGTGTTTTTCTTTGTCTTAACAGCTAGAACAAAATGAATAAAGGACTAATAAAAAACTTTTGCACACTTTTCTTAAATTATACATGTTTAGCTTTCAAATAAAGGATTCACTCCAGAACAAAAGTTGCATGAATTAAAAAACAGATTAATTTAAATACGCGTGTAAATTCATGCCTCATCACATTGTGAGAAAAAACGTCTAAACCAGACTGTAACATAAAAGTCTAAACTTTCTGCACAGACATTAAAAGTGACACGCATGAACAGAAACGTGGCAGAACTGTCATTGGCTGTTTTGATATTGTTTCCGCCCATCGGGAATTATTTGACACACAGCTAAAGTAAGCTCGACAGTTAGCCTGCCCCAGAGCAGGCTAGTTCAGTGGTGTAAGTTACCATGGTTACTGAGCGGGGAGTCACATAAGCCACTTTGATGGAAAGCATCTCTCACTTAAATTAGCGAGACTTATCAAAATAAGCCAGTTGATGGAACACCCCTCAGG
This sequence comes from Centropristis striata, assembly GCF_030273125.1. Classification (NCBI taxonomy): domain Eukaryota; kingdom Metazoa; phylum Chordata; class Actinopteri; order Perciformes; family Serranidae; genus Centropristis; species Centropristis striata. The sequence goes on from NC_081536.1 coordinate 16,986,365, forward strand.
TGACCTTTTTCCTATCCATCATTCAACCTGTCTGCTCATCGTTTAAATGTAGAAAAATAGGACATATTTTTATTATGACCAATTTTTCTAAGTGTGTCCCATTTCTATTTAACTGTAACTTTGACTTAACCTACCTGTGGGTGCCTCTCCTCATCCAGAAGTTTGACACAGTTTAAGAGTAGAGTTCTGATTGTACCATAGTGCTTTCTGTTTTGCCTCGCCTTCAGCATCAAGTTGCTGGCAACTCTGCACAGAAAAAAAACAGAAAATAACTAATTACAGTTGTATGTTTTAGGCTTAATTTACTTGTAAACAATATTTTATATAAACAAGAATGGGTACAAAAAAAAGGCTTATTAAAAATTGCATTATGACTTATTATTGTAAAATTGTGTTGTTAATATTGTGTTTTGGCATGTCTATTCCTTGTGTTTAAACCTGGTATTTTTGCACATTGCAGCTAAGATAAGGCTACAAGAATATTATTAATAGTATAGTATATGTAGAATTAGATTCCATTAGTGGTGTGTGAACAAAATTCCAGAGTGTTGTAGTAGGTCAAAAAGTAAGTTTAAAAAATAAAGATGGCTATAATGAATTTTAAAAGAATCCTGATGTACAAAGACGCTCCTGTCCTGAGCCTTTCCTGAAACTTACCTGTATAGTAACACAGCCACAGGTAGAGTGAAGGGATTCTGACATTTCTCTTCTTCTGCCTCCTCACACAGAGTAGTAAGATCATAAAGCTTAACAATGTCACTCCCACTAGCTGTGGATTCAACGAAAAACATTAGAAATCATCAAGTACCTAATTAATGAAAAGACTTTAGACTTCATGTTCACCTATATCCCACCTTTGAACAGCCAGTAGGTGTGACCCTCTTTGGTGCAGTTGGACTTGAGGAAGGAGAGGATATTTTGAGCGATGTCTTTAACCACCCTTGTGGAAAAATTTGAGTTCTCCAGGTGAGGTATGTCTTCTGTTTTTATCATCTCATATTTCTGCAAGAAAAAGGAAAAACTATGAGGACCTTTAAATCAGTTCTATAAAAACAGCTAATTTTCTACTGTGAACATCAACTATGGCACTAATCAAACAGATCATAAGAATACTTCAGCAAACAGTAATTTACCTGAACAATTCCATTGACGTGAAAGCACATGACAAGCTCTGGGACGTTACACATCAGATTGTCGAGCCAGTAATCAATACCCGTCAGGATGTTTATTGGTTTATTGTTGTCCCTGAAAAACACAGTAAGAAAGCTAAAGGTTAAGTGTTACATTAAGCAAGAATAATGTAGTGGAACTGGTGTGTAATTCTGACAAGGTTGCAGCATCCAAAATTACATTTGTGGTTCACCTTCTGAGGTCAGATAAACTAAATTAAAAATGAAGCCACTATGTGTAATTTGCATTATCTAGCTGACACAGACATTTAACATAAGGCCCTGACAGAAGGCAACAGATGTCCGTAACAAATACTACAATTACATTAATAATATCTCTCTAAATTAGTATTATTTTAGATACTTAATGGGAGTTTAAAATTCCAACCTGAGTCTCAGACTGACGGCGGGATAGCGACCACCTCCAAAGATAGGCATGTTTGACCCGACCAACATGTGGATATCCTCAAATGTCCACATGATGTTTCGCACAAAGTCGTTCCTTAAACCCTGTCAAACAAGTGACATCAAAACATATACAGAAAGACAGACATGACACTTAAGCTACCAGCTGTAGTAGATAACCATTAAAGAAAACTAAGAGGTTTTTCTACCTGACTGTTCTCCCCTTCGTTGAAGAGCATAGTGAGGTTTTGCTCTTTGGGTACAGACGTCACCTGGCCCAGAGCAAATTTGCTGTCCATAGAAACACTTTCCTACACATTAAAGGTAGCAACATGAAGGAGATTAGGGGAGTAAATCATAAGTTTCATCACAAGACAATATTATATTGATTCTTTTGACAGCAATCTGATATTTCCTCACATTACAAAGTCTGCCACGATACCATTTTGAATTAGTTCAATTCAGGGGCCTGCGATCAATATGAAACAATATCATATATACCATTTAACATAATTAGTTAGCTTTATATCATGTCACAAAAGCAACAAAAATAAGATTTTTTACTGAGCTCTTCTAGACATTTAAATTAAAAACAATGTTTTGATAAAGAGAATTAATATAAAGTGGGAATGTCAAAATAAAGGCATTTCTTAAAGATCATTGATAACTGAATTGGCATATTGATCAGGATTGTTACATCCTGAAAGGAGATAATGTCACGTGGTGTTTGTTTACTAGAAACAAGTGTTCTTTGGGGTGACATGACAAGACATTATGTTCCTCCAGAGGGCTGCTGCTGAGTCAAGTGTGGTACCTGGTGATAAATTCGGTATACTAGTCTATTTTGGAGTTAAGCCTTATAATAAACCTGTCATTTTTACATCTGCAGTATCAGAGTGAAGTGAGGTACTGTACCTGCTTTGGAGCATCTGATTCTTCTGTATCAGACGCTGTGCTGGTGAAAGTGGTGGGCCATGAAGAACTAAACTCTTCTGCCTCATTCTCCTCCTCCCCTTCGTTCAGGTTGTCTGGTACAGGCTCTGCAGCCCCATCACCATTTATACTGGAGGAAACAGCAGTTGTTATTGGACAACACTGGGAAAGCTGCACTGTAAAATAAGTGTAGCCTAAATTCAAGTACCCACCTGTAGTAGAGGAACTTTGACAGGATTGCTTTCTGATACCAGTGCTCTTTACTCTTCTTTTTTCTCTGCCACTTCTGATCTATTAGCCGCTGGTAAAACTCTTTTAGCCACGTCCAATCTCCTGTCTACAACACACACACACACACACACAGAAGGGAGAATACTTACATACTTACACCACATGCATAAAGGATTATTTAAAGGGGTCTATCCATGACATAAAAAAGTGGAATAAGTTGTTTCTGTACCTGAGAAGATTGCATGAAGAGCTCTTGAATGTCCAGCTCATCCAAAAGCAACGTCCTCCCCACACGGTGAACGGCCATACTGACATGAGACTTGCTGTAGGGAATCTTCAAAAGCTTCTTGATGTTCTAAATGTGACAGAAAACCATGTTAATGATGCAGAAGTGAAGATAATAATGTTAGCCATATAAAAGCTCCACAAACCTCGGAGTCTGATACCACGTCGACATCATCCCCAACGCAGTCAATGAATTCATAAGCCATTCCAAAACTACAACAGAAAAAAGGGAACTTAATCAGAACAGAGTTTGCAAATTATGATATAAATTAGATTGAGATTGTAAACATTAGTCATTGTGATAATTTACAGTCACATTCTAAAATACCAGCCTAACAAGAGGTCTAGTTTCCCCTCTTCATATAAATAAGTATATACACATTTCTTATCATTCCCTTACCTGGTTTGGGAAAAAACGTGGCTTACTGGTTAAGGAGACCGTTCTTTGGACAGCTTAAAGGAATGGTTCGGAATTTTGGACATAGGACCTCATTTCCAACTTAGCCGGTGTGATATAGGTCGGTGGAGACCGTTTTCAGCACAGATGTCACGACTGGAGGGCTCTTCTGGTTTCGTTTTGACGCACTACTACTAACCCACAAAGTAAAATTCCGCTGCTGCTGAGAAACTAGTCCCTCAAAATGTTTTAACATTGAAAATGCAAGGTTGGTTTAATTTCTAAAATGATTCTATCAACACAGACATGTACATCGATAGTCCGACGTTATAATGCATTTGTCTCGGGTGTTCTGCGGAGCAGGTAAAGCTGTTTTTAGTGACAGGCTGGATGTTACTATTGACGTGCGCTAGCTCAACACCAGTTTAGCAACAGTGACTTGTGCAACTATAAGGACTGCATAAAATGTGCTGAAAACGGTCTCCACCGACCTATATCACACCGGCTAAGTTGGAAATGAGGTCCTATGTCCAAAATTCCGAACCATTCCTTTAATGCTTTTATTGAGCAAAACCTAAACTTTTCTACAGAGACCAGCAAACGCAAATGGTCAAATTACATGTGAATATCAGTTGTAATTCTCATGTAGTTATACCTGGAAAAAGGCTTGCTCTTGCTGCTGGACCCTAATACGGTGGTGCCAGCGCTGCCCAGTTGGGGGTTTTCTCTGAGCCAGTTGGCAGGAGGCAGCTTCAGGTCTGTCTTCTCCTGCAGCAGGGCATAGCTGGTAGGAGGTGGGGCTGCAGAGTACTTAACCACAGCACGGCTCTTGATTTCACTGGTGCCTGAGCATACTGCAGAGTCCTGCATGAAAACAAACATCATATTGAAGTAAGGACCAATAGTCACTGATTGAGGTTGAAGTTAAGAATCTTGTCCCTCTACGTCAACCTTTCTAGTTTAGTTACTTACATGTTTGCTGTTCTCTTCTGTACAGGTAGGGCCACTTTCTTCCTTAGCATTATTATCCAGAGGGATCCCTGTCTCTCTGTCCTCAGCTGATGCGCTCATACTGGACACACAACCGTTCAACCCAGCAAACACTGGCAATGTTTTAACATTTAGACAATCTATTCATGGCTTGGACAACTCGTGACAAGCCGTACATTATACATATAACGAGAGGGATACGTCAATTATCTCGATAAAGTTGTCTCTAGTTTGCTAGCTTGACAGGCTAGCTCCTCGGAAAAGCAAAGCGGACTCATAAAGCTGTAAAGAAAGTGTTGTTACATAACACAGTTGTTATATTAATGCTAGACAGCACTCACATGATCTGTTGTTATTGTTCGGTTAACCTTAATATTTTTCACCCCTTAGTTAACTAGTTAAATTAGCCTGCTGCTGCTTCTCCTCTCATCACCAGCCAGTCTGTTGTTGACACAGAGCGCACGTTAATGCCAGCCGGAACAACTTCCGGTTTCACGATAACAAAAACTCCAAAACGTATCTTATTTCTTACTTGGACAATCAAAAAATACTATATATTTTTTTAAACGAATAAAAAGATTATAAAAGTTAAATAATATTTTATGTCACGGAAAATATTTCAGTTATTGTGCAAAATATATGAACCGGAAGTACTTTCAGAGCCGACAGAACCTCTTTCTAGAAATGTTGAGAACTTTCCATTGTTTTTATTCTGGAATTTTACTACATTATTTAATATCGTTTTTAATTGAGTTTAACTATGACAGTGTAGTGATCCTTCTGCTCATTCACTTGCACAAAAAAGTGATTTTAATATCTGAACAGATTAACTTGATTGGCATTTGTCATATAATACATTAAAAAAACTGATGTGAATGTGAATTGAATGTTTTCCATCAAACTTTATTGTACCAACAAATGTACAACACGTCTTACAAACCCTGCATATTGATAAGCCTGCAAGCACACTAGGGGGATTAAAGGATGTGAAACAAGGAAAATACTAATACAAATAATTAAGAAAAAAATATTAAAAACATTGTAAAGCTTACAGAGGTTATACGTTTCAATAGCTTTTGCACAAATAGATATTTGATATTTTTTTACGTAAATGAATTAAATAGAATTGTGAGCACATGTTTCTTTCCATATTCACTGAATCCAAACAATACATTTTTCCAAAGTTGGGATGACAATAAAACATAAGATTTTTAGCCGTAAGAATTTAGGCATACTTACTTCATGTCAAACCTCATATATGCCTATAGAGCTTATAATTAGTCGATGACTAATTCAAACCTCCAAACGTATCAAAACCAAACATCACAGTATAATTTATTATTTATTATTAGTTCTTACTTTATGATATGATATGATATGATATGATATTATATTATATTATATTATATTATATTATATTATATTATATTATATTATATTATATTATATTATATTATATTATATTATATTGGGACAGGTTCACGGTCAGCATTTATGTAAAGCAGGGGGATGTGAAGCAGCTGACTGAACAGGGAGGAGCTGTGAAACTTTGCTTCAGGCAGTTAATTCTGGTGCTGAGGGCTTTGCTTCAACAATCGACCCAAAATAACGTGGAAGCGGAAACTGTTGCCATCCAAACCCGCCGTTTCAGGACAATTACTGGAACCGTGAAACAAATTTATTTTTATTACAATGAGAAGCTGGAAAAATCACGTGCGCGCTCAACTGCAGCACAGAGACCAAACAGAGAAAGTGCCATTTGTTGGCGTCTTCACGACCTGTAAGGTTAATATTTCCCGATTTAAGCCTTTTTAACGATGATATTTTCACTGTTTTAACTTGATCACGTGTTTGTTTTTCTTTTAGTGTCTCAGCTGGAGGAACGTTTTGATTTTCGCAAACAAATTTTGGATGATGTTCAGTCTAAGAGGTCAGAAATGAAGAATTTCACCATATTTGGCCTTTCTGATCACCTGGATTGTCAATTCTTGTTATCTTTTTTTCTTTCTTTTTCTTAAATCTGCTCCCTGGTTTCTATTTTAAGTTTGGAAAGATGTGGACTTGAAGTTGGCAAAAACACCAGACTTCTTCAACTCCTACTGAGAGAGAGTGAACACCTGGCAGAAAAGGTGGGTAAATGCTTTGCTTTACAAGCAGGAGCAATTTGAGTTAATATTTGTTGTAAACCTCATGCATGCATCCGATAAAAAGAAAATCTTAACTTTTGGTGAATTTTGGAGAAATCTACAGACACTTATAGTCAAATTGAGTAACATACTAAATGTTTACTTTGGATATTTTCTTTCCTCTAGTCTGAAAGGAGAAATGTTTTTGAAGCAAGATAGTCAGAAAATCTGAAATTATCCTATACATGAAAAAACAACAACAATGTTTTGCCTGTAGTGTCTTGCTGCATTAACCTTTTTCAAAAAAATCATTACTTATTTTTTTCCTTTACTTTTGTCTCTCCAGCTGTCTCAGACTGTCTCTGACCTGACCACCGTCCTGTATCTGAAAGAGGCTGAACTGCAGTACTGGCAGTCACGGTAATTTCAAGTAGTCATTGGACAACTTGCCATCAGTATAAAGTATAATCCTAAAATACCTATTGGTTGTTGGGTCTTAATTAATGGGGATTCACTATATTGCAACTCTTTTCCCCTCAAGAAAAAAATCACAGTTTTTCCCTAAGTCAGAGAGTAGGACAAAAAGAAAGAATAACATAAGGGAGGAAAGAAAAGAAAAATACAAGATTTAGCTTGCATCCTGAATTGAATCGTGTCTTGCACCGAGCGGACATAATCAAACAGTTGAAGAAATACTAAGTTTACAGTATATTTTGTGAACTTTTTCAAAGAAACTTTCCCACATTCCCTATGCATGTTACAAAGTAAACAGTGTGTGTTAATATGACTAATTTGTGCATTTAATGAAGGAAGAACATGACTTGGAAAAGTATCACACCCATGGTGCTACATGACACTTCGATAAAGAATCATAAATGCAGCTTTAGCCACTGTGTTCTTCAGTTTCAGTGGAAGAATTTGTGAGATGTAATCCAGTATCTAACCATTTAGACTAACAGCACCACAAGGTGATCAAAAGTACACTTAATCACTGATTTATTCCTTGTCTGTTTCAGTGTGTCCCACTATCGTCAAGAGGCACTTACTCTGGCTAAAGGGAGCAACACCCTGAAGGCGACCTTCAATGAATTTGAGTTCACCATTGAGTGTCAATCCAAAGAGTTGGCAGCCCTGCGAGCAGAGCAGAAAGGACTAAATGAGGCATTGGCACAGGCCTGCAGAGAGAAAGAAGAACTCTTGCAACGATGGATGGAGGAGAAGAGAGATGAGGCAGAGCGGTTGAATAAGTACAACGACACACAGGAACGGTAAGAGTGTGATCTCTGTGTGACTTAAAAAGCAAGCTGAATGATAACAGTTTTGTAGATTTAAGTCATTGTTGCTTTTCACCAGGTGGCAACGTTTGGCCAAAGAGCTGAAGAAGCACCTCGACTCTAGGGAGATGAGAAAAGAGTGTGTTCCCATAGTGACGACGAGTTCCTGGAGTGGTGAAACAGAAACGCCTACGTCAGCCATTCAGAGTAAGAATCAGCTTTCTCTGCAAAATATTAATGCATTATGTAGTAGGTGCAAACGCATGGCTGCCTCTTCATTAAGTGCCATTAGTTCACCTCAGTGCTGCAAACACAGATCCTCTCAGGCAACAACAGTCTTCATTAAGAGCGTCCTCATGACCTTCTTAATTAAGAGGGTCGAGTTGATGAGGTCAAGACAATGTCATCGTCATCCAGAAAGCACTAATGGCATTCATGAGGGCCCATTTAGCCTTCAACAAGTAACTCAGTGGACTTGTAGAGAAACAATACTACAAGTCAGCTCAAAGCTGATCACCCAAATGGCAATTCATTGCTTCATATGCATATACAATACACTGACATCCCATACCTCACACATTCAGTACCAGTACTACGCAGTATCGACACTTGATATACTTAAATTGGATTAGATTTAGATGAATATGGTTGGTATCAATATGGGGCCCTACTCAATGGCTTACTTTAAAGACTAAGGACTTGTGACCGTAACCTAAAACATGTAATCCAACCTTTTTGTTGTGCTCATTTTGTCTTCAGGGATCAATAATACAACAGATACACACCAGGGACACTCAGACCACAACCATGTCTCAGCCGGAGCAAGAGTCTAATATTCCCAAGGGATCCTGGAGACGTCCGCACAAAGATTACCTCTATGTATGTTTTCCCCAGTCTACGTCTCCTAATTTAAATGTATTAAAAAAATGTAATTTCCACCATATTCTCTAAACGTATAGCTTAATTTAGACCTAATTTGATACCTCAAATCTCTCTTTTCCCAACTAATGCCAGTTACACTCCCTTAATTTATACATCTGATTTTTTTTCCAGATTAACACCTCTCACTAAAGAATTAAAAAAATCCTTCTAGTTGTACAATTTAAATGGATAAAGCATTGAAACAACCTCTGCTCTGATCACTTAAACTGCAGGAGTTGATGCTTTTTTACAGTCAAGGTGGCACTTATGACTATGTGTCTATTTAAATTTTGATTTTAATTCATTTGCAAAGAAAATCATGTGAATCATTTTTTACTCACAAGGTCAAAAAGTACTTAAAGGCACTTAAAAAACCTGGGACGTTTAAAGCTTTCTTTTTAATACATTTTTAAATTACTTTTGTATAATCAAGAACTCATATTAAACTATATTGCAAATGAATCTGTGTTATTGTATATATGTATGTGTATTTCTAGATCCAGTGTTGTGAAAAATAAAGACTTATATTCTAATTTTGTTTTTTGTTAACTATGAGATGAAGCTTTCCTGATTGTAAACAAAAGTGTTCTTGTACTTCTCAAACACACACATTTTGACAGCAAAGTTGTCCTAAGTTGTTGGACCATAGGACCCTGGGAACATATAACTGACCCCAATTTCCCCACATTAAAAGAAAGACAGGAAGATTGCACATTTAATTAGTTATCATTTATTATTAAAAAAAACATGCTTTTTTTGTAATTTCCTTTGCTGCCAGAATTCCAGTTCCACATCTCCATGGCAAATTGAGATCACATTTCAGGTTGTTTGTGCATGCAGCAGCATGTTTCCATAGACACCAGTGTGTTTGCACTAGTTGTTATGTCGGACAGTGTGTGTGTGCTGTATTGTTGAAACTACACAGCGGACTCTCAAACTATATTAAAATGGTAAAAGGGAAGCGGTGTTCTTCAGTGAGCAATGATGGCAAATGGGTAAGAAATTCTTCATTTCAACACATAATCAGGTCATTACAAATCATAACATTCAAACCTGACTGTGTAATAAGCTTTTCTTTAATTTCCCTCTCAGTTTGCTCATCCAGTTTTACCAGAAAATGAGACGAGGAGTCGAGAGGCTTGTACGAGCACTGGGATCATGCTGACTCAGGTTAAATCATCATTGCCTCAGGCTTTGAACTTGGAGCGCTATCCTAAATGGAAAACTCAGCAGGTGTGTATCAGCAGTACATAATAGAGCGTTTGGCATGATTTCCTTTTTTCACAGTATAGTCATGGCCCAGAGCTTCATTGCATGTTCAATAAAAGCACTTGGGCCTCCTCACCGTATACCATTCCCCTGTATTCAGTTGTTACACTGCTGTCCTCCCAATATAACTTTCTTTACAGAAATCTAGAGAATATCCATTCTCTGAGCATGACAACAAGCATGCCTTAAAGGACAACATCTCCCTCTTCACCCATGTGAGTAATTCAGGCCAGTATGCATTGTTTGCACCAATCACTATATTTTTCTTTGAAAGCAAACCATATTTTTTATGTACTTTGGTGTACTTCAGGGTGTGGGGCGCAGACAATGTCTTGACAATCGCAGACAGCACAACTCCCACTTCCGCCTCTACCAAGATGAAGCTCATAGCAGCCCTGATGAGACTGGGGGTAACATCACGGTCCACCAAACTGACTACACGTTGAAGCAGGCTGTTAATGTTCCAACCAGCACCAGAAGGTTCCCCCATAATCACAAGCAGAAGTCTGCAGAGGCAGCTTTGGCACAAGCAGGGTACCAATTCATGTGGTTCGGACGACACGACTCCGACCTCTCAGAGACTCTGCAAGTGCAGGCAGCTACCAACTGCTCAGCACCATCCAAAGCCTAAGATACTCCTTTATTTAAGGCACTAGATGGCAACATTGAGGGGGCATAGCACGGAGATGGTGAACTTTCTAGACAATCCAGCTGTCAAATACAAAATAAATTTAAAACACAAGTTAGCATTTCCCCTTGTTTTTATAGCTCTGGAGTATTTTGAGAGAGAACATTAAAAAAACTTACAATGTTTTCTTCCACAACAACCCCAATTAGACTGTCAAGTGGACTCTTATTCCATGCTATAATATATCTGCACTTGACCCAACTATTTTAAGACATTAAGTTGTATTTGTTTGTATTTAAATATTTTTTTATCCACATGATCAAACATACTTGAAATCTAACATCTAACATCTAACCTCCAGTGATGTGGCATCGCTCTTATATTAAGTTGGAGAATGCAGAAAAGACGGATTTAAAAAAAGAAAGGTTAATGAAGAATCACTAGTGGTCGATATATCCAGACTTTTTTTCATTAGTGTGGGTCAAGCTCCAAAAACACTGGATCCAACTTTTCCCATAATGCAGCTCAAGAGCATCTTTTGATGGATCTCCCATCATAAAACTCCATCTTCAATAAGACTTTAAGAAGACTCCCTGCAGAGTCACAGACATTAAACAGCTAAATTAAAGGTTGTATAGTACTGAACTGCATGTGTAAAGCCCACCTTTAAATTATGTTGAATAATATTTATAGTGTTATAAATATATTAATAGTTGTGATTAAAATTATATCAGTAGACACATTCTTAAGGTGGCAGGAGAAGGAATTCAGAGCATAATAATTGTCCGCACACAGTTCTAAACATGGCACGCAGCATGTATGAGCCAGAGGGGCAGAGTTCAAGGCGTGATATTATGATGAAGTAGTGTGTCTCAATGGCATGCATACTGCATGTAACAGTATGTACTTTGTTAGTGCAGCTGCAGTGTGTACTAATGTAAAAAATAAAAAGTATGCTATTAGGAATGCAGCGTTAATAATTTAGTCACAGGGTTCATCTGAATGGGACTTTTCTTTTGTGAGAAAATAGGAGCAAACACAAAACACAATCTTAGTCATGATTTCCCTTCTATCAGGGCCTCTGGAGAGCCCTGTGAGAAACTGTTGGTAAGTTCCAGTTTTGCCAGCAGAGGGCAGCAGGTCTGCATGGGTTATCAGTTGGGCTGATGATCACTGACTTGTTCAACAGCCAAGTTGTGTGAGAAATGAAATAATCAAAACCCCTGTGTAATGTGCATGCTCTGGAGAAAACGTTGGGGGAAATAATTAGAAAAATAATCCAGCTATTTTTATTCAATGCATATCAACATGAAGACATTAAATTAGAGCATGTGAAATAAATTAAGCTTGATTTGAGTCATAATGCATGGGTTTGTTTCACCCCTGGGGATGAAAGGGATGGATATGTGTGTGTGCCGCCCCTACAAGAGAAGAGAAAGCGTGGGAGCAAATAACAGACAACACTGCTCAGAGAAATGCACTTAAGTGAAGAGTATCCCCAACCACTTTCTCCGATAGCTGATGTTTTCTCCAGAGTACATTCTGACCAGCTGCTTTCTTTCTTTAAGTACCCACCGGGGAGATGGGTTTTTCTCACAAGCTTTCTTTCAGCTGTGGTAATTAGCTGATCCACATACAGCGCCGACCTTGTAGGAGTTTGTTTCACTTTAAAAAGGTGACGTACATTTCTTGCTTTTTGTATAGCAATAGAAGAAAGCTGTGAGACATCCATCTGGAGCTGCTGCCCTTTGTGATTTCACTTTGAGATGATCATTGCTGCCAAAAACTACTTCCTTCCTTGTTGCAGGTGCATGAGCTGCAGGGCGAGGGGTTTATAATGACCATACCTTTGATAAAACAGAAAGAAGCAGGTGCACGGAGGGGGAAAAAAAAGGTTTCCAGCTCTATTTTAACACTATCTTTGCCATATCACTGAAACAGAAACCCACAGTATAAAGCATTTGGTGCACAGAAAATATCTGAATTAATCTAAAAAATAAAAAAAAGAGGTGCAGGGGTGTTGACAAGAGGAAAAGAAGTGTTTATTATGAGAAACACCTGTGCTTTGTGTTTGACAGTTGGTTCTGTCTGGTCTCGACTGGTTGTCTGCCACCTCTGTCCCTGTGGGTGCAGTTTGCAGACTTCACTTTCCTCTGGACTTGCCGCAACTTGAACAACTCCTCCGCACGGAAGCCACCAACACTTCATAATCAGAGACGCTCATTAGCTCTGTCAGAACAGTACGGCTTTTAATACTTCACAGGGGACAAAAGAGCATACTGAAATTGCATATCAATCATTCCTCAATAGCCGTGTGTGATGTATGTGTCATGTTAGGTGATGTGTGTGTATATATATATATATATATATATATATATATATATATAAAACATGTAGAGGCAAAAACCCAAGTAAATGTAAATACAGCTGCTTGGTGGAATATCAAACCTTCTCCCAAGGACAAAAGACACATCTCAGTAAACAAGCATTCAACCACCAAAGCCTTGCACTTCATGAATATTAAATCAGACACTTTGAATCCTACCTCTTTGGTGTTAGGAGGCCCTAGTCTGGATTCTTACCATTCGCTGTGATTTATTCGCAGGTGCATGTGTCTCTTTGATGTGTTGAGTTGAGAGGTTTTGCACCTGTTAGAGGAAAAAAAAGCTTTGAAAACAAGAGGTGGATTTGCCAGACAGTCAAAATGACAGCAACAGAAGGAAGATTTGTGTTGCTCTAGTATATTGTATGTGTGAGTGAGTTTGTTTGTGTGTGTTTTCTTTACAACTAAAAAAATGCCGCTGAGCTGTTTTGACACACTCCGTTGTGCACACTGCAAAATCACTTTTTGTCAAACAAAATCTAATCTTTTTTATTTATGCTCGTGTCAGTTTTGGCATCTGTTCTGACGCTATGAAGTTGTGTGTTTTGCATTTTGTCCATTACCTATTCATTAAAGAGGTGACTTGAAAAGAGAGTTGCCATGGAGATGTTTCGGTTAAATCACATATCTCAAAAGGATTTTTTTCCTGTTTATTCTTTTGCCAATTATAACTAATGTCTAGCTTCCCTGATTTCTTTAGATTTTTTTCCCTCTCTTCTTATATTCTTTTTAATAAGGTGTCAAGGCTCACAGTGTGACTCTTCCTTATGTGTGGCATTTCATTTTGTTTAGCTTCCTGTGCAAATAAGTCCAAAACAGCCTTCAAGGCACATAGTTGACTCCCTTGGCTGGGTTAAACTACCCAACTATAAGACTCCTTCCAATCTCCTGTCAGTCATTCCACTTGCAGTACTTACAATTCCCTTACAGTCTCCTTTTTTTCAGGCAGCCAGTTGGTTAGTGTCCCCTGGCAGCCTAGTGGTCCTTGTTCCAGTAATGGTCAGGGGCCCTCCAGAGTCTGAGGGTGGTGATAAAGGTGGCTGGCTATCTCATTTCCACAGAGGACAAGATAACATCCTGAGAACATTCCCATCACTCGAGGAGTTTGTTCAGTGGAGATAAGAGCTCGACAGCTAAGAAGCTCTGTGGGTGTGTATTTGTGTGTCTCTGCACTGTACATGTGTGTTTAAATGGAGTACTTTTGGAGCCTGTTAGCTGCAGTCCTGCTTCCCATGTTGCGGCTGTGAGGTCTGCCAGTCTGACATCATGGCATCGAGCAGAAACGCCGCCTCGGAAGATCAGACCTCTCCTCGCACTAAATCACATTCCTCCATGTATTTTTCAAACCTCCGACACAGTTTGCATGCTAATTTGTGTGTAGGTGGAGAGTATAATTACATTAGGCTGGTTGTAAACAAAGACCTACAAGCAGCAGTCTGTTGAAGTACCCCACCCGCAAGGGAACAAGAAAATAGTTTATACAAGGAGGGGTGAATTTATCATGCATACATGAGGAAAATTGTATTCAGGACTGTGTCAGATTGTAAACATAGCTGTTGTAGCTGTAAATTGACAGCAAAAATGTGCTAAATAGGAGTGAAAAAGATTGATTGGGTTAATTTATGTCCTGTGTGAACATGAAATTAGATATTTGCAAAATGCCTTTTTCAAGCAAATGTGTCTTTTGGATTCCCGATGTTGATTTCTGTTAAGGGGGCAATAATGCAGAGGCGAAAAAGAATGGACTCTTCCATCCGTCACTTGGAAACACACTTCTTGGCTCACTTTGGCATGCCACATTTCTACAATATTACCAAGTATTTCATCACTACTTAAGAAGCTCCACCTCTTAGTTTCATCAAGTCTGCTCCTTCATAACCTCAGCATCACAGCATTTTAAGCTCATTAGGTAAAATGGATTAATCTATTCCAATTTGCAGATGAGAAGCTGGACCACACACCCTGCAGAATCTGCTTCTTTACACTGTCTCTTCTGATTGACAAAAAGGAGGTTGATGGAAAATAAGTCAGCAAATGAAGTTAGTTACATTTGAGATGATCTTTTTATTGGAAGAGACAAGCTTAAATTCAGTTTCAGTTGATATTTTCTGTGCTCACAGTATAGAGACTGCAGTTGTTTTCATGATATTATAGCTCTGTTACATACCGTACCTACAGTTTATATGGTCAGCCTTGAAAAACACTCCAACATCTCACATAAACATCCACAGTATTCTATTTCCTGCTGCAGGAGGAAGCATCCATAGACCCCACAACAAGTCTAATTAACTGTTTTCACACTTATTCTCCAGTCAAAGGGGTAAATCTGCTTCATTTGCATTCTATTTAGAAGCATAAATATAAGCCAATGACAGCATCTCTGTGTCTTTTAAAGGCGGCTATGAATGTGTCAGAGGCCTTAATGCGGTGGAATATAATTAGATGTGAGTGTGGTCAGAGTGGTATTGTGTGGCTTTGTTTGAATCATATTATGCCATCTCAAAACCGGTGTTAAAAGGCATTCTGCTGCTTCACTGTATGCACACTTAGTGGAGGAGGTGCATGCAGTACAATGGCACACTCTTCACAATCTGACATCATTATCAAATGTAAATTACACTCCTGTGAGCTTCTCATTATGATATCTCATATGTAGCCTGTGTCATAAGTTGTTAAATTCTCAATATAACATGATATCCCCTTTTTAGCTGCTGATAATTTTAAGTGCTCTGGCAGTGATGTTAAATTAGCTGCACTTCCCTTTTCTCGAAAAGGGGGAAACATGTGCAATAATGTGAAATGTTTATGTAAAACCACAGGTGAGGTCACCACAGAAACGGCAAGGTTATCCACGGTGACATTTACAAGGTTATTTTGAATAGTGACAGATTATTTATTCAAAATAAAAGATAAATGAATGGTTGGGTAAATGATTTTTTTTAAATTAATTTTGATACTGAAGACGAAAGACTAAACAAGTGTAGTAGTACAAATGCAGGACCAAGTAAAAGGAAATGCTATCCAATAAGGTGATTTAAGCATGAGAGACTGATTCAAGGTTGCAGTGAAATATTCATTCAAATGAGGTAAAGAGTGGAGCAGCATAAGAATAACCCGTCTTTAAAGATTAACATAACCCTTGGAGGTGTTATTGTATCCCCGTAACCAAGTCAAGACTTCAGCAGGTGCAGAACAGCTCTCCCTCTCTGTGAGTTACTGCATTAAGTCCCTCAAATTTAGTAGCACAATCATGAGCCTCCCGTTCACTCTCTGGAGTAGAAGAATCGCTTTGCATTTTAAAAAGGTCAAACACTCAGATCTCTGCCAGGAGGAATTGAGGGAAGAAATAATGTCTCTCTGCAGAAATATGCAGTCGCACACTACTGATCCTCTCAAATACCCACTGTACAGTGAAGAGATTAGAGGTGTGTGTGTGTTGACTGTCATCCTCTTACAACTAATGTATAAACAAAGGCGAATCATAATATCAAACCCCTAATGTGGTGCACATTTTAATCATTTTCAGGACTGTGCTGATTTAGTACAAGCAGATTCTTATGCTACTGACTGGAGTAAATAAAAGGGAGGGGTACATAGAGTATAACATATATCATGTGACTGCTATTTGAAATGTCAAATAAAGAACAGAAAGGTGATTCACTCAGTGACCTATAATAAGCACTACAAAGGATAAGCTTATAATGAACAAACACAGCTTTTGTAGGATTAAAGCTGTAACAATAGAGCAGATTTTGGAAGAACTCTAATATTTAGCCTATAGGGCACTCATTGAAATACCTGGAATTTGAAAATTTCAACTCAACCAAGTGCTACTGGAGGATATTACAAGCCTTTTACTTTTGTGACTTTTTTTTCTAAATGTTACATTTTTATGTTGCAAATCAAGGTCCATTGAGTTATTAATATTATTATTCTACTGATTGGTCAGATGCCATGGTGTCATTAACTGTGACGTAGCCTGGGAGAAATCCATGTGGTTCTGCGACCTCACAGAGAGGTATGGGGACCACATTTTTAAAGCAAAATTTCACATGCAAAATCATCTTTTATATATCTATTACTTGCCCTGTTGCCTTGAATTCTTGACAAAAATTTGATTTTCTTACAGGCCTCCACAGTGAACAAAGAATCCATAAATTAATTGAAGTTAATGGGGGCCTGGTCAGACAGTTTATGCTGAATTGTTTTAAAAAAATAACTACAGTAATTATAGCAAAAATGCATGTGTGCGGGAAGTTGTGAGCAAATGACTGGATAAAAGAGATTTGGATTACACTGCACAAGTCGTGTGAGAGTTTGTAGACGATGCTTTGACAAAGTTTTTCTGTTAAATTCAGTCCCCAATTAGTTCAATTCATCAAACAATGAGAAAAACATTTTTTTTCAAGTATTCAAGGTAACATGAGGTGAGTTATTGATATACAAATGATGATTTTGCAGATGAAGTATTCCTTTAAGTGCCTTTGTGTTAAGTGTTTACTGTATTTGAGAGAAAGGGGTGCCTTCATTTAAATCAGATTTTGACTTGCAGATAAAACCTCACAGCAGTGATTCAAATCGTTTCCTCTGTCTCTTCCTCCCCCTGTCATCCAGCCCCTCCGCTGCCATTGCAAACATATGCTTCAGTTGGTGTCCCCCGTTGGCTGCTGTTGGTCTTTGGAGTGTTTGGGTTCATGCCCAGCAGTTACATTGTGCTGGAGACAAAATGACCACAGGGAAAGATGCACTCTGGACAGGGCCAAGAGCCCCCAGGCCTGGGACCACACACACATAGGGCACATGGTACAGAAGCTGCAGCGAGATACAGAATAGAAGGTATGTAAATGATTCATCCATTGCTAACGGTGATTTACTTTGTCTTTGCGAAAAGCTCATTCAAAGAATAAGATTTGCTGGAAGTGTTGGAAAAGTATGCAAGTGAGACTCAAGTGACCAGGAAATCCAAAAGATGCTCTCTGCCATCTGTGCCGTGTTATATATGGCCAGCACTGCTGTGTGAATAAATGAAGAGTCCACAAATATTTCACTGCTGAGGCTGGAGCTAAAAGGGGGAGAATATAGATTGCATGTTTTAAGCATGACATCAAGGCACAGCTGCAGTCGCTGCAATTTGCACCTGTGGCATAAAGAGGAGGAATGAATGAGTAAACATGCAGTTGAGAGCTAAATCTATCTATGTAGTTTGCATTTAGTCATCCGTCTGTACAACAGGAACAATTACAGATAGGGCTGTAGGCAAGATTATAGAGGATGACTCTAAAGTCTCGCAACCAAGCCCCCATGAAGAGCGCCGGGGTTTCATGCCAATTTGACACAGTGGCGAAATGGTGGAATTACAATTTCGGGGTCAGTCACATGATGCCATTGGGACTTACATTAGTAAAGAAATGACTGTAAATCAACAGATACTTTTTTTTACAAAGTCTCACAGCCAATGCGAAATGATCTATTCTGTCCGATAACAACTGGAAAGTCTAGAAGAGCCATAAGAATAAATCGTTGACTTTTAGTTTGATGTTCCATTGGCCCAATAGATGCGTAAGAGCTGTGGAAGATCCATGTATTTTTTAATGCGCTGAAGTCAAACTTTTTTGACTTCATGCACAACTAGGCAAATTTCATTAGAAATAAGCAGAGCCCACCTCCAACACTGGATCCAGTTCTTTTTCTACACCCATGCCCACAACATATAGACATACCCCCCTCTGAAAACAGTGACCAGACACTAAAAAGAAAGTCTATAAAATGTTCTTAATGTTATTTTTTTCCATATCTCACTTATTCAATTAACTGTTCATGTATAAGTAGACATTTGTCTAACTGAACTGACTTTTGTCTGAAAGTCTACCTGAACAGAATGAAATTACAAAACATTATGGTAAAAATATTAGCTAAATGACATAGTAGCATCTTTTAGGTTAACTATGCCAGCACAACATTAACAAAATGTCCCTACTTTAAAATGTTTGACCCTTAAAAACATTGTCTATGTAAGCAGACAGTATATAAATAACTACGCTTATTTGTAAAGCACTGGCAATTAAGTTTATTATTGTTTGGCCAAAAAAATCTAAATGTGGAAGGTAAAATTTGTGATGCTAGAGTGACTTCCTGTTTAGTGCTAGTTTCGGTATCCTAGTGACTTAGTGGTTATCATGGAGGATGTTTTGTAACAGTTTACACAGTGGTGTAGTGGATGGTATACACACCTCTTTTTCTTCCAGTTTACAGTATACCCACATATCAGCCAAAAAGTAGGCCTAATTGAAATATAGGAGTGTATCCCCTTCCTTCTCAATAACCTACCCATCTTCGTAGTAGTAGCCTACACTCGCCTCACCAACTATCACTACACCACTAAATTTACATATTTGTGAAGTGGCTCAAGTCAAGTTAAAAGGCCCCCAAAACCACCAAATTATTTCCATTTATTCAGTAGCTGTTGTCTTCATATGGGTAGCCTATGTGAGTTTGCATTAAGATTTAAGTCTTAACCTGTCCTTTAAAGTTTTTGGTAAATAATAGGCTATTTAAAAAAGGAAAATCCAATTGCATTGAATTGGCTTCAAACTACGCAGGAGAAAAGAAAAGCGATCGAGTCTATAAGGACGGATATCACAATTACAAATCGCCTTTCTCGAAATTTCCCACTGTCCCATCTCCATCAACTGCAAGTAGAGTCTCCTGTGTGCTGTGTGTGCGCGCGCGAATCCGCTCCGCGCGTGTGTGTACGTGTGCGTGAGAGAGTGTGTGTGTGTGTGTGTGTGTGAGAGGGAGAAGTGGGCAAAGGCTCCGCCTCACTCAAAAAGCGAGAGAAAAAAAGGAAAAGCAAACTGATACACACCTCTCAATTCTGGCAGGAGGAAAAGAATAGGAGTGTTTATGAAGCGTATAAGTAAACAGCAGGATAACCAGGCACACCGAGAGCCGACGCTACTTCCCCCCGTAAAACCGACACCAGGCACCGTTCCCCAGCGCCGGAGATTGTCCCGTTGCGTTCAGGATTAAGTTTTTATGTCATCTAAAGGTGGATCATTATCTAAATCCGAGATAACAAGCGAATTTGAAATGCGTAGCCTGCGATGCTATTTCTGGAGCCCCCAAAGCCGACGTTTGAACTCTCAGTAAACATCCAGTCGAGGTAGGATTCAAGATTATTGCAAAAAAAAAAAAAAAAAAAAAAAAAAAAAAAAAGGTGGTGTGAAATATTTCAGTGTGTTCTCCACCGGGGTATAGTTTTGAAAAGCTATACTCGCGTCGCTGTCCATGTGTCCCTGCGCCATCAGCAAGGAGGGACAAGAGAGGGTGGGAGTAGACATTAGCCGATACACTTCATAGTGATGTGGGAATAGGCTTTATTAAGTTCCTAATGAGCTCGGCGCTTACAAGGTAATGGTGAACATATTAAAGATGCAGTTGTGACTGATTCTTTTTTATTTATATTGGTAAGCTCCTTTTCAAAAATACATTTGCATTGATGTAGAAGAGTGTGATCAAAAGTTTGGCACAAGTGTTTTTTCTTGCTAACGTGCACAACCAAACACATCCAGTTTGAACTTCACTTGTCATCTGTGGCCTATTAATTAATGAGTGCTTAATTAGTGACCCAATCAGGCATCCATATGAGCACCTGTACATTTTAAAACTAGAGGATAATTCTTTTTGATTTCACAGTTTTGACCCACAGAGCAGAGTGGGCATTGGTTCCCAACTCTTCTTCTTCTTCTTTTATTTTTTACTGCATTTGGAGGCTCCAGTGGAAGAAAGATTCAAGTGGAGGAGGAGGAGGAGGAGGAGGAGGGCGGCTCCATTGTCTGGCCAGTGAAGGGGTGGGGATTGAGGCTGTATGCAGATGTGCTGCTGGCAACGGACATCTGCTCTCCCCCTGTGGGCATTGTCACAACAGGCAGGGGAACTTAGAGTGGAGCCTGCCCATGGAGAAAAGGCCTTTGTTAATGATATGCAGGCCGTGGCCTGCACCCTTACAATGTTTGCAATTAAGACGTTTATTAGAACATTTGATCATCTCAAGAGCACATGGAGTGTCTAAAGCTGCTGCTGATGCAACAGATACAGTACTGATAAGTTTGTCACTGCTTACAGGGATTTCCTTTTTCCTACCTGCTCCACCACCCTCCCTATCCCTCCCCTCATCCGCCGCCTTCAACTCCGCTGGGGGTTGAACTTCCTCTCACGTCTTTGTGTCCTGCATGTGTTCAGATATGAAAAGCTGGCCTCCCAAGGCAAACGCATCACAGGCAGCATCGCAATGTACATGGCAGCTCCTATCAGGCCTTTTGATTTATTGCAGAGGAGGAAAAATGCCAAGAAAATGCAAAACCAGTGCTTTAATATTTATGATATCATGCATACGGCTTGTGCTTGATGGTAGCTATCACTGCTGATGTGTGGAGTGTGTGTGCTCATGTGTTTGTATTGGAAATCAGGAGTCTCATTTGCCTCAACAGATATTCCCTGGTGACTGGTGGAGTCGGTGTGCTGTGATTACGAACATGATTTGTGCTTGTAGAGAGCACTGTTGTACATGGCTGATCTGCTGTACAACATGCTTGTGTAGGGACTCATTTGTTTGTTTCTGCTGTATTATAACACGACAGATAGCGGAGAGGCAAGCTGGGGGGGAGCAAGTGCACCGATGCAGGATGAGATGATGGTTTTTGAAAGCACAGGTGCTGTCTCTCACTGTCGCTCACCACTTGCTTATTTAGCATAGTGCTTTTTTTGGGACAGAGAATGAATGTTATGTTTATTCTGTGAGACTTTCTCTCGTTGCTGCGCTGTCCTTTTTTTTGTTGACATGATTACTTTGTAAAGAGTAAAAGCAACAGCAAACAGAACAAAATCTGAATAGTGCATTGACTGTCTGTTTTGAAGTCACAGAAGCAAAGCAATTACAATTGGTTAATCATATTCTCAGAGCCTAATACTCCATTTAACACAGTAATTTGGACGCTGCTGAAATAGCTCTTGTGAACTCTTCTGAGAATTCCCATAATGGCCAGGCCACTAACGGCTTCTAAAAGTTCCCATAGGAGTTGGTTTGAGAGGATTTTACTGTCATGTGATTGTGCTATGCATTGTGGAGAGGAGGTAATGGGTGTGAAATTACACTGTGCCATCTGCAAAGGGGCCGCAAATGTACAGCCTGATGTCACTCACACATACTGCTTTGCAGAATCAGAGGAAGGCGGGTTTAGGGTTTATCTGTAGGTTTTCACATGGTTGTGTTTAATTTTTCTTCAAGTAATTCTTCTTTATTTAAGAGTTTTGTTTCAGACAATTAGCCAGATTCATGATATTTGAGTGTAAAGCATTGTTCTTTGTTTGAAAAGCGTTGCTAAATGTCTCTCATGCAAACCTTTACATATCTTATAACTTATTTCTCAGATAGCATTAAGGCTTTGATGCTGAAAACAAAGATTGTTCTGTGAAGTAGGGCACTTTACAAATTACAGAGAACTGTGTGCTTCACATGCGTTTGGGAACACTTGTACTTTAGTTATTCTTTGAGCAACTGTTGTACTGGATCTCATGCTGGCTGGTAATAGTTTTGTCTCAAAGAACAGACATTTTAAAATCTACTGTGTGTTTAGTGTAATTGGCGCACTGTGCAAATCTCCAGCACCTGTTTCTTGCTTGTTTTTCCTTGCTCTGTTGTGTCTCACTTGCTTCTGAGTCAGTTTTTTGTTTGTGGTTGTGAAGGAGAGTTTTGGCAGAGTGGCTGTGGACTGCACCAGACAGCAGCAGGTGTCTGATTCCCTTCGCTGATAGGACCTATTTTCCCAGTGTGCTTGAAAGATATAGCGTACATGCACTCTCGTCTGCCACTGATATGATATATACAGTATGGAGAAATGGGTACATCCTCCGTATTTTGCTCTTAAGTGCAGCCAAAGTCATTTTTCATGTTCTCCCAGCTTCTCTGTAGCTTGCTCCTGCCACATTGGCATCCTGCAAGCTTGTTTGTAAGCTTTGCCAATCCAAAATAATGTATTTAATAGTCATTCCAATTTCAGCTGGTGTAGTGGCCAAAAAACAAGCAAATTATGGTCCACTGCTTGTATTTGAAAGCATTAAGATTTTTAATTAAGACTATCAAACATTTAACTGCAGAATCATATCCACACGTTGTTGCCAAATCTTAAATATTATGTGATACACTGAATAAGTTTTACTATTTCTTGTATTAGATATTCTATTATTGGTCTGACTGCCGTATCATTTCCCTGCACATCGTGTTTCTGAGTGTTTTCATGTAGTGTGGTGTTGCAACTTGTAGATATGGTGCTGCAACTTGTGTAGAAAATTAAGATAAAGCTTTGATCTTTATTCTTTAAGATCTTTGATCTTTGAAGATTTTTCTCTTTGAGTTAAAACTCACATTGTCATTAAGGGATGCACATAATGATTTTCTTCTAAATTGATCCAGTGCGTTTTGATTAATCAATTAGTCTTTTGGCAGAAGTTCTAAGATGCCTGGTTGACGTCTGCATATCACTTGTTCTGTCTGTCTAGCAATTCAAAACTAAAAATTATTCAATTAACAGCTTATTAGCAAGACTCAGAAGCTACAGTATACGGCTTAATCGCCCAGCAGCTGGAATACAGTGAGGATGATTATGCAGTTTATATGCACTTGCGCTGAGCGGGTCTAGCCACAACAGCTAACATTAGCATCACATTTTGGTACTGATTTGTTTCTGCATTGTGTAACGTCAGCTACATTAGTATCTTCGTTTATTTCAGATGTTGGGCGATCTCATGCATTACACTGTCATCTATTTCCTTGATGAGGTAGTCATTGCAATGTTTATCGTACAGTATTGGGTGTTGAGAAAACAAAACATTTGAAACAAAGGATGTCGTTGGTCAAACATGCATTTCCGCAGGCCCGTCCAAGTATAAAAAAAGGGTCTTGCAAGAATTCTGTGCAGTTTTTTCAGATTGATTTCCATGCATGGTGTGAAATGGTGTTAAGGCGGCAAACGTTTAAAACTTTGAAACCAGTGAATGTTTCAAGTACTTGATTATCCAAATTGCTGTCAGTTGTTCAGATGGGAGAACAAAAAGTACAGTCAAAGTTGTGCTATTTCTGCATAATTAAAGAAGGTACTTGATTTTCTTTCATGGAAAACATTTTGACATGTCACAGCACGAAAAGCACAGGTGTAATATAATAAAAATGAATGATTGCTAGATTACATTTAGCTGCTTCAGTTTCAGGCTCCTGTCACGCTGTCATGGCTTACTGAGACACGTGAATAGACTAAAACCATCTTTAATGTTACTAGTAACGCCTGTGCTTAGAGGTCTGCTGTGAAAAAGTCCAATCATTTAAATAACTGTAGCCTACATTATAGTGAGTGTGGATTCAGTATGTTGTGGATGCGTAAATGAGCATTTCTCTAAATTATTAACTCATTATATTATTGGAGGAAAGCGCTTGGTGGTCGTGGGGAATGTTTACTGTTCCCTGTATTTATGACCATGGGAGTTTGCTCACACCACTTGGCTGTCTAATAGCCTCCCACCTGGCGTAAACCATCACACTGTGGAGTCCCTGCTCCTCCTTAATGACTGGCTATTTTCCTCCAAAGAAGTCCTAATTGCTCTCAACTGCATGCACGGACATTATGCCAGAGATAGATAAAGCGACGAGAGGGGGGGATGAGGATGGATGAAGGGGCGTAGTATGTAGATCTAATAGGGATGTAATACACTGTCTTTCCAACATGGAAAAGCATGTGTGTGTTTGCCAGCAGGAAAGAGTTGATCTTCTCCCACTCACCTCCCCTTCCTTCTCTTGGCACCGCCAGAGCTTTAAACACCTGCCATTAACTTTCATGCAAACCACAGAGGATTAGGAATGAATAGTGGCACCGTCTTCCAACTATGTGTGCATGTACATGTGTGCTCGCGTTTGTGTTTGCGTGTCACTTTTGCAGGAACTAGCAGAGACAAAGCACCATCTGCACGCAGCAGGCTGTCCTGACTGCCTGCTCCTCTCGCTGGGGCAGAGAAGAGGCTTTCTGTGAGCATTGTTATGAAACCGACTCTGCTGCCGCCGCTGCTGTTGCTGCTACGCTGGTTGTTAATGCTGACAGCTAATAATGTCCTCCTGGATGACTGTGCCTTGCTGGAGCCAGAGAAGAGAGACACAGACTAATGAAGAGAAGCAGGAAGTGAAGAAGAGAGAAGGACAGAAACAGATAGAGAGGAAGATAGCAGTGGGGCATGCAGCTCTCTCTCTCTCTCTCTTTCTCTCTCTCTCTCTCTGGTGAAGTTTCTTGAAGAGGATTACACACACATGCACACACAGACTGAAAGTACAGGCATATGTATTGTGTTGAGTTCCTCTTTTTTTTTTGTTCCTTCCTTCCTACTCGCTCACTCCTGTCTCAGCATCTCAGGAGGGAGGTGGGCATGAGGAGGAGGAGGAGGAGGAGGAGGAGGAGGAAGGGGTCCATTGTGTCTCAGCAGAGCCCCTATTCCAGTCCAGCTGACATAGACTTGTGTCAGGAGGATCCATCCTGCTGATGTTAGGCAAGCTGTAAACTGAAAGAGATGTCTAAAATGCTGAAGTGGGCCCTGGCCAGTGGAGAGATGGCTCTGTTTGTTTGCCTTTCTGCTGAGCACCACTTCAAAGAGAAAAGTTTTCTGGACGAATTTGCTGACAGGGAGAAAGGGGGGGACAAAGACTTGGAGTTGGGGTTTTGGGAGTCACTTGTGGGCACACGGAGCTTTGCCCATTGTGGGTCTTTGACATTGACATTTGGACATGGTGAGGGGGAGAAAAGAGTTAAAAGCTTACTTTTTTTTCAGCTGTCTCTTACCACACAAACTGTTTTGCCACTCCTCACAATTCTCAGAGACAGCAGTCATTGAACCTTCCAGCCACATGAATATGCATGATAAGTCCGCTTTTCTTCTCTGCCCTCTGAGCTGTATTTTTTTTTCCACCCAGAGACCTGTCGTGTTGTGTTTGATTGGCCCTGACATTTGAAAAGGTCCTTGAATAAAAAAAAAAGAAAGTTGTTTATGACAACTGGAGAACTCTCCTTGCAGCAGAGTAAAAATGGCATTTTGAAAGGAGCACAGCTCCTGCATATTTAAATGCTAATGGCTCTGTGAATGTGCAGGCTAATAGGATGTTTCAATCTGGAGGAGTGCAGTATGTACACTTTCAGTATGCAGGCACACTGTCTGAGTGCTACTTCTAATAGCTCTGGAAGGTGCATCAGCTCATTTTATTAACTGATTATGTGGAGTCTGAAGTTTTTTTTAAATAAATTATCACTTTCTTTTTTATGGCAGCATGGAGATTATCTTAACACAGAGGCACAAAGAATAGACTTATATTCAGAAAAACCCTGAGGGAAATCTGTTTTTTGAATTTTCCGGCATCTGTGGTGCATTATCGCAATGGTTATGATGCAGATAAAGTTTAACAGCTTGTTTTACAAGCTTGCTGATGCTGTGTGGCAGAGGTAGGTTGCTGTAGTCTTAGACGTGGCCCCTTGGGCTCTGACTGGGCAGCCCTGTAGCGAGGCGTTGAGCCCGTGCTTTATTATGAGCTGTTTTGTTAGCAGTAGCCGGCCACAAGTGCCATGGATCTCCCTGGACTTTGACCTGCTTGTGGAGTATTTGGTCTCATAGTCCTGCTTGCTCTGTAGCTTTCACATTGTATAAACACCAGAACAATTGATGATGTCACTGGATCGGAATTTGCATTGAATTTGACCCTGTTAGTCCACACTTGTGATGTGGTAGGCTCTGTATGAAAGTATCACTATCATTACTGTTATTTTATTCCATTGAAGCCTGCTGAACCCTATATTTTGATAGAGTGTTTTATTTGTTAGTGGAGAGCCACAGGATGTAAGGGTTTAGAGAGGTGGGATTTTGGCTGTTGCATATATTTTTTAATTGTATATCGTTTCTATCGTTATATTTAAAAAAAAAAACAGCGGCTGAACGGCTATGGCAATTTACGTAATGTTAACAATGCTTTCTGTTCTGATCCCTGCTTGTGGGAGCAAAGCTGGAGCGAACCATAGAGGCGCACTTTGGAGAGTATACAAAAATAGGCTTTACTATCTGGTTATTTAATAAGACTATTTATTAAATTACCAGAAAACATGCTATGCTGTGATTTTATATGATATGAAATATGGTCCTGATGTTGATGTCTAATTACTATGGTGTCACGATCGCATGATATAAACTTTGTTTCCATGCAGACATGTAAAATGGAGTGTAAATGGAAAACAATGATGTTATCTACTATTGTTTTTACTGGTGTTTGATTTGTTAATACCGCCAAACCAAATAAGCTCACTAGGCATTATCGCCACCTACTGGCCAAGCAAGCATTTGGAATAGTGTTCACGTTATGCCTAGATATTTTGTAAATTAGGTTCTTTGCAGAGAGTTTTTTTAAGGTGCTGAAAACCATCTCTTTCAGAAATCTCTATATACATGTAAACAAAGCCAGACGCTTGGTCATGTAGTGAAAACTCACAGGTTGAGTTTTGTAAACTGCTGTGTCTGTGTGTGATAGCTTACTACATTAAGAACTCTCCAAGCTCTCTACTCGCTCAAAAGTCGGTCCTGACAAAAATCGCTTGCTGTCATGTCAAAGTTTACCAAAGTTGACCTTGACATGAAATTGTGGATTTACTGCCCCCGCAAGCAAATCCACTGAATGTGGATATGTGGAATGTTTTATTGGTGGAGCTGGTCTGGTGTGATATTTAATGCTGGTGTGTCTGGGCCCCTTAGGCCAACAGAATAACCCAACCTTTATTTTTTAATGCAGTCCAGGTTAAAACTGTCTACATACCACGCTTCCATGCATCTAACAGCCTCTTTGCTTGCATAAATACTGGCAGGAGTCCAAACAGGGAAAACTGGCTGAAGTCCATGAAACCATTTGACTCCTAACCACACTGTTAAGTGAGCGGCTGCACTTCACATTGATTTAAATGAGCGGTGGACATCAGCATGGTTGCTGCTACAGAACATCATACACACTCACACAGTGTCACACAAAAGCAGTTATCTACTTGTTGCTGTATAGAGAGATAAACAGGATGTCATCCTGCTTCTCATCACTCATCTGTGGTGAAAAGTGGCATATTATCTACTCGTTGCAAGCCGTTATGGAAGTGTTGAGTGATGGAGTCTTATCGCCTCAGCTATCTCCATTATGAATATGGATATTACCAATGTTTGGCGAGCCCGAGGCTAATTCTTTGATTCTTGGCTGCTGAGAAGCTCAGTGGGATGGTTGGCTTTTCAACTCGTCAGCTTGTTCGCACAAAGACATGTTTGATTTTCACCCGTATGGAGATGTTTGATTCCTGATCCTGAACAAAAAGGATTTACTGTGGGTTAATGTTTCACTGAGCCCGAGAGAAGCCACAGACTCTCAGTCCCTCCTACTCAGTCCTCTGTGAATACTCCCCTCGGGACTCTGTGTGAGGTTAGAAATAGGTGTCCCTGGGGTTTTCACATAGCTTTAGCAAATTCTATTTTAAGGCATTAAACATTTTTATGCTGCAATGTTTCTTTTTTTCTTTCACTTTTTATTCTTTATACTGCATATCTGACATACAGTATCAAGCAGAGACATAACTCCCTATAATAAAAATATTTACTGAAGAGGATTTTGGTCCCAGATTAAAAGTGCCTGCTGCTTTGTATTTATAGCTCCCAACATCTTTTGACCTAAGGTGAACATTTTTCCAATAATGAAGTTTTGTGCCATCAGGAGACAGGGGAGTGCATTAGTACGATAACAGAGCTACAGTTCATTGATATTGCCTTGTCAGGGATTTTGCTCATGCATAAAGTCTGTGCTCTACCCACAGCCATACTGAACTCGATGTTTGAAAAAGCATAGCAAAATTTGAAAATGAAGAAACGGAGAAGGTCTATATACTGATCAGTCCTGCTGAAAAGGTTTTTTTAGGGGTGTGAAATTGATATTCCAAGGGATATACCATATGAATTCAATGCACCATGCATTTAATGGAGGTGCTGTTAATTTTCCACATCCTCTTATGTTTTTATTTTTTTAGTTTAATCTTGTATAGAATGGGCCACGAGAAAGGTTTTTCATTTCACTGCACACAGCAAGGTAAAACTGATGATAAACTTGAACAGAGGTTATATGTTTTGCAGTCTTTTCAGCCTCAGGGGGGAGTTTGAACTGCTGAAATATTTCACATAACTCAAAGAACATTGCTTTTTGTTCCACTTTTCAGTCACTTGTCCATGTCTTTTCTCCCTTGGTTAAACCTCATCCCTGACCTTTCTCTTCTCTCCTTTTTGTGTGCTGCTGAGCTCTCTTTCCCTTATTTTCCTCTGAATATCAGTTGTGCATCCTAATCCGTCTGTGCCCTTATCTTGTCTCTCTTTTTTTTCTCCTTCAGTTTCATCTCTTTGTGCTTTTGCTCACAGGTGGCTGAGGGGTTTGCTGGCTGTCTCCGTTTCTTCTCTTTGGTATCCATTGAATACCAGCTGCTGTCCTTGGTCAGGGAAGCATGCCACTGTAATAAACCTGCCAGGTACACATGTACATGTACGTAAAAGCAGGCGGACACACACATACCTGCACGTATTCAAAGACAGAAAACACACATATGTATTTAATGATTAATTGGCCGTATTATAAGCAAGCCTTTAACATAATAGAAGGGTTGAAAGGGGACTACTACAAGCATGCTACTCATCAGAGGTGGAGCAGGGAGACAAAGCCTGCTGCCTGCTGAAAAAAGTCTTTTCAGGTTGCACCGACAAAATGTTCTGTGCAGTCAGCGTTCATAGCTGCAATTTGAACACCCCGTAAACTAACACTGCTTCATATGATGGTCTGCAGCACACCATCACAACCCAAGTAGCTATCTCATGTCTCACTCCCCATCCTCGAGCCTTTCATGCTGGGCAGAGTTTTTCAGATCCCCCCCTGTTCCCTCCCTGGAGGCTGGATGCAGCCAGACACCCACCTTGGCCTCAGTTCCCAGCCGACACGTCTGTGTTTTTTGGTGTCCGTCTGTATATATCTGTGTGTGTGTGGGCAGCAGTGTTCAGCGGTGTTCTCACAGCCCAGCTGAGACTGACAGATGGAATCATTTCACACACAGACAGAAAGGCAGGATACAGGAAACCGGGGTGTGTTTAATAGTCCTGGCGCTGCTGTGGTTGGTATTAATCTAGGTCAGTGGCGTTCAGCTCACGGCGAGTCAGCCTCTGGGGCAAGCTTGCCCTTTGCACAACCCCATTTACTCAACTAACTTACAGTCTACTTACCTTAGACGTTGTTTGCTGTTAAAGAGCATGACAAGATGTTTACGCTGTGTAGAGTTGGGCAGATTACTACTGTACCTGCTTCAGCTGGCCTTTTGCAATCAGAGCACAGAGGCTCCTTTTTGCAGCCCAGATGGCTCACAGCATTAAAGCCTGTAGACCTTCATAACACACTGCAAGATGTTCAGCTCACGGCTTAGTCAGATAAAAGCTTTCATTTTGTTCTAGTAATTGCCTTATATGTAAGACATGTTAGAAATGTGCTAGCTGAGCCAGGCTAGCTTGACTAATACAGTTTAGTTTATCTGAATTGATTGACAGACTTTTAGTAGGGCTGAATCAAACCTCAAATCCTTGTGTGTTAAAAACTGTCAATATTTAAAACTATAATATTTCATTATTATGCATGAAATTGTCTTAAAACCACTAGACCATGTTAAACATTTTGTTGAGTTGTGAGTTTACATTGCACATAACCCATTCCCAAAAGTTTGGATGCTGTAGAAAGCATAAATAAAATACAAATACGTCCTTTGTCCTATGAACAGCGTCGGCAAATCACTGATTTTTAAAGTGAAACTGCTTTATTCATCATTATTGTCTGGTTTTAATCACCTGGTGCATTTGTTTGAAAAGGTGAGACCTCTGCTGATAATTCAGTAATAACTTCCTGAACGATGAACACTGAAGGAATCCTAAAATCATCATCAAAATTAAATTATTGCCAGCAATTTAACTGAACCTGAAGACAGAAGGACCCAATAAAAAAAATGCTGTGATAGCTACATTATAAAGGACAGTTTTTCTACTAATACTTTCTTTCAACTAAGTTTAAATTTAAATAAAACCATGTAGTCTATTCCAAAAGAAGCCATTTACCATTTATTTAGGCCTGGACCAGTACTTGTATTGTTACACACCTACCCAAAAAAAATCCTTCGAAGTGACAGTTCTTTGAGAAAAATGAAAAACAATTTAATAGACCATTATTCCATGACCTAAATATAAGCTAACGCTCTGAATCTTTACACATAAAATATCAGATTAGATGTATTTATGTTATGGGTATCTAATGGACAATGGTTCAGGAAGCTCTCCTGTAGCGAGGATTACATTTCTGTATCATGATTGACCTCCTCTAGAAATGAAAAATTGTGAACCAAAGCTCATTCAAAATATAAGCGTTTTGCACTCATAACGTGAACTCATCTCAACAGTTAATTTGCAGTTTAATTGCTTTTACGTTTGTTGCATATGCATCAGGTGCTCAGTCGTTAATTGGTAGGAAAAGATAGGTCATCAAGTTCAACGATTAAAACTGGCACTTATCAACATCCGTACACAAAAATGTACAAATGTATCTAATTAGACTGAAACTATTCTAAGGGGATGTCGTGGAAATGATTCACAATTATGTATTACGTGGAGACTAGATTTTCTCAATAATGTTGAACCTGACGAGCAATAGTCAAATAGATTTTGCAGTAAAGTGATACAGTGATGATGACATGGAAGAGAAATGTATTTGTCTTGCTTCTCCTTATGTTTGCCTTGACGAACCCTCGTTTTGCTCTTTAGACCCAGAAGCCATATTTCCACTCACTCTCTTTCTCTCATTAGTCATGCTCTGTGTTTCTTTGAAATTCCTAAATTTTCTCCTAAAATGGGACTCTGGTATCTTCATTCAGCAGATAGTTGAAGGAGTTTTTTTTTCCAGAGATGGGCTCTGTTCCAACACATTCATTTGTTTTAAAGGAAGAATTTGAAGGTCCATCTCCCTAAGGCATAATTATTCCATAGCCCTAAAATATAATTGCATTTCTGTCGCTCCTTTTTCCTTTTTCCTTGGGGTTTCTATCATCTAGCAGCTAAATGGTCTTAAACATTTCACTCTGGAGAGGTGTAAGAAACTAGTGAGCATGGGGTTAGATATTTTGAGTAAATGGAACCAAATTGTTTTGACTTGTGCTAAATGATAAAGTGTCTGTTTTCTGCTCCAGCTTCGTGTTAATGAGCTGTTAGCTGAGGAATGGGGAGGTGCTAAAGAGCTGAGAAAGACAAGGTGAGACAGCGTAGACACCAGCTGATTACAGTTTCACACAGGCTGTAGATTACAATGTATCACTGGCAAGACTTTAATTTATGAGTAATAGTCAGAACACACAAAAACTGCTTTGTGCTGGCGGATACATTGTTAACCATCTGGAGGTCGTGGCACTCGTGACCTCTGAGGCTCTGTCAGGGGAAATTCTTGCCCTCACATTGTGACACGTATTAGTGCATGTTGCACAAATGATTTGCATAAATATGTATGTTCCTCATACAAATACGCTTATGAGCCCAGTACAGATGTCCACAGTGACCACGGGTTCAAAAGATGGATGCAATAGTAGTTAAGCTGCAACTATTATATCTATCTATCTATCTATCTATCTATCTATCTATCTATCTATCTATCTATCTATCTATCTATCTATCTATCTATCTATCTATCTATCTATCTATCTATCTATCTATCTATCTATCTATCTATCTATCTATCTATCTATCTATCTATCTATCTATCTATCTATCTATCTATCTATCTATCTATCTATCTATCTATCTATCTATCTATCTATCTATCTATCTATCTATCTATCTATCTATCTATCTATCTATCGTTCGTCGATTTACAGCTTTCACATCAGCCAAAACGAACCAAGCAAAACGGGAAAACATACTGCAGTTTGTTTAAATTGAATGAACCTGAATTTCTAGAATATGGTAAAGGTCATGTTTAACAAGGTAAAATCGAATAGACCCTCAGTTTTACATATTAGTCCAGAGGAAGGGACCTTATGTTTGGTTCATTTTTGCTGCATCCACAATAACCAGTCTAGCGTACATCCTAAACAGTGACCATTAAAAGCTTTCCTTAATTCGCTTTCATTATCATGCCCACCAGTCATCGCTAAGGAGTTTGGTCTCATCCATCAGTCCCAGGGTGACCTTGAAGAGAAGTTGGTCAAATTCTCACCAGAGTATTGCTCTTGCATTTAAGGTTAGTGTGTGTGTAGTTTAGCACTCAGTACTGGTCTTTGTCCCTCCAGAGAAAAAGGTCTACGCCCGGTCATTCTCTTCAAAAGGAAAGTGGAGAAGACAGATTTATTACCACAATAAAAGCATCTCAGACATGGCCTTTTACTTGTCAGCTTAAGTATCACAGTATTCGGTGTGATTGTTTGTATGTGTGCGCGCATGCGTGTGCGAGTTAAGAGAAAAAATACCAACATAATATTATAAACATCTTTAAAATGCTTTTTTATTTAATTCAAATGCATTCTGTGTTGTTCCAAATCTGAAATATTCTGTGTTGTGAAAAATAAGCAGCCAATTATTCCAGTGGAGATTTTATGCCAGACTTTGTTTTAGTTCATTAGATGTAAGAACCTGGTGAGAGGAGGAATGCAGGCCACGCCGAAAGCCTCGCTGGGTTAGGCTAACAGGCTGCCGTGCACAATAATGTCACCATTATGCGTTTCCTGGGTAACTTAAACGAATAGGCATTATTACAAAATTGTGCATTAACCCAAGTCAGCAGTTAGTGCTGCTGCAGTCTCATTTCGTTTAGAGTTGAGAGGAGAGAAAGATGGCGAGAATGTGAGTGGAGGAGGAGGGAGGGAGGGAGAGGGAAGGGGGAGGATGGGGAAATGGTTCAGAGAAAAGGCGATGTAAAGGAGAAATGGGGAATGAAAAGGACGCTATCTGCCAGAGGCTGACAGGACATGCAAAAGGAGGAAAAAGGATACATGGAGAGGCACAGATGAACTGACAGACTTGGGGGAATGGTGATGATGATGGAGAGGTAGAAAGAGGAGAGCTGTAATTGTCAGTAACTGGTGTATTTAGACAGGGGGAGGTTGGAGAAAGAAAGAGGCTGGCAGGGAGGAGGAAGGTGTAAATCAGCGGTCTGAGCGACAGCTTTACGTGCCCCTCGGAGCCCCAACTATCCGATTAATGAGAGAAGAGAAACCTTAACCACCTTCCCCTCTCTGCGTCTTCTTTTTCTGCTATCTTGCACTTTCAGGGACATAAATCATAGACTCTTAAGCAGTCACTTTGGGTAGCTGCTACACAATTCTTCCTCAAAATGTTGACTGTGGACACCCCTGTGCTGTGACGTGCTGCATTAATGAGATTTTACTGCAGCTAGTGTCCATCGAGCCACATTTATTCCAGCTGTTAAAGGAATAAGTCAACATTATGGGAATGTTTATTCACTTCCTTGCCAAGAGTTAGATGAGAAGATTGACAGTCTCATGTTTGTTCAGTAAATAGGGCTAGCAGCTGGTTAGCTTAGCTTAGCTTGAAAACTGTGAAGAAGTTGTTTTACAGAAGTGGTTTACAGGAACTCCTCTGCCAATATCTTATTTTGTGTGCATGTACACTCAAGATATAATGTGTTGATTATTTAGAGGCACTGGCAGGCAGATATCTTTACTTTCAGGCAGAGCTAGGCTAGCTGCTCCCCCCCTGTTTCCAGCCTTTATGCTAAGCTAAGCAAATGACTGCTGGTTGTAGCTTTAATCTTCTCTTCTAACTCTCAGCAGGAAATTGAACCGAATCGAGTAAGCCTGTGTGTGTCAAACAATTCTTTCAATGGGATAATTTGTTGAGGGTATATCTGTCACATGTAGAACACGGAAACTAGAATGAAAGTAACCCAAACGAAACAATATAAGAAGACATAAAGCTGAACTGAAACAATACTGCCTGATTATTAAAAACCTTGAATTTATTAATTTTATTTCATTTTTTGGTAATATGTCACTACTGAAAAAGGGAGACAGAATGAATTTCCATCAACTTGTGACATTGAACCGCAGAAATGAAGCAGACTTGACATTCAGGGAGATGGCTTTGAGCCACCGTTGCATCTCACTTAATCCCTGTTTTTTTTTCACATGCAGTCTACTCTTGTAGAATTAAAAAACAAGAACCTTATTTCAATACTGTAGAAGATCAGATGCCATTAAATAAAGCTATTCAGCTCAGGTCCAATGTAAACCATCTGGTATCAAGTTTTCGTAATTTGATTTCCTAATCAAGAGATTGAAACATTATGGCCATTCATACACAATTTTCCAAACATTTATTATGGATATATGTATGTACATAGGCGCATACATTTTACCTGCTAGCCCTAGCAAAACAAAAAATACTGTCATACTAAAGCTAAATATATAAAAACTAAACCTTTATGAAAAACTGAAAATAAACAAAAACTAGCAAACACACCCTAATCCTACATGGAATTAGAAAGGCTTCAAATCTATTATAACCTTGATATAGAGAAAAGGCTGCACACAAAGATATTCAAACAATAAAAGATGAAAAATAGTAAAAAAAGCGCATTTCCTGTTCATTTAAAAGGCCACGTGTTTCCCTTCACCTTGAGTCTTTGACTACAAAGCCAAACTTGCATCGCCCAGTCCCTGTTGTGTGTGTGTGTGTGTGTGTGTGTGTGTGTGAGCTGGTGGTCATCAAGTTCACATAGTTAAACTAGTTCACTGAGGTCAAGGGCTGGAAGCTCGGTTGATCTAAAAAAAGCAAGATGTTATTTTTTTCAAGATGAAAACTCCCCCCTTGTAGTGAACGCCTCCACAGATATTTCAGTCAAACACGTGTTCTGACAAAGTCAAAGCTGCAGCTTTACTTCATTCTTTGCCTTTTCACCTTTAGCCAAACCCACAGGTTTCTTAATCTGGCGAGAGGGCTCCTCTGAGAGATGGCCTCAGTCAGAAAAAGACCTCTTTCACTTTCTCTTCCCTCCCTCTGTGTCTTCTGTGCTATTACCAACCTAAACAAGATCTCCTGGGCTGCCTGCCTTGTTATGTGCTTTTCATCACAAAAGGAGTAGAAAAGAATGAGTGTGAGTGAAAGAGATGTAACACAAAGGGCTGAAAGAGAGATATGTTTCTGAAGTGTAAAACTGGCTCTTTGCGCTTGTGAAATTCCTTGATGTTACAGGGTGTCAGATGGAGAAGCACTGTATAAATTCATAACCTTGTGGAGTGATGCAACAGCTGCAACAACGCAGTGTAACGCCTGGCATGGTACTTTTTTTAACTTCTGTTTGTGAGACACATTAGAGAAGCTGTGGTAGGACATCTGTGGTGTACATCTGCCAACTCTTAACTATGAACACAGCTCAACTCTGTACCAATAATTTAACTGCTGTTAAAGGTGGGTAGCAGTAAACATTTGCTATGAGACATACAGTGAAGTAATGGCCTCTTGTTTTGACCAACAGTATAAAACCCAAATAAATTCAGTTTAGAATGATAACAAAAGAAAAAAGCTAAAAATCCTCACACTGGAAAAGCTGGAACCAATGACCAGTAACTGACATTTGTGCTTGGAAATTGTCTTAGACGATTAATTGACGATAAATAATTAATCAAGTAAGTGTTTCAGCTCAAGTTAATTTGAACAAATGAGGAGTAACTACTGAGTTCCTTAGGGATGAGATAATCTTTTTCATCCCTAATTTGCGATTCAGGCTGATGACATTTTTGGCTTTTATTCTCAAAAAGAGAACATGAAGAAAATTGTTGAAAGTGATATTGATGCACAAGAAAATTAATTAAAAATCCAGGCATTAAGAGCTTAACTGGTATATATAGTGCAGGAACAACAGAGTCTTACATTCACATCATACTGCAGGAAAATCTGATGAACATGTAGTACATTACTCCAGATACACAGTATATATATCTTTAAAAATGGCCTCATTCAGGCTTTATGGTATGGTGCAGGTTGCCGTCACAGAGGAAAGTCTAACAGTGCATGAAATGCATCAAAATAGAAAGGCAAGATGTAATTACAAAACAGCATTTTCGGATTGGCTACATTGCAAAAATGGTGTGAACTGAATGCCAAATGTCTTGGTCATAAATCATACTATAGCTCGTAGAAGTCAGACTTTTATACATTTTATGATGCATGTTTTTCTCAGCCCACTAAGTCAATATCCTGGTTTATCAAAGATGAGAGAAAAAGTTTTATTACCAAGAATATTGTGAGGTTTGCAGTATTCTTCAGATCAGACAACAGTTACTTTGGTCACGATCTGACTTGGTAACATTCACAGACTTGTCAGGGAACCTGCGAACACGACAACACAGCCACTAGTGGTGTATGTGTGTGTGTGTGTGTGTGTGTGTGTGTGTGTCTGTGTGTCTGTGTTGAGCAGGGTGTCTGTCCTATCGTCACACCCAGCCAGATAAATCCCTGGAGTTTTGTGTTTGTGTTGTTTGCACTGAGTGTGTGTGTTTGTGTTTGTGTGTGTGTGACTTTCTCCTCTTTCTCTTCCTCTCCTCCAGCACTGAGCACATATTTTCTCTCAGGTCAATCCCCTTATTGTTAAGTTACATAACAGCACTTAGTCAAGTAACAATCCTGCAACGACGGTGCTAAGGGCCGCAGGATAACTGTACTTCCTCTCTGGCACTCCTCTGTCTGAGAGCTCTTCTCCAAGTTGCTGTTGACTTTTCAACCCACTTAGAGAAGTTGACTTTTTTTCTCTGGAAATGGAGTGGATCTCCTTCTTGCATGAGTCAGATTTCTGGTATTAATTTATGGAGATGAAATCATCTATACCACAGATTTGGGTTTTTTTGGTCAAATGTAGCTCTCAAACTGCTGAGCGGGCCTTTCTTCTAAGCCAGCGGGTTTTTGCCATCTCTTCAGTTGAGACCACCAGTGAGAACAGAAAGTGATGAAATGCCATGTCTGAAATGATTCCAGGTGTAGACGAGCATATATCTGACTCTTAGTAAATGTATACAAACATCTGGGTTTTTATTGATCAGTATACTTAATTATTGATGAACAAAAATGTAGACCTAAATTATATGTGGTCAACAAAATGTTTACATCTCATTATTAGGCTCATTGATTAGGTCAAAACCATTACCCTTATATAAGCAACACTGTATATCCTAATATGTTGGATCCAGTTATGAAATAGG
This sequence comes from Centropristis striata, assembly GCF_030273125.1. Taxonomy (NCBI): domain Eukaryota; kingdom Metazoa; phylum Chordata; class Actinopteri; order Perciformes; family Serranidae; genus Centropristis; species Centropristis striata. The sequence continues at coordinate 17,024,743 of NC_081536.1, forward strand.
ATTTGCTTGATCCAACTTTTTCACCTCTGATACATGTCTGCATTTACTATTCGGATACCGTTCTTTACATCTATTAAAGCTGATAAATTTGTATGGATGTACGTCAAGCTTAACCTAGGCATCTAAAAGAAAGTGAAACAAATCCTCCCTAAACAATGTAATGCACAGACCACAAAATTACTCAGTTATGCAATACTGCAGCTACTTTTTATTTAAACGTTTTCACACAGAGAACTTTTAACATTGTTCTAACTACTGTTCACTTGTTTTTTTATGCCACTCAGAGTTTAGTTAAGCATAATTTACATGATAGTGATTCAATTTCTATATGTGCATTAGCATTAACTGTTCTGCGTATAACATTGATGATTTTAGAAATCCAGTTTTGCATCATATGGTATTGTGATTGCATCATTTCCAGTCCTGATGTTGTATAACCACCACACTTTATATTACGTTTTGATTTTAAGTGATTTCTGTACAGGAACCTGTGCACTACAGAGCAGCCTATATTCCACTGAGGCAGCTGTCAGTGAAGTGAAGTCTATATCAGAAGAGTTTATAATGACTAAATAGGCAGATGCACCCATGACCTGTGCTGTTGCCACTCATGCAGCAAAGAGCAGGAGATGCCCATGCATGTCTCCTCCAGTCTATTCATAGCCAAGGCAGTGTGACTCCCCCGCCTTTGACCGACTGTTTCCTGCTTTCCCTCTTGCTCAATTACTTCTCCTCTGACTCCCACATGTGGGTCTTCAGCTCTTTGGCAGGAAGGCTTACCTTGTGGAGGAGGGAGGCTGAAGCACAGCTGCCTGGCGAAGCGAGCCGAAATGTGTTTGGTAAAAGAAAGATGTGTGTTTGTCGGTGTCAGAGGAAGACGGGAGCTCAGAGTGTGTTGAATGCGGAGAAAATATATACACCTACAAACTTTTAAATCCGCTCAGCTGCAGTGCACCACCTCCTGCCCCAGCAGCTGGCGAAATAAAAATGCAACATCAATTCATAATTCAGCCATATTGCTGAGCCTGCCCTCTGCCCCACCGAAACATAACAGTTATAATTACAGTTACAGTGCAAATATCAATATATCTTCATATAAATAGTCAGGGGAGAGCTTTTTCAAAGTACAGCACTATAGGGTCCAGAGGCGAATATGGGAATAAGATAGGAATGAGGAAGGGTTATAAAGTGCTGAAAAAGATACAGTTAAAATGTAGGAGGAGGATGGTGTCACACTGTACTCATCCTGTTAGCTGATGTTTTTCTAGTACTTTCCTCTCCCTCCCACCAGCCCCCTTTTATGTCTTTATTCTGCTGATACAACCTCCTCCCGTCTGCTGACTAACTGACCCACATTCCTCTGTGTGACTCGCTGCCCCGTGTGTGTGTGTGTGTGTGTGTGTGTGTGTGTGCGCGTGCGTGCTTTCATTTCTGCTTGTCATCTTGTGTGTGTGTCTTTTTGTGTGTGCATTCTTGTGCCTTCCTCTGTCTATCTGTGTCTGCCTGCCTCCCCCCTAAAAAAAAAAAAAAACTGTGCCGTGTCCCTCAGGCTTCAGCAGGAACCAATTAGAAGATTGCTCTTTAGAGGAGCATCAGTCACTGAACATAAAGGATTGGTAAAACGCCTCATTTACTCACTCACTCTGTATTTGTCTGCTTTTTGCTGTGTTTCGCTCAGTTTGGGGGCTCTTGTTGCACAAGTGACATTTCTTCATTAAATTAGATAAATGGTGCTCGCTGAGGTGAGGCTCCCTCTAGTGGAGAGTAAAGTCTCTGCATTGGGGATGTTTGATTTGTTTTGCTAGGCTACTGATGAATTCTGTTAAGGTTTGAGATGGAAACTGAGCATGACCACTGCCAGGTGACACTTATTTGTTTTTCTCATAATGAACTTTCAGAGATCAAGGAAATCATGATTTTTATGAGTTAAGTCTGTGGCTCTCCAACCTTGTTCACTTGTAACTGTTTAATATTGAAGCAATGAATGTTCTTGGATTCCAGTATTCTGTAAGAAAAAAAACAAGAAAGAAATGCTAAAAAAAGTTTTGTGTAGCAGACTTTTTTTTTCATATTTTGTACCCTAAAAATCTTCGCAAACCCCCTTACTGCATGTTGACAGTTGCATGTCTGAGGGAACGGATACACTCCTATATTAATCAATATGACAGAACAGCTCAACTCAAAGTATGTTTTCATGCTTTAAAAACGCAACATGTAATTTTCTGCCACTAGAGGTCTTCCGATTAAAACATTATCTAAATACGAAGGAATAGCATCATGGTGACTTAAACTGTAAAAAGCATTGACAAAATGTAGTTTCATCATTTTTGCATCCTGTGTCAAATTAAAAGTGTAAAAGAAAATTTGTCATTTTTATAACATCTAAGTGTCCCAATATTTAGTAACCATGATTCTTTTTTTATTTTATTTTACTAAACCTAGCGTCTATTTTTCCCCTAAACCTAACCATGTAGTTTTGTTTTCCTAAACTTAACCATGTAGTTTTGGCACCTAAACCTTAGGAAAGTGTGACTGGGCACAATGTGTTGATAATGACCTTTCGCTCATATAGTAAATTCAGTGGGCACCTTCTAATCCACATGTGTGAGGCTTATAAAGGCCATTTATTGGGCTGATAACATTCGAAACAGGTGATTTAGTATAATGTGTCTTGTCCTTTACATTATATTAAATTAAATACTGTACAGTACACTACCCCTTACAAAAGAATGAATAAGTAAATAAATATCCTAAAATCAAAGAAATAAAAATGCTAAAAAAAAGAAAAGTGGACAGTGTTTATATATCAATGTCAGACCATATTTCAGTAATATTCTTTGTTCTTGCTTTCTTGAATTTCAGGATTACAACATCAACTAGCTAACGTCTGGAGGATTGGAGTGTTTGAGACTTTAACGAGGAGAGAGGTGGATCCAAAAATCCAGAGAGGAGACAGAAGTTGAAGCTGTGACGGGATGGCTCTGCTTGACAAACATAAAGTGAAACGCCAGCGGCTGGACAAGATCTGTGAGGGTGAGACAGTCCTTTAACTCCTTTTTATTTCTGCTTTTCATGTACATTTGAATTTGAGATGCTGGTTATACTTTCGCAGGTCACTGGAAATTAATTATTTAGGACGTGGGGTGCTTGTGTCTTCGTGTGTGTGTGTGTGTGTGTGTGTATGTGTAACTTTTAGCATTAGTACCACAGGTTTATGTTGAAGCTATAAAAAAAGATTCCCTTCACTGTTATATGGAAATTAAGTTTCCACCAGTATTTAAGCCTTTCAGACTGCTGCTACAAATTCAGTGAAAAGCCAGTGGGATCGTTTGCATAAGTGTGTTTGTGTGTGTCAAAAGGGAGCCTTGGGACCAGCCAAGGCTCCAAACTTCAGCTTTGAAGGCTGTCTAGGAGGGAGAAAGAGAGTGTGTGTGTGTGTGTGTGTGTGTGTGTGTGTGTGTGTGTGTGTGTGTGTGTGTGTGTGTGTGTGTGTGTGTGTGTGTGTGTGTGTGTGTGTGTGTGTGTGTGTGTGTGTGTGTGTGTGTGTGTGTGTGTTGTAGAGGAGGTTGGGTTGATGGCTGAATGAGACTTGAGTTCAATGTTTCCAGATTGCTGGAGAGATGAAGTAGGGAGACTTTGTAATAAAGTGAAGCACTCCTCAGAGCCCTGGGATTGATTATAGCGGGTAGTGGATTGATTTGTGTGCGAATGTGCATTTATGTGTGTGTGTGTGTGTGTGTTGTTGAGAGAAAGACAAAGCAAAGAGATTTTCCTTTTTTTTTTCCTCGCTCATTTTTTCACTTAACCACCGTCAGAAGCCATGTAATGTCTGAATGTTGGTTTAGTGTGTGCATGTCCAAACCCTCACTCAAACACCATTAATGCATGCACTGTGTGAGATGATTATTTTGTATTCTTCTTTATTGTAATGTTGCTGCTGTTCCACAAGCATTTATAATCATAAATCTCTCATTATCTACACCACGAAGGTTGTGTTTTTGGTTCAGATTGTACGGAAAAACTGGTGCAATTTCAATGAATCGTGTAGCATGGACCAAGATGTGAGATAGGACATTCGTGCTGCATTCATGTGGTGTAGGATTAAAGGGAAAGATGAGTTCCCAGCTGTCAAAATACACATGAATTTTCACACATTTCGATGGCTCACTTCATCCATTTTCACTTCATCCATTTTCTTTCGTTTATTCCTTTCGTTGTCAGGCAAATACTCCATACAACCATAAACATATTTAAACATACTGAGCAATAAAATGCGTCACATCTTCTCTGTATTGTCCAAGAACGTATATCTAATTGAGGAGCATGTAAAGGCACCATTGGCCTTGGCGGAGGTCTATTGAGTTGAAGGTTTCTTTCATTGGCCTTTATGAAAAAGTGAGTTGATTCCTGAGGTTTACTGTGTCTATTTTAGCTAAAGTGAGATTATATCACAGGATTTGCTACTAGAATTTTAACCCTTTTCATATGTATTTTGTGAAAATACAATTAAATTGTTAATTGTTGTTTAAACTGGTATTAAACTGGTAACTCCCTTCCCACACTTTTCCAGTTTCATCCATGAATGCCTTCTTGGGGAGACTGCCCACAAGTGTGCATCGTTTTCCTATTTGAATGAATGTTACATCTCGCCCTCTTCTATGACTGCAGCTCTCTCGCCCTACTTTTGGGTCTAGCTGTTCAGAGTCTCCTTTGGTAACTCATAAATGGAAAAAGCACTTTATAAGGACCTCTCCTTCACCGATTCATACACACAGACACACGCACACTCACACACCAGAGGCTGCCTTGCAAGGCGCTGGCCTGTCCATTGGGAGCATCTTGGGGTTTGACATGTGGACGGAGGAGCCAGGGATCAAACCGCCAAGCCTGTGATTACTGGACGACCGCTCTACCTCCTGAGCCACAGCTGCCCCAATATTATATTTATTACAATAAACACTTTTGACTGCCTTTAGGCAACACTAAATGATGTGTTGTATAAACTGGTTTGGTTCAAGCATACCCTGGCACTGTTTCCCCCTGGCCATGATATCTAGCCACACTCTCCTTCAATGGGCTCTTTCCTACCGCTGTCTCTGCCGTCTGAAACATGTTTATACTGTTCGTCTCTGTCTGTCAGTCAACCGGTCTTTGTGTGTCAAACTAGTGAATTTTAACCTTTGACAGTCGTTGGAAAAGTTTGTTAAAGACAGCTCAAAACAGAAATATTGAAGGAACAGTGATATAATAATAGGGGGGTTACTGTACTATAAACTCAGGGTTTGTTACAACGGTTTAAGGAGCACAGTCCGATATCGGTACAGCAGGGAAACTATGCAGAAAGTATATATTTTTATATGTTTCTTCATTTATTTTGAAAAATGCAAACACAGTCATTGGTGGCTCATTGGCCATATTTTTTACTGCAATAGTTAAGGCACTGAAAAACGGATATGTTACCAAACAAAAACAAACAGAATATTAAGTGAAATTAATCATAAGACCTGTTGATAGTTCCTAATCTTCAGCTTGCGCTCGATTTTATAGTGTACGCATAACGGATTGATGAAAATGTAAAGGCACATACCAGGCTGAAGCACTTTGACCATATGCTTTATTTTATGTTTTCTCTACAGTTAGAGTATATGTGAGTGTGGTCACATATGGAAGATGGAACCGCGGCATGAGATGTTTGTGTCATGGTTTTGGTCTCGGCCTCAATTATTCCACCACCAGTACCCACACATACTTTCAAGAATCCCCTTATTAGTTATGTTGCAGAGTTTTATTTTTAGTAATTGACATTATTTCATGTGATTTTTGAAGTAATTGAATGCCGATTTTCCAGTTGCCGATCAGCTCTATATGTGCGAAACCAAAGGACTTCTTAATATTGAGCTACTTCACATTAAAAAAAGACTACGGAGTATCAAGTATCAACATTCATCTTTGTTCATGTTGAAGGAAAATCCCATTGAGATTGAGAAACACAATATAATGAAGCATAAATGAAGCTGTGCTGCTGTCTGTTTCCACCCTCAGAATGAGAGCCACATGTGGCATCTCGAGCCTCTCCAAACCACCAACCCTGCTTGCTTGGAAACACTTTTTCCCTTTTTTTTTTTTTTTTGAAGAATGACTGTATGCTGTCTGAGGAGGCAATATGTTTAACATCATATAACAGTATATTTCCTGATCCGCCTCATTTGTCCCACAGACATCTTCAGCAGTGTCCATGTCTCCTCTGTCCTGCTTATCAACAATGAAGTCATTCTACACCAAAGATGAGGGGAGACTTTTTTTTTCCTGGTGCAGTTAGTCACCACAGCTGCTCTTAAAAATGTGTAGAGGAGGGTGATTCACATCGAGGAAGTTAAAAGATCAGAGGGTGGTGAATCACGCTGTTTTCACAGTAGCGTTAAATCTGCTCAACCATATAAAAAGGGTATTTCAAAACCAGAGGCATGGGGTGTTCTGCACTATAATGTCAAAGCCACCCACTATTATCTATAAACAGTGTGTTGGGACTCAAGCGTGAAATAGAAATCAAAGTTCGCGTTGTGTGTATTGACGAAAACAAGAATGCTATGGAGTGATTGTGATTGCGTTGCCTTCGTGGGTTGCACATGCCGAAACAGCGAGAGGCTTCCCTAATCTCCATTTATCTTCTGAGGATAAGTGTGTCAATCCAATACTTGTTTCACAGCGGAGTGCATTGATTACATCTTTACTCATTGTGATGAGTGGCTAACTGAGCGGTGCCTGTGGCCTAAATTGCATTCGAAATGGCTGATCAAGTGTGGCTGTTTACTCCCATCAGAAGTAGTCACGGTGCAGGAATGTAGATTTCACCGTAACGGTTGATGTTTAACCATTGAGGATATCTGATGTGATTCACTGTCCTTTGATTTCATGTTGGATTTTTGTGGTTTTCAAATTAGAAACGCAAGGTCAAAACTAGGGCTGCAACTCATGTCTGTCAGTTACTTTTTTAGACAAATCTAATAATCGTCAGTCTGAAAATCCAAGGTGACATGCTGATGTTCTTTATCTTGTCAAACAAACATTCAAACAACACAGACATTTCCTTATTACGATGATATAAAACACAGACAAGCACTAAATATTAACATGTGAGAAGCTGGAAACGGAGAATGTTTGGCTGTTTTTCTTGATGAATCACTTTTGACAGCTAATCTGTAATCAAATTAGGATTTTCCCCAGGAAATTGTTTTGGCCAAGCAGCCTTGTGATCAATTTTGTTAGAAGAGGAAAACAAACAATAGTCACTTTTACTACAAATTATGTCATTTTCTTTGTGAAAGTGCACCTCTGATCTTTTTCCCTAAAGGCTTTACTCATAAACTTTATATAAAGATACGGCATGTCTCCACTTCCTCTCCCAGTACAAAAATTAAGCAAAAATGTCCAGGATAACGGAGCTGCCATGTTGCGCAATTGGAGCCGGAGCCAAACTAAATTATGAGTCAATCACAGTCAATCATGACGTTGCATTCCTTTTTATCACATGAAGTAACTAATTAAACCCAAACTTATCAGAATATAAACACTATAACATACATTTTGTTAAAGATAGTTTAGGCCATTTTAATAGCTTTATTGAGAGATTCAGAGTGAACGGGGTGACATGAAGTAAAGGGCTGCCAGCCTGCTAGGACTAAGCATCTGTGGTATGCACTCTCCCAGGTGTGCCACAGGGACGCCCTACACCATACATCTTAACTACTTAAGATGACCCCATGCTCCAATGTGGAGGGGGCGGGGTTTATAACCTACAGTCACCAGGGAGTGGGCAGTTTATTTTGGATTCACTTCTGGATGCCTTCACTTCGTTGATCTGTACAGTCTATGGTGTAACTGGTTCAAAACATGCAGGCGAAACAATAAGTCCATAGTTTCTCAAAGTGCAGCCTGTGGGCCAATGGTGGCTGTTAGAAACAACATCCTTTATATTTTATTTCTGCTGTCCATTTCAGTGCTGTCAATTTCAACTAATGTTGAGGAGGAATTACTACTTGGTAACTCTGTCATTAATGCTAGGGCTGTTTGGTAAAGTTAGGGATTTTCTCTGCGGCCCTCAATCATGAACTGACTCCCTATATTGGCCCACTGTCATCAAATCTTTGAGCATAACCTGGATTAGTTGATCAACAAAAAGTATATAAAAATGGATAATATTTATATGCTCAAGGACGCTAATCCACAACTATTGGAATCATTAATTGATTGTTGCAGTCACTTTTCAAGCAAAGAATTATTTTTCTGCTCTTACAGTTTTTCTGATTGTTTTGGGTTTTTGACTTATGACTCCAAATAAAAAGTAAAAAGCATTTTCAGTTCATCATATTGAACTCTGGGGAGTAATACTTTTGTCACCACACACTATTAACCCACATTTATAGGCAAAATAAAAATGAATCTAGAAATGAATTGGCAGATTATACTGAAAATCATCATGCAGCCCTCTGTGTGTGTATGCTTTTTATGATGTTAGCAGAAGTGGCTAACCCCTGCTAAAACACATGGGAAACCATACAAATGTTTGATGTTACTGTATTTTTTAGTTTTCATCAAGTAATTGTTTAACAGTTTTTAAAACACACAGGAATTTTCATTTAATCATCAGTAAAGTCAGTTTTAATTTATTGCACAAATTACAGCACACATTTCTCTTTCAAGCCGAACAGCATTGTTTAGTTTAGATATCAGCTTTCAAAATGTATATGGTACAACTGCTCCTTCTGTTGTGGGTTTGATAAAGTGCCAAGAAGAGTGTCACTGCAATAAGGGAACTGTGGCAAACATCTGTTGTGAGCATCAGTTCCCATACTCTCTCATTCCCCCCTTTTTCTCTCTCTCACTCTCTAACTCTCTCTCTCTCTGCGTCTCCTTCTGTCCGCTCCATCTGTGTACCCAGCATGCATTGGCTTGGGCAGCAGCGCAAGTCGTTGCCATTGCCGTTTAGCCAGAGCTAACTGACTGATCTGGGCAGAGATGGGATGTGAGCGGCGCTGCGACGTGAACTAGGTCGCAGTAACAGCATGTTCCTGAATGTTGATTTACAAGTTGTAAATCTGTGCTTGGACGCAAACACCACAAGGTGGGGTAGTGGAATTTGTCATGGCGAGTCCAAGTGTTTTAGTTGGCACTTAAATAAATATGTTAATCCTTGATAATGCATCTTGTTTTGTCATGTGTACAACAGGAGGAGATGCTTAAACACTGAACAGTAAAAAATGTGGCCAGTCAAGCTGAAATATATACCATAAAAGTTACTCATACTGTCACATTTAAGGGACCTGCAAGCTTTTTTAAATAACAAAACGCTTCTTATTAAACAGAGGGGACAACCAGAGAGGCTGTGGAGGAAAAGGGAGGGGGGTGTCCTGATGTCATCCTCCCTTGCGACAGTGGGGGGTGGGGGGCTTCGTATACAGAGCTTTTCAGCACAGACTCAGAGCTCTGCTGCATCCACCTCTCTGCTTTCATCCCTCCCTCCCTCCCACTCAGCTCCCGACGCTCTGGCATCCAGCTCTGGTATGAAGTCATCGGAGCGCTCTCTGGGTCTGACCCCCCCCCCTCGGGCTTGTTCCAGGCTCCACACCAAAACCCACGACCCCTTTATAGGCTTTGGGGAGAGGCAGGGAGGGGCATGAAGAATTAGGGGGGAAGGATGGGGAAAATGGCAGATGAAAAATGGTAGAAAGTGTTGTTTTTGGACTGAAATTCTTACAATATCTTGTAGCAAACCGGCATGTGTGATCATGTTATTATTTTCATCAGAGTGTGACTGTCTCTGCTGCACACCTGAATCAAATTTTCTGGTTTCCTTTTTTTTTCTTTCTTGGTGTCTCTGCCTCTGTTTGAGCTGGCATGTATCTTAGTGGTTGTTGAAAGTTGGAAATGAGTTCCAGGAAAAAAAAAATCCAGTTTCAAATTGAACTCTTCAGCTATGATACTAAGTATTTTAATGACTTGTGGCTTCTCCGAATTTGGGCTGGAGATGAAAAATTGGTTGAGGATGCCCCCATACTAGATGGATTATGGGCAGAGGGATCTATCTATAACACAGTGGAATTTGTTGGTCTTTGCTGCTGTGTTTATGTAGTTCATGTGTACACGCAAAATGGAAAATAAACTGTGTGTCAATTCAGAATGTTACACTAACCAAGTATGTGATTGTCATTTAGATAAGCACTATTCATTGTCGTCGACCTCCATTTTACAGTCCATTTAGTCCCTATGGAGATGCTTTTAGAGACAAATAATCCTGCTGGAAACACATACTAGGCAGCCATGTACATAATGTCTGTTAAGTGTGCATTACAATTCATCTGACAGCATTATTCTGTGTAGCCGTACTGGCATTGTAATCCCATTTCCAGTTAGTGCCTCCTGCCACGCGCTCATGCATAAGTCAATGTGTGTTTAACATTCAAATCATGCCTTGAGTACGTGACGTGTCACACTGTGGGAGACAGTTGTTTTTATTTCTGTTGCACTGCAGCATTCACTCTGAGTTAGCGTGTGATTTTTATTCATGTATGCACGTCAGACCAAGGCCAAGGCTTTAGCGGCGCTTTGCGTGTGTGAATGAAAAGGGACATTAACGAAGCGCCGCAGCCGCTGCTGTCTCTGCCGCACGTCAGAAGATGAGCAGAACAGGGTCAAAAGGCTGACTGGAGATTCAGGATCGTGCGAGTTGCACGCGTGTTTGCACTCCGTGTGTGTGGAGGGATGGAGGGGTGAGTGACAGCAAATTTGTTGCATGTGAACCTGCTGATGCCAACGTTTGGCAAGGCATGCAAACATTTTAGACGGTTAAAACATGCAACACAGAGTGCACACATGCACATGAAATGATCCACCTCTGGTTCTCCTGATGGCTTAGCTGTGATATTAGTGTGGAGACAGGGACTGGGAGGCTGAGTGACAGGGAGATGTGGAGTGTTTATTAAACAACAGCAAGTGTCTTGTGTGACAGACCTCACTGTTGTACATCATGTCTTGTACATCTGTCTTGCCACTTGCTGCTTAATGCAATTTTCTCTAATACTGAGAGATGTAAAATAAAATACATTATTCCAGGCTGAAGTAGAGTTTTCTGAAATCTATTAGCAGTTAAAAGAGCTCTGAACTACATAATTGCATTCTCACTCGAGGTTCATTTGCTCGAGGTTTCTATAAGTTTGACTGAAATTTTTCACCAGTCGAGACTTATTCAATGTAAGGTCTTTATAAGCTTCTGCTGGGGTGGTATTATATTTGTTCTAAAATCCTCGGCTTAATTCCTAAATCCCTCTGTTACATGAATCTGGCGTTGTGTGCACAGTCTGGCAAGTATGGCAAATGGAGGAACATTAGAATTTGAAAGTCAAACATTGTTTAGTTTGAGGCAAACAGAACTCTGTGATTTACTTTCCTGTCAGGATTAGATCGGCAAACCCTGAATACACACCTCTGGCCCTGTCTCTCTGTTTGAGGTTGACTTTATGGGGATGAGTGATCTGCTGCACTGAAAGCCAGAGTCTCTTGAGAGTCAGGCTAGGAGAAGTAATGAGAGGAGTGGATGAGGTTGGGGAAAGAAGCCAGAGGATCACATATACTCTATAGGCTGCTGCCCTTGACTTGGATGTCTCGGTGTGTGTGTGTGTCTGTGTGTCAGTGTGTAGATGTATATATTGGTTCTGAACATTTTCTTTTAGTTTAGTTTCGCTTATTTATGCAGTTAAAGACATTCAAAAGAATGCAGTATATAATTTGCAAAGGAATGTCAAGGAGAATTACCTTAAAACCCTCTGGGGGCTTAAAAAATGGCATTCTCCAGGTGGCATATTACAAGAAATAGTTACGGCATTATAATATACACATTTTAGCGTTATCTATCTATAATTTGACATAGTAAACTGAGAGATTAGCACAGTACTTGGCAGCAATGCATCCTATAAACACCCAACTGTTACACAATGAATCAATTATAGTCATAACACAAACACACTCATAAACACAATTTAAAAACAATACTCGTTATATTGTTCAAGTATAAATAAACCCTGTCATCAATAAACTAAAAGCCTTCTCATGTGAAGTGAAAAGGGTAAAAAAGAAGGAAAAATGACTAGTAAAAAAAGCAATAATCATAATAGACTTGTAAGTCAAAGGAAAATATTGGCTAGACCCAGCTTAAAGATGCGAGAAATCCATGTGGAAAATATTGGCTCTTTTGAAATGCTGTCATCACAAATAAAATAAAAATGTAATGCCAGAAATGTTCTTATTTTGTATTGTCGATAAAGTATACTAAACTTAAACTGGGAAGTATGTGAACGAGGAGGAAAGAGATACATATGGAATAAGTATGAAATTGATAATTGTGTGCAGATATGTCATTGAAAGAAGTAAATAGGGTTATTTTAAGGAGCTATGAACAAATGTACTAATCTGATGATGTTTACTTAATAAACACTGAGGACACCTAAGTATAAAGAGCTACTTTCAAGTCTAAAAAGAGACATTGCAATGATATTTGTACAAAAGCTTTCAAATAGGAATAATATATGTTTGGCTTTTACTACTTAATTAATTACATTCTAATATTTTTACATCTAGGAAAATAGTTTCTATATTACAGAAGCTCAGAGGAAAGACTGCGTGCTTTATGTTGATGAATGACATCCACACTTGAAATGACTGTAATTTGATTGACTCCATAAAAGCAAAACCCTGATGAATCAAAATGAGCTTCAAAAATAATTTTGTTTCCAACTCTCAGCTTTGATTTGATAATTCATCTTTACAGTCGGTTTTAGATCTCTGTGAGGGCTCACTCTCGCCTCCTCTCCTTCCCATTTTAATTACCTTTTTACATCAAGCTGACTAATGTTCCTCTGACCTTACCAAAAAGAAGAAAAAAAAGTTCTCAGTCATCTGCGCAATTGGTTTTGGAGCCACTGTCATCAGCTTTTTGCTGTCATCTTGTGAAAACAGCAGAATACTCCATTCCCCCTCTGATCTCTTCCTACTCTAATTACACAACTGTGATTAAACAAGATATTAGTGCCGCCGACGACAGACATGCCTGCACAGTTTCCTCATTCCCTCTGTGAGATATTCAGCAACTTTTCTCAATATGCTGAGGCTGTATTAACCAGACTTTCTTCATAGTCTAAAATATGTATTACCACCGCTCGCTGTGGCTAGCTCTGAGATTAGATTTGGATGGAAACGGACACTTCCTCACCTTACATCTGTTTTCATGCATTAATAAACAGGGATCCACTGCAGGAGGGATCTGGTTTCAGCCACATCGACATGAAGTGAGACATGCAAGCAGCTACGTAGGCAGGTACACCCCCAGAGATGTTGAACATCACCTTAGTTAATGAAAATGATGAATGTATACCAATAATTACATCTTCATGTATGGCTCATGGCCAAGGACTAATATAAAAGGCTGCAGCATCACAGCTAAGAGCTTTTTCCACTATGCTATTCAATATTTGAATGAAGCGGAATGAGCTTGTGTTGTGTTGCAGCTCAACAAGCATAGTGTTTTTGTAAGGCAAAGGTTGTAGGTGCTTTGGATTAACTGCTATTACAAAATCCTCCCTCCTGCTTCCGCACACATGCCCATAGTACACACACAGATGCACACACCCCCAGTGTTTTACTTTTCTCTGCAAAGGGGCAAATCCAGATTACAGAGCTTCTCTAAGTGAAGGAGATCAGAGAGGCTTTAGGAAAGCGGAGGAAGGTGCTTTACTTTACTGACAGGAAGATGTATATGGTTAGCAATCATGTAGTAATGTTAATGGCAATATATAACTATTTAAAGATTGTAACTCTTCAAGTGTTGCATTTAATACTATGCTCTACCAGACAGGCAGTAATGTTGAGGATGATTGCTTGAAATGACAATTGTGTGTCATTGTGAGGGCAGATAGGACAAACATTGCAGGTGGATTTCGTGATGCATTCTGCAATCTGTGTGCAATCCGTGCATTATAATTCTCACTGTCTTCCTGTTAACATACAAACAGCAGGTCTGTCTGATCCCACATCAGGCGGAGTGGGGCAGTGACAGTGAAGGCATCAAGGACGTTTCAGAGTGAGTTGGGCAGCAGTTGCGTGGTGGCTCTGCCGCAAGCATGGGGCCTGGAGGATTAGTGTCCAATCAGAGTGGATTTGATGTTTACTGACAGCACATGGGACTTAGCAGAGAGAACTGTATTTCATTTGTATTCAATGAAGCTGTGCGCCCTGCCTGGCCTCCCCCTCCCCGTGCTGTGAATCTGGCAAACTAAAAAACTGAAACCTGTTGAGGACAGTGCATCATCAACAGCTTCAGGTAGGTGACTCTTCGGGAGAGGGTGAGGGGTTTTGGGGGTTGGACTGTAAATCATTGAAATCATCATCACCAGCATCATCAGACACGCTGGTAACTGGTTCACATGACGTCACAGTGGGAAGTGGAATTAAACAGGCTTTATTTAGTTGTAATCCCTCATAGCAATCGGCAGAGCGAGTAAAATGTCCCAGAGAAGGGAGAGATAAACCCTATTGGATTAGTACAAGCCCCTGCCCATCCCAACCTATAACCCAACCTATCCACTCCTTTCGTTTTTTGTCTTTTTTTTTTTTTTTATCAACCTTTGGTGGCCATCTTAAGCATGCACCCTGCTGCCGTGTCTAGCTGTGCTACCTCTGCACTGTTTGTGTGTTTTAGTGTGATGTGTTTGTGTGTGGTGTCCTCTTTCATCGTGCACAACAAGCCAGCATGACCAGAGATTAATTATTCAAGGACTGCCAGCCAAAAGGGGGAGTCACCTGATAGTACGGACTTACACTATTACAACCTGATATCAGGTGAACTGGTCGTCTTCTTTCCTGCTTGTTCTCCTCCTCCTTATCCTCGTTCTGTTTTTGGGTGCTACAGTACATGAAGACTTGAAAGACAACTTTCACAGAAGCAGCTACAAGCGGAATTTTTTTTCTGTTTTGTGTTTTTATTTTTTCCTTTTTTGCCAATGCTTGTCCCTAACAAACAGTTGAGTCTTGGTCGCTCCCACAGTTGGGACACATTAGGGGGGAATGAGGGTCAGTGGGACAGGACCGAGAGTGTCTACGAGCAGCAGGCAAGAGTAGCTGGCCGGCGGAGCTCTCTGTCATACGGAGAGGGGGGAGGGTGGTACGAGCCTCCACCAGGAGTGCGTCCCTCTGACATGGATTTGAAACGCGACCCATATTCCTACCAAGACTCTCTGTACGGGCAGGTTTACGCAGAGCGACAGGACCCGCGGGGGATGAGGAAGGGCTCTGTGCCTGATCTAAACCACTACGAACGATCCATGGCTCACAGAGGATCCATTCCGCATCAGGATTACTATTCCCATGACCCGGCCATGACTCCCCGGCCACCTGAGGGCTTTTACCGGCCAGAACACCAGCCTCCACCGCCTCACCCTCACCCGCTCAGTAGGTCAGGCTCTCATTTTGGGATGACACCTGGGACTCGTGCTGTGTGGGATCAGGGTCAGGGAGGGAGAGTAGGACCCCAAGCTCCTGCATCTCCACTACCTCCTCCTCCCCCTCCTCCAACTGCTCATGAGCTGAATCGGGCTTATAGAGAACCTGGTGCTGTAACTCCTGCCAAAATGACGCCAGATGGCCAACAGCGCATACCCTCCCGAGAGCCGTCTCCGTCTCACTATGGTATGGAGCATGCCTCTCCTCGCTATGCAAGTGAGCCTCCACCTCTTACTGGACAACCGATCTATACTGATGCTAATGGCCGCCCATTGGACCCGCAGCAGCAGGCTGCTACCTGTCTAGTAGTAGATCCTGCCAGTCAAGGTGTGATCATGAGGCAAGAGGCCGCCTCACCCTACACCATCCAGCAACAGCAGCAATTACAGCAGCAACAACAAATACAGCAGCAACAGTTACAACAGCAGCAACTTCAACAACAACAAATACAACAGCAGCAATTACAGCAACATCAACTTCAACAACAACAAATACAGCAGCAACAACTCCAACAACAACAATTACAACAGCAACAGCTCCAACAACAGCAGTTACAGCAGCAGCAACTTCAGCAAGAACAGTTGCAGCAGCATCTGCAACAACAACAGCAACAGCCCCTGCCACCTCCACCTACTATGCCCATCTCTGACCCTAATCTTTCGATTGCGGCTCCACTTCCTGCTCCACCTGCCCCAATGCAGACTGCAGTGGTTGCTCCAGCTGCATCAACTCTTGTGCAAGCTGCCCAACCATCAATCCCTCCTCCTGCGACCACTCCACTCCCTGCTCCTCTTCCACCTCCTCCCACCACAGCCCCACAGACGCCTTTGCCAGTGGACCCCAAGAAGACAGTTGATCCAGAGTTCCTTGCTCTGCTGCGAAATGAGGGCCTCGCAGAGAGCACCATCTCTTCACTTATCCATCAGGGATTTGACTCCACTAGTATGCTGGCTGTTATGGAGGAAAATGATGTACGCACCGTCGCCCCCAACCTTGGTCAGGCTCGCGTGCTCTCTCGCGTGGTGCACAACTGCAAGCGGCCTGTTGAAGCCCAGCCACCCCCCTCCGTACCTCAGACACCCATGCGAACCCGCTCCAATAGTTTTAGCCATCGCTCAGACACCTACCACCACCACCAGCAGCCGCACCATCCAATGCATCCCCCACAGGCTTTGGCTGTGGATCCCCATATGATGCACCCACAGACCCCTGGGCCCATGCAGACTATCTCCCCAAGGATGGGAGAAGTAATGGGTAGGAGACCCAGCAGTGCCCCCTCTCAGCACCTCCTGGAAGCCTCTGGGGGCTACCCAGGCCAACCACCTCGCTCCCCGGGGCCATACACTGGCGCACTTGTGCCTATTCAATCAAGACCCATGTCAGCCTACTCTGCTGGGGCGAGTATGTCCGGGATGCCCATGCATGGCATGCAGATAATGCCACAGCAAATGACTGGGTCAATGCCTGCTATACCAGGGTCTATGCATGGCATGCAAGGTATGCCACAGCAGATGCCCGTGTCTATGCCGGCTTTACCGCAGCCACCACAACAGGTACCGAAAGCATACTCCACCAATTACACGGTGCCCATGGAGCTGATGAAGAGGGACAGGAACATACTGCCGTTGTCACCCATGCACAGCCCTCACCCCAGTCCTCAGCTGATGCGTAAGGGTGGGGGACCTGTACAGGACAATGCCCTCGTCCCTATGGGAGCACCAGGCCAAAGCCAAGGTGCTCTGGCTGCTAACCAGAAACTAAGTCGACGCACAGGTCCACCAGTCATTGTGTCTACTATGGCATCTCCAGATACAAGTAAAAAAAAAATTTTTCTCCTTTAATCCTTATCATCTGCTGTTTGTCTGAATTCTTGATAGATTTGGTCTTGCTTTCTCTTGGCTGCTTCACATGTTTTAAATAGATAAGAAAATTGATTTGTGCTAGAGCTCTTCATTTTTTGCATGCTTTATGTAAGACACGATATACCATTCCTCTCATTGCCTTGAATAGCTCCGCAAAGCAGTGCTGCTGCATTGTTAAGAATCATATCATGCTTTCACAATTTGGTTGACATTTCTAAGAGCCATTCAATATATTGAAAGCAACAACTTGAGTTTTTAGCTTGGAGTCTTTTCTTGGAAAAAAAAAAAAAAAGCACTAGAAATGTATTTTCATCATCCTTCGTGATAAATCATTGGTATGTGCATACCATCTCTGTCAAAGTGTTTTTGTATTCTTGTTTGTGAAGCCATCATTCAGCTGAGGGGTATGTGGGATCTATTTTTCTGGACGTGGTTGCTGGTGTGTGATACATGATGCTTGACCTTAAGAAAGTCCTAACACAATGAGAATGTTAATAGAGCTTTTTTTTTTAAATCGTTTCATCTTTCTAGTCAGGCCTGTCATTTGTTTGCTGTCCTGTGTTTGTTCTCAATAGATAAATGGTGTGTCTTTTCTTCTTATCTAGTCCACTGGAGCGAAATCTAAATTGCTTGCTGCCTATCTCATTTCCAGAACTGTTGTCAGGATTATGATTAATACCGTAAAAGGATAACTTTTGCTTAGATATTCTGGCAATCCATTCCCTGTCCTACTTTTGGTTTCTGCGCTTGCCACAATCCTAAAACGATACTTGCATCCCGCTTTCTTGTCTGCTTATCTCTGTGAGAGCCAGATTTGTCAGACTTCCACATACTTTGTGTGAAGTCCTTTTATTATTTCAGTAATCTCATGCAGTTCTTTTGTCAGAATGACATATTGCCCCATTAAAAACAACACAAAATGGCATTGATGAGGCGCAATATGGAGGATTTGGGAGGAACAGCTGTCAGCAGCCTTCCTGATACCTTTTAAATTTTAACAACTGTGCACTGTCTTCATGTTACAGGCTGTCAGTCGCTGCATTCATGTGTGAACAGTTCACATTAAGACTTCTCTGGCCTGACTTCTCTGACTGAGAAAAGTCAGATATTGTGTGTGGTAGTGTCTCCTGGCATGCAGTTGTGTGCATGTGTGAACAATATGCTGTCATAGCTTCCTTGCAAAGATATTGTTTTCTCATATAGCTCTTATTGACTGTATATAATGCCCTTGATAAGTAATTGGCGTGAAATCCAAAACTAAGGTTGCATTTAAAACTATATAATAATACCTCAACTTTACAGTATTCATAAAGATGCACAATGGTGATTGCAGCATTAGTCATATATATCTCTTTTGCTGTGGTATCTTTGTAACTGCAGTTGTTTTTGATGAAGTCCTTTCTGCTCTGCCACGCACCATCTCCCCACAGCCCCCAAGCCCCTGTTGTTGTAAACATGGATGTCTTATTGCATTATGATAATAACGGTGCATTAGAGTAGCCTGGAGAGGCTTTACAGCCACTCTGGCTGCACAGACTTCCTTCAGTCCTGCTGCTGTCAAGGTGTACTGCCAACCTGCATGAAATAGCAATTAGCTTCGTCTAGTTCTTCTCCAACAGATTTGCTCACAGGCGTCAGAATATACATTTGAATTGGTGAGATAAAAGCAATCTTTTCTTTTTCTTTTTTTGTGTCCCAAATTCACGTTTAAAGGAATGGAATTCAGTCAATGCTTTCTTATTGTGTGATCACCCTTATATCAGATTAAAACTTTAATTCAGTATAATTAAAGCTACTGCTGTGTAAAATTGCCCTCTTTTCACACCCATGGCCTGATAAAAGTATATGTCAGACATTTTGGGCAATAAGGGGCTGATTTTGCCATCAACACCCGCTCACCAGAGGCTGACTAGCAGCATCACTGGACAGATAAAATCGAATTACAGCACTGATGGCCGATGTGTGATTGTGTCATTTTCTCTGTGCAGGTTGTAATGAGAGGAGAGAGGAGGGGTTTAATCCTTCAGATCCTCCATTTCCACTGCTCCACTAATCCACAGATATTCTCATTTTGTTCAGAGCAGCCTCCTGGCTTTCTGTGAAACTACTGTACATAGCCCGTAGGTTAAAATGGACTTTAACAGGGGCAAAGGCAGACGGGGAACAAATGATTTAACTGAGGCAGTTTTGTTGTCATCTCTCTGAGTGTCAGGCCTCAGAGAGGTAGATATTAGACGATCAGAACAGACTGCCTGTCTTTGCACAGACAGACACATGCTCTGGAATGGTCTGCCACATACACATACACCGCATTGTTAGTACACACACACAGTCAGCAGAGTAGACCTCATTTGCATGTGGCTGACATTTGTTGCTTTGGTAATTTCATCTGTTAATGGACACAGCCGCAAAGCTGCTCTGAAAGCATATTCCTAAATTGTATGTTGCTAGGCAACGTGGGTTTTGGTGGTAATCGTAGGCAGATTTGCTTCTGGTTAAAGGGTCAGTTTATTGTCAGAAAACACTGCAAATTTACATGTTACTTCTTTTTTTTTCTTGCTCTGGCTGAGTTAATGTGTCTGAAAGAAAGTAATAATTAATCATATTCATTCGCTCCTTTTCATATGTGATGAATAAAAAATTAGCAAGCTTTCTCCCCTACTTTCAAAGGAATTTTATGCATTTTAGACTCAACAAAATGCGATTCAGCCTTTTAGTTTAAACTCCATTTTGATATTTTGTCAGGTACTTGTAGACAAATTACATTGTGGGAGCCATAACTCATTTTGCAATCCTTAAAATCCAATTAGTTTTGAGCTCCTGATATTTTGACAACCTTAAACAATTCATTAGTTACAGCAGTGAGTTGCACCCACAACCAGAAATATTTTCTTTCTGAACTAATAGCCCTTGTGTAAATACAGATGGCATGCCCCCGCCCACCTTCGTGGAATACCCTTGAGCAAGACCCCGCCTTTATATGACTAACCAGGCTTCCCCATCCCCCACGCCGGCATAATCACCGTATATGATACTGTGGGACTTCCACTCTTTCACCTCCACCCTGCCGAGTGTGTTGGCTTCCTTCTGTGGACTCTGGCCAGGCGACCTGATGCGAGCTCAGGTCAGTTTTGTTCTGCGTGACACACTAGCCGAATTTTTTTTTCTAGCTTGATGATGGGGGAGGGTCGTGGCATATTAGTTCTGGAGATGGCAGATTATGTATTAACAGGGTCCAGGTCAACGCTTTAGGCAGTTGTTACACTGAGTGAGGGATTAAGGGGGAGAGAGAGAGAGAGAGAGATAGTCCTGCTACTGATAGATGATGATTGCTGCTTGCAGGGTGGGGGAGGGGAAACAGGGCGTTGACAGCTGTCCGTCAACCTTGGACTCTCCATGGAGATGAGGCTAGCTGTCAATGTAGCATTTGAGTTGCAGGGTCAAACTTTGGCCTTAATCTGGGCTGACAGTCAAAGGTTGTTTTTTTATGCAGCTGGTCATTCAGTGATATATATTATATATATTCCTTCTGACCTGAGCGTGGCTTACCAATGCC
The DNA here is from genome assembly GCF_030273125.1 of Centropristis striata. Classification (NCBI taxonomy): domain Eukaryota; kingdom Metazoa; phylum Chordata; class Actinopteri; order Perciformes; family Serranidae; genus Centropristis; species Centropristis striata. The sequence goes on from NC_081536.1 coordinate 17,045,707, forward strand.
ATAACCCTGAGTAATGCAGCCATGGATAGACATAGACAGGATCATAATTGTGCTATTGAAATGTAAAGCCTCTTACTCTCTGTTTATGCATATGAAACTTTTTTGGTAAATAATTTGTACAAAAGATGAGAAACTGATACATCTGATTGTTTTATTACAAAACATAGACTGAGTAAATGTGCAGCCAATGCGGAAGTGCTTTAAATCTGCATTCTTTCTAATGGCCAGCAGGGGGCGACTATACTGGTTGCAAAAAGAAACCCAGTTGAATAGAAGTCTATGTGAAAATGACATAGTGTTCTCAGGTTCCTGGTCAAATCCACCCTCTTGCCCAAATATGGTCACTTCTGACTGCAAAAAACATGATGGTGAAAGCCAAAATGTCAGTCTCAAGGCTTCAAAATGGTTGCCCACAAACAAAAAAGTGCTGTCACACTGGCAATGTCTTCTTTCATAGTCCTTGTTTAAAAACATATCGATTTTTCAAAACCGTGATGAATTTAGCAATGACGGTGCAGGATTTTGTTCACAATTGTGATGAAAAAAACGTGTTTGTTACAGCAAATTGGCAGTAAATGCATGATCAAAAGTTCACAGCCAACTTGCAGTTTAATTATCTAGGATACTGCTGTGTTTCTATGTTCAGGAACATTGAGAACCAAAAAACTTCTGTGTGTGTATGTGCATGTGCAAACTGCTTTGGCAGGTGTGGCGTCTGTTGTGGCACCGTGCAGAGTTCCTCTCCTCACCAGATGTTCCACTTAATATCAGGCAGTGATTTCCTTTTCCCTCATGAGTGAATGAAATCTCTGGTCACATTCTGCCAGGATTGGATTCATACCAATCTTAAGTATTCGTTTTTTCTTCTTCTCTTTTTCTTTGTGTAAATTGGCCCCAGTTTGTCTCTGTCCCCCCACCTCCCTTTGTAAAATTACCTTTGTAGGAAATGATTTTGCAAAGACAGCCCTCCTAACTCAAGAGAGATTTTAGGGGGGAAAAGGAGTTTGAGGTAATGTTAAAAATGCTTTAAATAAATGTCCTACTCAGCTCAGCACATTCATTCATGACTGTGGTTGTGGGTCGCAGAGCCCGTCTCCAGAAAAATGAGGAAAAGTGAAGACGGGAGGTGACTGAACCAGGGTTGTAATCGTTTTTATATTCAAACTGTCATGGTAGAGGGGTTACAGGGTCATATTTGGTTGCTTTGAATTTTTAAATATAACAATGATGGAACTAATTAAAAAGCTCGTCCGAATGCACAAGTTTTATTTTATAACATTAAAGAGATTATTTTCAGTTTTTTTGTTGTAGTCTGTTGTGACATGTTGCCTTTTGGGAAAGTGTTTGTTCCGTGTAAAGCAGAAGTGTTTGAAATGTTCCTTATTTTTGTAGTGAGAAGTTGCCAGAGGGCAAACTGTTACCTCAGGCCCCAGGAAGATGACTTGTCTTTCTTTGGTACTTGCTCTGCTCTCTTGTTCATAGTAAATAAAAAGGAACACATCCTCATGCTTTTTGTGTTTTCCCCCACTGCACTGAACTTGTGTTACCGTTACGCCCCTAATTTGTACTCACCCAAAGACAGCAGAACACAACGACTGATCAAGAAAGGCCAAGGAACAAAGTTAAATGCACAGGGGGCTGCTTTAGATTAGATAGTGAAGGATTGACTGCTCCAGAGGCACTGATACAGTCTTAGAAATTGGTGGAGGAGTGCAAACCGGAGATTACATAAATGGAAACTCTGTCATGCCAACTTGGAGCAAGTGAAGGAGGGGAGGATAGCAGGAGGACAAGTTTTTTTGTTTGGTTTGTTTATATTATAAGCAAGAGAACATTTTGTAAACCAGAACCATTAGTGTCATGGGTATTTATAAGTCTGGTTTAGGGCTGCAACTGATATTTATCTGTATGTATTTGTCAGATTTAATGCATTTATTGTTTGGTCTCTAAATTGTCACAAAAATTTAGAAAAAAATCTCAACATTGAAATTAAAAAATAAAACCTAAGAAAAGCAGCAAATGCTTAAATAAAAGAGCTCGTACAAGCAGATGTTTGACATGTTTTACTTGTTCAATGATTTAAATGATTTATACTTTATCAGAATGGTTAATTGATAAACTACTGAAGCTTAGTGTTTGAAATTGATACTCCCAGCTTCCTGTTCTGTCCTGCAATTATTATACTCTTTATTGATTAAAAAATAATTGCCTCTGAGAGTGAATGACACCAGTCAGGTATGTTTGCTTGTGTTTGTAGTTGTGTGTACACATAATATTTTGAACGTGTGCCATCAAAAGAAGTTGGACCTTGACAGGCAATGTCTGAACGTGAAGGCGAAAAAGCTTTTTATGGCCAGTTTGCTGCATCCTTTCAGAGAGACTTGAAGTGATTAACTGCAGGTTGTGGGAGCAGAGGCAGAGGAAGGACAGACACAAGAGGTCACATGCTCAAACATTTGTAGCCCAAAAGAAAAGAAAAAAGCAATGAAATGAGAAACTGAAAGCTGCATACTCCTACTCCCATCAATCCTTTCCTTTCCTTTCCTTTCCTTTCATCTCCTCTCATCTCAGATTCTTTCCTCCCCTCTCATAACCTCTTCTCTTCTCTTCTCTTCTCTTCTCTTCTCTTCTCTTCTCTTCTCTTCTCTTCTCTTCTCTTCTCTTCTCTTCTCTTCTCTTCTCTTCTCTTCTCTTCTCTTCTCTTCTCTTCTCTTCTCTTCTCTTCTCTTCTCTTCTCTTCTCTGTTTCCTTCCCCATTTTCCGCTCTCCCTAAATTTCTTCTCCCTTCCTTTTTTCTCATCTCCTTTCCTCTCCTCTCATACCAGTTCTTTCATTTATTTTTCTCTTCATTCTCTTTACTCTCATCTTCCTTTCCTTTCCTTTCCTCTCCTCTCCTCTCCTCTCCTCTCCTCTCCTCTCCTCCCTTCAGTGCCAACCGTGTAGTCACCCTGAATTATTCATTTTGGGAAAATGAAATCTTCACGGGTGTTAAACCAGAGTGAAGAACAGACAGAGCTGACCATGTTCTCTCTATGCAATATGTGTTTGTGTGTGTGTGTGTGTGTGTGTGTGTGTGTGTGTGTGTGTGTGTGTGCGCACGCACTCATGTGTGTGCGCTTGTGTGTGTGACCAGGCGTTGCACAAGTTGACACTTTGCTTGGCTGTGTTTTAACAGAAGCGAGGGGAGATATGTTTAGAGGTGCAGATGAATCTCATTCGCACCCGAGGAAAATATTATACATCTCTCAGTAGGCATGTCAGTCGTGTTCAGGATCACACAGGACTGTAAATGGGATTGTGTTTCACAGTGATGTTAGTCTCACAAAGGGTGTGTGTGTGTGTGTGTGTGTGTGTGTGTGTGTGTGTGTGTGAGCAGCCATCACCACATATTTGATCCTAAATTTATATTATGTTTTTCAGATATTTGGCCAAAACACACATTTCTGAAGAAGCTAAAGTTAAGGCAGCCAGATGCTCAATGTGTGTGTGTGCATATTTGTCCATCTATTTGTTCACTGTTTCATTTTTCATGGTTGCCTGTTCACACTCTATTTGTCTAAGCCTGCAGCATACATGAGGGGTGTAATAAGCTACGCCTTTCCCCATTCATATACCCCATCCGCTGTGTGTGTCTCTCTCTCTCTCTCTCTCTCTCTCTCTCTCTCTCTCTCTCTCTCTCTCTCTCTCTCTCTCTCTCTCTCTCTCTCTCTCTCTCTCTCTCTCTCTCTCTCTCTCTCTCTCTCTCTCCTCTCTCTCTCTCTCTCTGTCTCACACACACATGCACACACACACACATTCTCTTTTACATCTCTTTCTCTCTCTCTCTCTAATCAGGCCAGTTGGCTCAAGTCATAGAGAAAGAGAAAGGTGGAGGAGGAGAGTGATGGTGTTGGAGAGGTGGAGCGATGCACAGACGGGGTATGAATGGGAGAACAAGAATTTATGTGCTGCGATCGCCTCCCTGAAAAAAAAGGAAAACAAAAAACCCTCAACATCTGTTGTCCACCTGCAGCTGTGCCACCTCTCTTTCTACCTCGTTTATTATTTTGTCGCTGCCCCTCTTCTTCTCTCGCCATCATTCCTGCTTCAATCATTTGGCAGCAGCACATCATGTAGATCACAGGAGACAGATGGGATGGTGATTTTTAGAGGTCAAATTATCCCGTAGACCCTATCCCTACAGCGGTCTCTTTTCATGAATGAGCTTTTTTATACTCCTGGCCTGGTTTGTGGGCTCTGGTTACATGTCGTAACCAAACCTCCTCAATGGAGTCCTTTACACTCACTACACTACTGTATTACACTATAATACAGACACATCTTTAACGAGCACTAGTTTTGTTACTTTGTTAGTCTTTTTTTTCGTATTTGCTTTCTCTCACATGTCTTACAGCTGAACATAAAACATAATTTTATCACTCAGTAATTAGTGGGCTGCCACTAACAATTGTTTTCATTGTTAATTCATCTCTTGATTAGCTTTTTCATTAATCATGCAGACTGTAAAATGTCAGTAAACAGCAAAAATGTCATTCAAGACTTGTCAGTATCGAACACAACATCTTCAGATTGCATCTGATAGCTTCAGATGAATGATGGGAAATGAGAAAAAGAAACGTTTTTTATTTTTATCAAGCAGCAAATAAGTTGTAGCATGAAGGGTTGAGTTAATTTTTTTTAAATCGTGCATCCCGACTGTTCATAATAATAATTGTAAGGTTTTGATTAAAAAATGTAATTCTTAAATAATTCACTGATTTTATCTGTTTTTTTTGTTCAATAAAATTTTAAAAAGTTGAAAAATGTCCATCATAATTCTTTCAAAAAATGTTTTGTCCAACCAATAGTGCAAACCCAAATATTTTTTGTTTATTTTAATGCATTTAAAAAGCTTGAACAATCAAAACGTTTGGCATTGATTACAATAGTTGCACTATTAAACTTTATCATATGGCAGATTTCAGAATTCAGAATTCAGAATGCATGTCCCCCACCACAGTAGCATTGTTGTGTCTGCGTCCAGTGACCTGGCAACCCTACTTAACCTTCATTATCAAAATCCTTTTTAAAGCTTCTGTCAGAGACAAAGTGTGGTCTGCCCTCTCAGACCAGCAGCAGTAGTAAACACGTTAATCTTTTACTCCGCTGCCTGGGTTTAAATCTCAGGATCAATTAGACTAGAGGGATTTTCTTAAGTGTAACCATAAGTTCACATGTAGGAATTGACTGTGCTTGTGTCTGCAAGTACACACACACACACACACACACACACAGTCAACACACTATGAAACTTCATGCTTATTCTGATCCCCTGAGAGTCAGTAGCAGGTGTGCAGACTTGTAGATATTTTTACATATGGGAATTAATTTTGCAACTGCAGTATTTTCTATTAAAAACATTGCCCACAGATGTTTGTGCAGCACGAAAAGATTTTACTAGTCTTTGCATGTCATTCCTTCAGTGTGGTTTCATGCACATGTGAGTGCACATCTCCGCTTCTACATTCGTCCTTGTATGAAACAGTCATCACCTGTGTCTATAGATTTGCATGTGCAGTACGTCTTGATCCTTTGTGCAAACCATGACAAGTATTGATGCTGTGTTGAAGCCCAGAAATGAGGCACTTAATGGCTCGTTGAACGGCAAAACCAATCAACTGGCGTTAAAGAGCGAGGATAAAAATCACAGACTGAGATCGTGAAGGAGAGTTTGTGAGCAAGAGAGAGTGAGACTGAGAAGAGGGGGGAAAGGGGCTGGCACTCTTAAAGGACCGTGAAGGCCAGATCACAAATAATAAAACAGAAAGGCAGGGAGGGAGGGAAGGAGGGAGGGGAGGAGAAAAAAAAAGAGAAGGAAAATATGTTGAGCGAAGGGGAAGGTCGGAGAGAATGGAAGAGGGAGTCGTACGTGTGCCAGGAGCTCTGCACCTCTCGCTGTGACTGGTGCTCTTCAAGGATTTTTCCCCTCTCTCTTTTCGTCTCTTTTATTTACCTCCCTCTTTTCTTTTCTCCCGCATAGCTGTGGCACCGGCTTGTTTTCTCTGTCTTTTTTCGTCTTTTACCATTTTTCTCCCCCCACCCCTTCCTCTTTCTCTCTCTCCCTCTCTCTGCTCTCTCTCTCTGTCTTTCTGTGACTCGCAACAAAAGGCTGACGGAGTGAGCCTGACGTCTGAATGAATAGCCCAAACCTGCCGTGAAGGGAGAGAAGAGGGAGACGAAGCAGGGAAGAGAAGGCTGAGGAGAAAAGATACAAGTGATCTGGCTGAAGAGGCGGAAAGAGGAGTACGCTCAGAAGTGCTGATTGCTGGCTAAGGACGAGTAGAGATCCAATTTTTTTCCCTCCCCCTTCTTTGGAGTTGACTGCGCTGCTTTAACCACACGGGGGGTGACGATCGTAGTTCTCGCTCTCCCGTCCTCCCCCTCGCCCACTGCCCTCCTGTGCCACCTTCCATTTTTTTCCCCTCTTGCTCAAGAGAAGTCGAGCAGTCGTCTGAGAGAGAAATGGAGCTTCTGGGGGTGAGGTGACGAAGGAGGACAGATTTGGAAACAAGCAGTGGGAGAGCAAGAGAAGAGGGAAGGAAGGAGGGAGGCTGGAGGAGGAGGTAGAGAGGAGAGGAGAGGATAACCCCAGGGCATACTGTGTGAAAATACCCCCCCCCCCCCCCCCCCACACCACTTTTTTTTGTCCCTCTCCAACACATTTCCTCTGCCATGTGCAGGTCCTGATTTGAAGAATGTGGAGACAGCATTTCCCAGGCAAGGAGCATGTTTCACATTGTATTGTGTGTGTGCGTGTGCGTGTGTGTGTAATTGCGAGAGGTGGGGGAGTAGAGAGTTGGACTTGGCTATAAGGCTAATGAGCCTCTTATGTTTTTGCAATGAAGTGTGTCATGAAAACAGTGTGTGTGTGTGTGTGTGTGTGTGTGTGTGTGTGTTTGTGTGTGCGCATTCTTGTACTTGCTACGTGTGTGTGTTTGTGTGTGTGTGTGTGTGTGTGTTCTTGTACTTGCTACGTGTGTGTGTGTGTGTGTGTGTGTGTGTGTGTGTGTTCTTGTACTTGCTACGTGTGTGTGTGTGTGTGTGTGTGTGTGTGTGTTCTTATACTTGCTACGTGTGTGTGAGGGCAAGCACCCATGTGAGCGTGTCAGTGTTTCCTTGGTTCGAAACCACAGAACTCTGCTCAGCAGCATGAGGACGTGTGATTAGATGGGCTGTCATTTAGAGGGTCAAAGGTCACAGGAGAATGTGCACACGATGTCAGAGTGTTAACGGTCGGTCCTGTGTGAATGCTGTCTGTCAGAGAGCTTGTGTTCGAATGTGGATATGAATTATATTATATATAAACTGTAGTGGGACTCTTAGGGCTCATAATCATAATCGTCACCTAATTTGCAATTTCTCCCTATTTTAATCAGTGTTGTCAACATAGCAAAAATACCTTGTTACTGTGAACTACTGATCAGAGTCGTCACCAGTAAACAACTTGAAGGCAGAAAATGTGTTAAAATTCACAGAAAAATAGATCATTAGTCTGTATCTGTCACTGCTTGTAACAGAGCTTAGATTCATTATCTCCCTCTGCTTTGCCATGTTAGGGCTAGAATTAATTATTATTTATCTCATTTATTTATTCATTAATGATGATTCATCTGCAGATAATTTTCTTGATTAATGGTTTGGTCTCTGAAATCTCAGAAAAGTGAAGCGATGTTTTTAAATGTCTTGTTTTTTGAGTCCAAAGCCCAAACATATTTAGTTTTATATGATATAAATCAGGAAATCTTCATATTGGAGAGTCTGCATTTCCTGCCATTTTTGCTTCATAATTACTTTAACGATTAATCAATCAGCAAAATTGTTTTGTGGGTGCTTATTTTTTTCTGTTGTTTAATTGTTTCAACTCAGTGTGTGTTTCTGTGTATATATGTTCCTGACCGGCACACACACGCTTGTGTGTGCATGCGGAGTAAAGCTCCAGTGCACCGTCCGCTGTTCATCAGCACTGACAGCTGCTTTTGTCTCAGGACCCCGGTTGTTTTCAGGCCTTGCTAGCGAAGCACAAAAGACAACATTTAAAGAGGAGATGGTGATGGATGGATGCTCTCCTCTCTCACTTTGTGATGTATTTACCGCTGACACCACCTGTGATATCTTTATGGCAGCGTATGTTTTCCCCATTCTTCCTCTACTCTCCTCTGCACTTTTAAATGTAATTCCACCCTGCTTCTTCTTCTCTTTCATCCTTTTATCTCTCCCCTCCCTCACCCTCTCTTGGCTGGGCGTTTCAGTGGTGATAAGTTTGGAGGAGGGCAGGCGGAGGGAGGACAAACAAGGTCTTTGTGTGTCCACATAGTGGAACAAGAAACAGGCTGGGGTGGCGGCAGTGTAGCCGGGCGCTGATAGGGTCCAGTGGGGGGCCCTGGAGGAGCCAAGTCTGCCAAAAAAAAGATTACACCTCCCTTCTTTCTCTACAGATGCCAGGGGATCGTAAACACACTCAAGAAAGTAGACACTCCCAAGAATACAGGCGCCGGTTTCTTGTTAACATGTAAGCGCTGCTGTAGTGTGTAACATTGCTGCTTTTATATTGTGAGCAGTGTACAGGTGGACATACACAACCAAGAGAACAGAAGTAGAGTAGAAGGGAGCATTGGCGTTGAGAGTTGTGAATGCCCTTGAACAACAAAATCTGTGACATCCTGGATAATCGCTGATCATTAGTGGTTATCATCTGTGGGTGTGTGTGAAGCTAAGTGCAGCCAAACTCTGTGTGTTGGTGTGTGCGCGGAAAATAGCGACCATGTTTGTGTTCCTGATGTCTGCCTGGAAAATGCAGCAGAGAAACCCCGATTGTGCCACTCAAGCTCCATATTTGGGTTGCCAGGTTGGGTGGCATGATGCATTTTGGGGGCAAAAATTGGATTTGAAGCAAATCTTCATCTCTTCTTGCTGCACTTGCCACAAAGAAACCCCCGCTGGGGTTATCGGTTCGGCCCCCCTCCTCCTCTCACTCTCGGACGATCCCATCACTGAGGCCCCCAGCTTGGGAGTTGCTAGGTAACCAGAACCAGCTGTTGGTCCTAAGCCGGTTGAGCCCGTTTTTGGCTCTGCGTCAACTGCAGAGTAGTTTTCTCTGAAAGCTCGATGTGAACTCAGCGACCGCCGCTGTGGCCCTGACATCATCGTGCCATGGAAAAATCTTCCTCACTTCCTTTTGTTTTTGCAGTTTTATTGTTCCACTGATGCGGGGACCGGTGTGGGAGCGACCACGGCATGTATCACGCCAATTTGGGAGCATTTCATCACCTTTCATACACACACAACTCAGAGGGAGGAGATGGGAAATGCAGTGAGGAAGGACAAGAGGAGGGTGAAAAGAATGAGTAGGCTTGTTCGACGTAGTCACCTGTAATTTAGAGTGAGTTGACAAAGACATCAGGATATAAAAGATAGTCTCTAAAGTGTGTCACTCTTCTGTGAGGTGAGGGTACTAAACTGTCTCAGAAGGCTATTAACAGAGATCCGAGAAGGCAGAGTACACTGTATAATTATTCAGGAAATCACAACAGTGCAGGTAAGTTAATACGACTCTGCAGTCCCCAAGTGGACAATTTACCTTTCAAAGTGTGGGAGGACCTTACAAACAAGCCACAAGTAAATCTGTGGGGAGCGCATTAACTTCCAAATTAAATCGTCTTTGTAAACCAGCCGAGGCTTGTTGGAGATCCATGAAACCACAAAACCAGAGCACACAATCTGTCAGAAAACAGAGCTTTTAAAAATGACGATAACTGATGTAGTGCAATGTTATTAAATACCAATTTAAAGATTGGTTTCCAAACCCAAGGGGAGAAACACGGGTTTGAGCTGGGGGTTTATTTTCTTCCATTGATTGTTTGCGCTCTATTTAGGAAATGATCCTTCTCCCTCTGAAAACTCTGACTCACAGATTCTGGCAGCGAATCTTTCTGAGCTGCTTTTCCAAGATCGCCCCTTCCAAACGAGAGAATTAGACACCAGATCGTATTCACTAAGGAGAGGCATATTTCTATGAGTTCTGCTTCTTTTCTTTTTTCCCCCAGCGTTTAAAAAGATGACTTCTATTTCTGTTGTCAGAATCCAAAAAGGCTTTTTAGTTTGGAACATCTGTAATCCATTTGTGGTTTAAAGTACGCTCTTGCCAGCTCTGCCAAAAGTTTTCATACTTCCTGGAGAATCATCCAGTTTGTGATTAGCATTGGCTAAAGGTTGATATCAGTCTTAGTCCATTCAAGCTTCCCTTGAGGGATGTAACAACACATGACCTCCACTGGATAAGACTATCTGCTGTCACACTGAACACAGTTTAGATTTAGTTAGCCAGGCTGTTGGCTTTGTTTCTTTATTACTCGCTGGCTTACACACAATGCTGGCTGTTGTGCTATGATAAATACTTTGGGTACAATAACAGGAAATTGACACAAGCAATTTGCATTTTTATCCGAATGACTAGCAGCCAAAATTTCCTAGTGCCTAATGTAAACCATCTTTAGTCATGTTGTTCCTACTGCTCACTGAGGTTTATGTAACAGCAAATCGGCACTTGAAAAACGGCTCTGTGGTACATTTTTGCCCTGCTTAAAAATGAGTCTGGTCTCTTGTCTGGTGTTGGGTTGGACTCTGTGTTTGGACAAGGAGAGTTCTGGCTTTGCTTTTGCTTCCTGGAGTCCAGGTTCTTGGTCTGGCTCTTGCAAGCTGCTGCCAAACTCCCCAAGCTGGTGACGACCCAACTGGGGAGGGAGGGAGATGGTATAAACAGAGAGAAAAGTGGTAAGACACATGTTAAGTGAAGTAAATTAAAAGAGCCAGATGCAATCATTGTTTTTATTCTTTAGTGCTGGACCTCTAGCCTGCAAGTGCTGCCGTGAGACCAGCTGCTGTGTGATCAGTGGGGGTCGCAGGAGCCATCCTAGGGTGATTATTGGGATAAGACTTATGCACTCTCTTTTTGGCTGCTTTGCCAATTTAGAAAACCATCTGAGATGAAGACTGTGGGGTGTAATGGTTTGTTTTCTTAATATATCCTGATCTCAATTTAAAAACAGCTTTTTTTAAATCACAAATAACTAATACATGATCTCAACATATTCCAAATTATCTTCTTGTAATCATTAGATAAAAATCTGCCTGATTCTTTTAAAGTAAATCCGACATAAGGTAAGTGTTGGCAGTTATGTTACTGCTTACATTTAACATCAACAGATGACTGTTATTGCAGCCGTCTGCAGCTGTGAGCTAATTCTGAGGCTCTGTAATATTCCCCAAGGACCAATAATGTCCGAGTGGTAATCAACATTTAGTTTACAGAAGCCTGTAGTGTAATATACCCATAATATGACGAGCAGAACTGATAATGTGTGCTTGGGGTTTACAACACAGTAATTCTGTCCTAATAATTATTTCCAACAATTTGTAATTTGAAAAATAACTAAAATGTTTTGCTGTATAGCTTATTTTGATTTATAGTAAAATATTCTTAATAATTAGTATTATGGTATTGATTTTGACCATATCACATAATATGTGAGATATAGTTTTGCTTTTGTTAAACTTGGCCACCAATTACTTTAATTCATCAAGGGTTTTCTCCATTTTTTCTTTAAAAAAAAGGTAAATGCCATGAGTAATTGGATACAAATTACTGTTATTATAGGGGGGAAGTTTTCCCTTAAGACAAGACGTTATCTTCTCAAGCCACTGAGGGTGTGTTGATTGGGCAGCTTTCTTTTGTCTTTTATCTATCTAATACTACTCATCTAACTACAAATGTGACAAAACACTATTTAGTTGCAGTCAAAAGTGTCTTCAAAGTGTTTGAATTTCATCCTTTGAAACCCCTGAGCTGCGGCACAGCCAGTACCTGTGGATCAATGAAGCTTTACCATGCTTATGGATACATTTTAGAACATTTCACTTTAGAAATGTGAGCACCGGGGACTGTTTGAAATTGACGAGCACACAGTGCACCTGCTTGAGAATGTCATCCCGTATGTCGACAACTCAGCCCTATATTTCTAAATAACATTTCCCTCCTGACACTGCTGGTGCAGTTAAAGCTTGTCACTGATTGGTTTTAAGAACTTTAAAATGATGATGGATTCGGCTCAACCTGCGCTGGTGGCAGGATATGTAGTGTTGTGTACTTCTGACAGCGTGAGACTCCAGTCTGAAGCCCCAAAACTCATTAACTTTGATGTGACAGACAGTCCCTGGAGGGACGGTGATAAGAGGCCAGTACAGTCAAAAAACAGACTGTGTTTATTTGTTTGTGAATATACGTTATGATTGTCCAGGCAGTTGTGGATTTACTATTTTCCAAACCTGTCCTCGTGTAAGATAAACATACTGTCTTGTCTTAGTGTGTTTCCTTGGCTGAGTAACTGAAGGATGACTCAGTTCTTTTTGTCCAAAACCAACGAGCTCCTTCAAATCACCGGCCAGGTATCCGAGTCATTAAGAGCTTCATTAACAGCCTTGTTAGGTGTTAATTATCCGCAGATTCATCATGTGTTAAATGCGGTGCCACGTTCTGCCTTATTAGGCTGGAGAAAGGCTATTAGCCACTAGGAAATAATTAATCAACAGCAGTTTGACCTACTTCCTACAAGTGACGCTGCTTTTTTCCATCAGTGGTTTCTTGTTTATGTGTAAAATATATAAGATTTTGTGTTCGCTGTGTGTGCTGAACACGAGGCTGCGTCTGTTGGAGTAACGATACGTTTCTTTGTGTGTGACTGATGGATGATGGAAGTATTTTTTTTGCGCAGCCGGTCTGAGCTGTGATAATGAACTCTGCAGGAGTGTGATGAGGAGGCGCAGGGAGCGCTGTGCAGCCACAGGTGTGTTTGGCAAGCAGCCTCCCACCCTCAACCCCCTCCTACTCTCGCTAACACACACACACACACATAGACACACACACACACACACACACACACACACACACACACACACACACACACACACCAGAGTCCCTCCGGTGAGAGTAATGCACGCTTTCCGCTTATATTAGGAACAAAAAGATGGAGGTCACTTCTTCCACATTATTTCGTTTAGCCTTTTCTTTATCATGCACCTCTCCCTTTTTCCTCATCATTCCTCTTTTGATATGCCATTTGGGCTTTTATGTAGCTCTGCTTTTACTATGGGCACTGCACAATAATAATATTGTTAATGGCTGTAATATAATGAAATTTAATAAAAACACAGTCTCTTTATCTCCATAGCATTTTATAAAGTGGCTCACAAAGCAGTTATAAACCCAACTCGTAAAATCAACATAAAACCCTGAAAACAAAACATGAAACATAAAAAAACTAAGTAATGATGATAATAGAAAATGCAGGAAAGGTCAGTAGTAACTAACATAACATAATTACATCAAAATAAGTTTCAAGTGGTGAATAAACTGAAAGAGATCATAGTGCTGGTGTGAACTTGAAGATAAGCCGGAGTTGAGCAACTCACAAGAAGCAGATTTTTTTATGTAAAAAAAAAAAAATTCAAACAACAGGCTAGCATATTGTGACTTTTAGTGTCTAGCATGGGTGAAGCTCCACAAACAGTGTGTACTACGTTTCCCATAATGCAGCTCAGTAGCTTTTTATTCATTAGGCCCACCTTTCCTTCATATTGCCCTCATCTTTAAACTACACACAAACAGTTGGCAGATTTTCTCTTAAAAAATGTTAAGTAAAGTCTCTTTATGGACTTAACTTTTTTGTGTAAATGTGTGGAATATCTCTTCAAAAGCCCATCCACATTTTTTGATTAAAAAGGTTCAGTGGTGTCTGCAATGAGGCAACCCTTTAGAGTTGTTAAGTTAAGAGATACAGTGAATCAAACTGACTTTTGTGCAGTTTTCCTTCATTTATTTCCCCTCCTTATCATGTTCCCCAACGCTCCATCTTTACTTCTCTGACTGGTGAACTCTTGTGGAAATGTTTTTGCTGAACACCTGCACATTTCTTGCCTCTGAGGCATCTGCATGCGGTTCACCTTCCTCTGTGGTTTGATAGAAACAGAGACAGAAACAAACAGAGAGAACACCACCAGTTATTAGAGGAATTAACCCTGAAAAAAATGCAGGTTGTAAGGCAGTTTGTCAAAGCTGTGATATTAATGACAAACTGCTAAGCTCTTTTTAAAATTAATCCCCTGTTTCCATTTCTCTCTGATAGGTCTAGCACAGGTGGTTATTCCTTATGTTGTGTGTGTGTTTGCATGTGTGTAAAGGCATCAAACTATGCATAATTTACAGTCTATTTTTGTAGCATCCTCTTAGCGCTGCATATCTTGAAATGTAGGTATTTCTCTGTAAAATTAAGTATTCCATTCTCAAAGTTTGGCTAATAATGTTGTCGGTTATTATTTATTAAGCACTAAAATCTAATCTGCTTCATCAGGGCTGTGTGGGTGTGGTGTGATCAGATTTTATTGACAGTGGCCTGGCAGCACAAACCAACAACCCAACAACTGGCATCAAATTTAGATTCCAACGTTTACTTTCTTCACAACCGAGCCTCACCCATTTTAAAGCAGTTGGAAGCGCCCAGAAACACACACAAATACAGAAATGTCTTGTGAAATAGCCAAAACTGTTCTAACTTTGGCAGAGATGTTTGCATCTATGTAGAATCCTGCCACTCATAGTAACAAGCTGATTGAGAAAATAGGTTTTCAGGGCCTTTAAATTGCAGACTAGAATGAGATTTCAGAGGATCATCTTCTTAAAACTGGGTCCAGTAATCAATGCTTCTTTTTTATTACGTGTGCAGAACAGAAAATAAGCCTACTGCTGCAGAATTGAAGCCCAGTTAACTGAACCGTGCTATATTTACATGCACCTCTTGTATTTTTGTTTTTCCATTATATGGATGTGATCTGTTTAAAGTGCATATGTTCGCATGTTGTAGCAGTGTAGGTCACAAACACCGTCCTTGCTTCCCAAAACTGGAGGAGTTAGAGACAGACATGGAGCGAGCAGGCTTGGATGTCCTCTCCAGCAGCGCAGATGTCACTAAATAAAATATTTCATAATCCTGCCCAAATCCTCTAATCACCATGACAACAGGCAGCAGGGAGCCAGAGAGTGGTGGTGTGCGAACCCCCCCCCCCCCCCTCCTTTTTCTTTTCCCTCTTTTTAGTGAAATTTGGGTCCACACTGTCACATTTCTCCTCAATTTTACACCTAAAGGATGCATCACTATGACTTCAGAGAGAGTTAGTTAATAGGGACACAACCTGATCCAACCGTCTGTCAATCAGTCAAGTGAGACACTATTCATCAATACATTTTTAGTTTCCAGAAGTTCTTTTTGCCACATTTGTCCCTGAAGGGCTATCACAACTTGTCAGCAAGGCGAGGACAAAGACGGAAAACTCGCTCTGGGAGGACAAACCTGGAGACGACCACAAGTTTGAAATTAAATTATTGAATACCTGCTGATTTCTTCAGCCTCAGAATGAGCGTGTGGTGGGTGTAAACTGTGCAGAAGGTGCAAAGACGCACACACTGAAGGCCTGCCGTCTTCTGTACGGTGATAGGATAATGGAGGTGATGACCTCATGGGGTGAAAGGACCTGTTGCCTGGTAACAGTGTGGATAACAGCGAGAGAGGGGGGTATTCATATCACCAGTGTTGTATATGTGTGTGTGAGAGTGTGTATCTCGACCAGTGTTGCCAGGTAAGGGAGACAATGATAGTGGTTTAAAGTTGGGAACTATTCACACACTAATTTATCTAACCACAAACCTCGACCTGTGTAAACACTTCCTGCTGCGGGCTGCATTTCCTACATTTTACTGCTTCTTCTTGACTGTGTGTGCCAGACATAAATAATTAAATCCCTCTCTTTTTCTCTCTCTGTCTCTCTGCAGGTATTCGGCCCCAGATTATGAATGGGCCTATGCACCCGCGCCCCCTGGTGGCGCTGCTGGATGGGCGCGACTGCACCGTGGAGATGCCCATCCTCAAAGATCTGGCCACCGTGGCGTTCTGTGATGCCCAGTCCACACAGGAGATACATGAAAAGGTACAGAAATAACTTATCTTCTGTTATTATCAAATTATTAAATTGCAGCAGCTGCAAGTCTAATAATAACAGCATTTTATTACCTTTATTTTCTGCACTAACTTGCAACTTTTTAACCTCTTCTAAAACGCCTTGATATGGCTCTTCAAAGCCTTGTCCAAAATTAAGGGTTTCCCATGAAGTCTCCTTATTTATGAGCTCATTACAGCAGCCTTTGCTTATGTATGTAATTAACTTTAATTAGCTCTTGTTGATTTGCTGTCAGCTTTATGTTTCCCTTTTTTATGCTGCTTTAAGCAATCTGGACCTTAAAGCGTCTAGTCTAGAACAGGGATGCCTCGAATCTGCCTCATTAAAATAAAAAAGAGGCTTAAAATAACATTCAGACAATGATGTGTCAGGTGGTGGTGGAGCAGTAACAAGCAACTTTGCATACAATATATTGTAATGTCATGTTTCCTGAGATTCCTACAGACACTTACTTAGAGTTATTTACTAGCTTGTTTCTGGAGATTTTAGCCTACCAGGGGCGCTTAGATAATTATCTAAATTGCACATTTTAAAAACAAGTCACACAAAGCTAAAAATCAAGATAATGCATGGTGTGAAATAAGTGATATGAAATTAAATTATCTGGAGTATAAAAAGGATTAAAGCACAGTTAAAGGGTTAAAATAAAAAATGTAAGAAAATATTTCAGTTTAAATTATATGCAACACTTATGTGCATAAATTATGTTCGGAGGGGGTCAGGTTTGGCCTACTTTACAATATGCTTCAAGTTATTTTTTTTAGTAAAAATAAAGTGTAAAATAAAATAAAAAATGATGGACCTACTGTCTGCAGTGTGTGTGTTAAAAACAATCCCTGTTATAATTGACTCTTCCTACACATATTTGTAGCTTCTGCAGACTTTAAAATCAGAAAATGTTAAATATTTCTGATGTCTCTGAATTGTCTGACTGCGAAGGTGTGCAAAGTTTAGTACGTTTGGAGAGCACATAACTTAATCTGAATCAACGCAATCAGTTGGTGTTGCTTGTTGTAACAGTGGCAGTTGCAGCAGTAACGGCAGTATCTGCAGGAGAGCAGGCTCACACACACTGTGATATGAACACAATATGAACTTTGAATGTAATTCTGGAATAATTTGTCTTCAGTTGAGTGCAGAAGAATCATCTCTGCGTCTCCTCCTCTGTAATGTTTTAATAATATTTCAGCCCACTGGCTTGTTCCACTCTCCCAGTTCAACTATAATGGTTTCATCACTGACTCTAATCCCACTGGGTGCTGAAGTGCTGCTTTGTTAAATAAGGAGGAGGAGGAGGCTGGTAATAGAAATGCAGTATAATTGTTCTGAGCCAGAGTGGGTGAAACATTTGTCTTATTTTACTGCCTATACACTGGAGCCAGTCAGGAGCGATATTACAATCCAAGCTGGAGGGTTTGTGTCCTTACGCTCAAAAAGAGAATAGGAAGGTTTCCGCTTCCTGTCAAAACAGTTTCAGTGAAAATGCTACCTTGCATTCTTAAAACCTTCATTGTTTTAAACCTACAATTAAAAGTAGTTGGTTTTACTTACAAGATTTGAATTTAAGGGATTGAACAGAAAAAAATGCAACAATAATAGTAGTTGTAGTCTTTCTGCTCCACTAATTCACATCCACACACATAGTTCAGCAGTTTTGAGTAAGTACTCATTATTTCCTCTTTTTATTATTTTTACGCTACTCTTTACTTCTATTCCACTATAATTAGGCAGCAGACATTGTACTTTTTACTCCACGGCAGCTTGGAGTTATTTTACAAATTCTGATTATTAATGCAAAATATAACTCAGCTAATAAATGATCAATTAATTATAACGGATTAAGCTACTCTGCAGTGTATAAGGTAATTAAACAGGCTGCACCTTTGGCATCTGCAGCATTAGTAAAGCTAATACTTGAATGCATCACTAATTATAATGCATCAATATCATAAATGTTATTCTTTAATGGGCCATTCGCTGTAATGCTACTTACTTCATATTTGATGCTAATGCTTGTGCACTTTAACTTGTGATATGTAGTGAGTTCCTTCAGTGTTCACCATTGAGGAGATTTTTACTGGGAGCAGAATTATCCGCAGAGTTCTTCTCCTCTCCAAAACAAACAGACCCACTAATTATTACCGGTAAAAACACTGAATAAAGTAGTTTCACATTAAAAATCGGTGTTTTTCCAATGCTGTTAGGCACACCAGGAGAGGGACTGGAGCCAAGCTGCTCTGACAACTTGAGTTCCAGATGTCTAATGGCTAAAATCCTTCATCCCATTACATTAATCCCAAAAAACAACAACCATGATCGAAAAAAGTGTACTGAATTTTTTTTAACTGGCTTAAGCTATAAAAAAGTCAATTTCTAACAGCTTCTGGCAGACAAACACACTGCTGATGCATACACAAAGGATATATGACATTCTTGATACACATCAGCCGTGTCCTTTATTAAAATTTAGAACATTTGTAATAGATAATCATTTTAATATATTTTAATGTGAAAATGTTTGTGTGAAAATTCTACCCTTAAGCGCTTAATTTTAGTGTATTCCTGAGTGAGTATTCCTACACTTTTTCTGCAGTAAAACATTTGAGAACTTTTTCCACCACTGCGCATAAGCCATCTCTGCCCAGTAAGATGCTCTCGTAGTGAATACATTACGCATACTGAGGACCCATCTGGGAGAATAGAGGTTGGCAACTTTCCCACAACTATAACTGCACAGCAGAGGGTACAGATGGGGCACTCACACACACACACATGCTCACACACTTGCCAACAACCTCACTGCAAGTTTTAGTACTGTTCACACACAAGTATATAAACAGACTCACACACCAAGCAAGCAAAGCAAAGCACACTGCTGTCTTTTTGCATGCTCTTCCTGGAAGTGAGCAGATGCAGAGATTTAGGAATCTGTCACTCAAGGAATCGCTGTAAACTGTACTTGTGCTCTCGAAGTGCAACTGCAAGCCAGCGGTGCTGCGGCACGCCTTAGTGCACGTTAAAAGAAGTTATTCAAAGCACTGATGGTCTATTAACTAATACAGACCTGTCCTTGGAAAGACACAGAAGTCTTCAGAAGATAAAAAGTGTTTTTTCAAGTGTCTTTCACATCGCTGTATTGGTAACTTCCAGCGGTAAGTGCTGCTGTGCAAAGTAAAACTGCAGTAAAATTTCAACCACAGTTGAGGATGTTATTGAGAAAATTATGTGTATCTGCATCATGCAGTAAACTTAAGCGGGACAAAAGAACATTTCAAGAGAAATGGAGCATGTCAGTACTTTGTCATACATGAATGGCAGCTTTTTTGTGGCACTTTTGGACTTTTATTTATAGTTGACAGTGCAGTGATGGACAGGAATTGTTGGAAGAGAAGAGAGAGAGGAGAGGGAGATGGGGAGGGGGATTTAAGCAGAGAAGTTGCGGTTCTGTAGTATGTGTCATCACTGTGTTTTTAATAATCTTAAAAGTATCTTTAAAAAATCATGAATATATAAAATGATGGGCTTTCATATCTTCATTGTTTTCCTCACATGTCCCTCCAATCTAGCTAGCTATTCCAAATTGGCCTTCTAACACTAGGGAGGCAGATATTTTATGAACCATGGGGCAAAAACAACCTTTCAGCATTTTGTAATTCAAGTGATCTGAGAGAAAACTAAACTTCTGCACTTCCTCGTCGCTCTGTTTTCAGGATTACACAATCACACCTGTGAGAGGAGTCTTTGGCCAATCACACGTCATTTCAGAAAAAAAGGGGGTTCCTATTGGCTGTTCTACAAATGCAGTCTTATTCAATGGCGGAAAATCCGTTGGGAAAAAGTTACTATTCCAGTATTGGCAACAAATGAAGCTACCTGAACCTAAACCTAAAGTGCAGAGCAACCCTAAATAATAGGAGCCAGACTTCTTGACAAGGAGACGTGGCAATATCAGTGAATGTTTCAGAGGTGGAGAGAAAGTGTTGCTAATAATAATAATAATTCCTTCCGCTAATTGTAGCCAAAGGTTCACAGATTGATTGGTGATTCAAGTTTATGTTTATGTAGCTAGCTAGAGTGTCAAATCAGTGTGTCATCTCAAAGACAAGTTAGCAAAGAAAACAGGACGATAATTCTAACAGAATTGCTATCTAATGGCATCTAAATCACTATCAGGATCATTGAAATGAATAAAATCAGTTAAAATAATATATTGGATTAATTAGTCTTTTTTTTATTAATCTAGTCTGTTGCAGAATTTGGCCATAATCTTGATGGAATAGTTTGATTTTTTGTTTAGAAAATTAGCTATTTTACACGATTAGCTTAGCATAGTGGCTGAAAACAGGGGGAAACTGCTAGCTTTGCTCACTCCAAAGCCCAAAAATATGCCTACAGAATACAGATACCTTAACCTCTTTTAATCCAGAAAGGGGCTATGCATTATGTACTTTATTCCACAATTCATAATCATCTTCTTTAGGTCTTCTTTACAAATCATTAAACCAATTGTATGTTGTCCATACTTTGTCTCGTTAGGAAGAAAAGAGCAAGAAATATTTTAAATCTCCATATTTCATATGTTCATGGTGAATAACTTTGAATGCACAACAACAAACGAATGTCCTTGCTCAAGTATTTCTTTTTAAATATTCCATTATACGAGTGTAGAATATGTGTAGTGTGTTGCCGTTGTAAAGGGCTTTATGTGCTTTGCAATATTCATGACCCCTTGCTGTAGGTAATAGCCTTGCACAGAACATTATAAAGATGCACAGGCAGTGTGGCATGCCAGCTCAAACTGCAGAAGAGTTCTTTAACTAATTAACACAACACAAAACCCATTTCCTCACTTTTTCCACTTCATGTAAACTTGCTCTCAGCTGTTGCTTAACAGTCTGCTGCGATTCTGTGTCATTTTCCACCATCGTCTCCAGCCAAGCCTGCTGCTGGGCCTGCTTCGCTCGAGTAATGAGATTAATGCATGAGGAGAGCTTTAACCTTGAATTTAGCATCCAACTCTCACTACAGCTAACTCCAATAAAAATGTTGCGTGGAAATTCATGGCTATGCTAATTTGGCCGGGTTGGGTTAATTCAGTAAGCGGGTTGTGAATTTTAACTTGTTATTTAACGGTCGTGGCTTTGCTGCAGCTACTTGCTGATGCTTTCTGGGTTCCTCAGCAGCTGTCAGTCTGCTTTATGGTCCTGCCTGCCTCCACTTCAACCTTGTTTGCGTACAGTCTGAATGGATGGATTGTGACAAAAAACAGCTTTGGCAAGCACTCATTATAAACACACAGACAAGCACTCATGTTTTAGGGCACACATAAACAATCAATTTGCATTTAGATGAAGAAAAGCGGATATAAAGTTAGGAGCAGGAAAAAGGAGGTAGTGAAAGCACTCAACTTGCTCATACATAATGCTGTGGAGAAAGCATCTGAATTTGAATGCGGGGATGATATTGATTAAGAACTGTAATGACATTGTGATCATAATATGAATGCAGATTTCCAGTTTACTTCCATCTCTAATGATTCTTCAGGGAACACTGATGTAATAAGACAGCGATGATGATGCCTCCTCCTCCCTAATGTCCCCCAGGTGCTGAACGAGGCAGTAGGCGCTATGATGTACCACACCATCACCCTGACCAGAGAGGACTTGGAGAAGTTCAAGGCGCTGCGCATCATCATCCGCATCGGCAGCGGCTTCGACAACATCGACATCAAGGCTGCCGGGGAACTCGGTGAGACTGAGGGACAGATGCACACAAAAGAGGAGGAAGTTAGATATAAAAAGTGAGGTTGTTCAGAAGCAGACAGTAATCATACGTTGAGAATGACAAACAAGAAGGGGTCTTATCTCCCCATATGGCTCGTTCTTTCACGACTGCACGAGAAAGATTAAATCAAGAAAAATTATGCATTATGGATAAGGATAGTGCATTTTTGGATGATGGCCAATCCAAACTCTGCTTGCTTTATTGACTTTACATAAATAACATATGTAACAGGAATTATAACATACTGTAAACAGAATATGTAATGGCGCTGATTGCACATGCAGAGCAGATGCTCCGACTGATATGAAACTCTCCCTCCGATTCCCATTTGGCCCCTTCGGCATATGTTTGGTATGAGAGCAGGATTTAGTGTGATATCCTAATTATTGTCGTTTGTGGTGATACATCTTCATACACTGACATGGATTTTTAGAGAATGTTCTTTTCACTGGCATAATTAGCAGTTATAATTATCCTCTTATCCTTCACAGTTCAATTTTAAACACAGTGCACTTTTATTTTGAAGAGGGTCATGAAGGAAAGACATTTCCAGCCAATTAAAAAAAACTACAGATGAATCTCTCTTCACAACAGTAATTATAACTATTAGAGCAATTATGTTACTAGTCACTTGAAGTACGCGTGTCATTGTTTCTAACCCATTTCGCTGACCTTTTCCAGGCATCGCGGTGTGTAATATTCCCTCAGCGGCTGTAGAGGAGACAGCAGACTCAACACTTTGTCACATCCTCAACCTGTATCGGCGAAACACCTGGCTGTACCAGGCTCTCCGGGAGGGCACGCGGGTCCAGAGCGTGGAGCAGATCCGGGAGGTAGCGTCGGGGGCAGCCAGGATCCGAGGAGAGACGCTTGGCCTCATCGGATTTGGTGAGCTCCTTCTTTCTTATAAGCAGTGGATCGTTTGTTTTGATTGACAGCAATTTATTTAGCTCCGAACTATATGGCTACTTCGATAGCTTCTTTGAGCCATATTAAAATGTATTGTATTTTACTTGTGACATAAAATATTCTTCATTTTGACAACTATTCAATTCTGATCTCATTTAGCAGTGCTAATCATCCCTTTAGTGTATTATTTTACAGTTTCAAGGTTGTCAGTTTGCTTATACAGGTTTACTTCTATTTAGGAACTTACTCTGGCTGCAGAAATCATATTTTCATTATTGACCAATCTGATATGTTTCATCGTTCAGTCTGACTGATGGTGTACAGTAGTGTTCAAAATAATAGCTGTCCCATGTGACTAACCAGATTAATTAATAAATTAGTGTATTTTTTATTGCTACATGGCAAACAAGGTACCAGTAAGTGCGGTAGATTCTCAGAAAACCAACAAGACCCAGCATTCGTGATGTGCACGCTCTTAAGGCTGTGCAATTGGGCAATTAGTTGAAAGGGGTGTGTTCAGAAATACAGCAGTGTCTGCCTTTGACTTTACAAACTCGAAACTATTTTGTACAAACTTTTTTGTTTCCAGGATTTAGCAATCCTGTGAATAACTAAACTAATATTTAGTTGTATGACCACAGTTTTTAATAACTGCTTCACATCTGTGTGGCATGGAGTCAACCAACTTTTCAGCTGTTATTCCACTCCAAGATTCTTTAACAACATTCCACAATTAATTTACATTTCTTGGTTTTGCTTCAGAAACTTTTTTCAAACATTTTTGATGTCACCCTACAAGTTTTCAATTGGATTAAGGCCCGGGGATTGGGCCGGCCACTCCATAACATCAATGTTGTTGGTTTGGAACAAAGATTTTGCTGGTTTACTAGTGTGTTTGGGGTCATTGTCTTGTTGAATCACCCATTTCAAGGACATATGCAAACTGATCCATGATCCCTGGTATGTGATAAATAGGCCCAACACCATAGTAGGAGAAACATGCCCATATCATGATGCTTGCACCACCATGCTTAACTGTCTACACTGTGTACTGTGGCTTGAATTCAGAGTTTGGGGCTCGTCTCACAAACTGTCCGCGGCCCTTGGACCCAAAAAGAACTATTTTACTCTCATCAGTCCACAAAATGTTCCTCCATTTCTCTTTAGGACAGTTGTTGTGTTCCCTGGCAAATTGTAACCTCTTCTGCACACGCCTTTTTTTTAACAGAGAGACTTTGCGGGGGATTCTTTAAATAGATTAGCTTCACACAGACGTCTTCTAACTGTCACAGCACTTCCAGGTAACTCCAGACTGTCTTTGATCATCCTGGAGCTGATCATTGGCTGAGCCTTTGCCATTCTGCTTATTCTTCCATCCATTTTGATGGTTGTCTTCCGTTTTCTGCCACATGTCTCTGGTTTTGCTCTCCATTTTAAAGCATTGTTTGCACCACTTAAGTTTTCCCCTCTCCAATCAACTTTTTAATCAAAGTATGCTGTTCTTCTGAACAATGTCTTGAACGACCCATTTTCCTCAGGCTTTCAAAGAGAAATGCATGTTCAACAAGTGCTGGCTTCATCCTTAAATAGGGGCCACCTGATTCACACCTGTGTTTTCACAAAACTGATGACCTCACTGATTGAATGCCACACTGCTATATTTTTGAACACACCCCTTTCAACTAATCGCCCAATTGCACAGCCTTAAGAGCGTGCATATCACGGATGCTGGGTCTTGTTGTTTTTCTGAGAATCTTCTGCACCTACTGGTACCTTGTTTGCCATGTAGCAATAAAAATATACTAAAAACCTGGATTAATCTGTTTAGGCACATTGGACTGCTATTATTTTGAACACTACTGTAGATCGATGCTAGAGGCTCTGTGAAGCTGGATGTAGGCAGTCTGATGCTTTGCAGTGTTGCCAACTATTGTCCAATCAAAGTAAATAGCACTTGCTCCAAAAGTAGCTTTTAGCCTTAAAGTTTCCAGATGACATTTGCTAATTTGTAGATTTGTGACATCATCACATATCTTAAACCTCATGGTTGTGTCAGAGTACAGGGAAAAACCCTGTGCTGCTTGCAGAAAAGCTGACTTTCCTTTGAGCAGCATGCATGGGAATTCATTACTATATAATATATTTCTTGTTTTTCCCCTGATGGTCTGAAATCGCTAAATTTGTGGATAGTACCTTTTTAGAAAAAAAATTCCTAAGAGGTTCTGAAAAGTCACAAAATCCAAGCAAGAGATTTATTAATGCAGCATGCCCAGAACTCATGGGAAAGTCTTTATTTTTTCAAATTCGTCAGCATTATAAATATAAGTTTCTGTAGTTTTAAGTTTTCTATGACATCTCTTAACCATAAAACTGTAACTGGGAGGTTGTGGCCTTATACAGTTTGGGAGAACTAGCTTGTGTGTATAGAAAATAAAGATTGTAATCTTGTAATCAGCTGTAGATGACTGTCTCCTCTCTGGAAGCCACAGACGGCAATGAAAGAGTCAAGTCTAATCACCTGCATAATAACATCTAATGATAAGTTTGAAAAAATAGATATCCAATAGTAAGATAATTTAGGACAGAGCCACAATATGTGTACCAAAGTAGCAGGGTTGATGATACATGTTTTTAAATAGTAAAGGTTTGGGATAGTTGCTAACTAAATGAGTAATCAATAATCAGATTTGTTGTGAGACATTTTCTGTCAGATATCTCACGCATGCATGTTCTAGTTACTGGATGCACTGTTTGAAATCTGAATTGTCTCGTGCCCCCCATCAGGTCGCTCTGGACAGGCGGTGGCAATGCGAGCCAAGGCGTTTGGCTTCAACGTGATCTTCTATGACCCCTACCTCCAGGATGGCTTGGAGCGCTCGCTGGGCGTTCAGAGAGTCTACACGCTGCAGGATCTGCTCTACCAGAGTGACTGTGTCTCCCTGCACTGTAACCTGAACGAACACAACCACCACCTCATCAATGACTTCACCATCAAACAGGTATGGTGCCTCTAAAATTAGTTGTACATCTCTCTGATATGAAGTGAGAGATGATACAGGAAAATGAATTGTACTTTTTATGTTTAACATGATCTAAGAAGCTGACAGAACCGATGACATATCAAAAAGTGATACATGTCGACTGGCTCTTTCTTATATCCCTCCAAAGCAGGCTGTACATTCCTCTCACTGGGCTGATGATTCCCAGAGATTGGTAGAACAGTTTTAAACCGGCGGACTTGCAGCTGACTTGGCTGGCCACTAGCATTCCCCAGCTGCCAGCACTCCTTTGTTGGCAACTTCCAATTATAGGCTGTTTAAACAAGCTTTTAATGAGTGGTAAAATACTCAGAACAAGCACATATGAAGAAACACAGGGGGAGTATTCACTTTAATCGGTCTGTTCTGCCTCTCAGTTTCATAACTCTTAGGTCACTGTGACCCAAACATGCCAAAGTGTGTGTGTGTGTGTGTGTGTGTGTGTGTATCTGGAGGGTGTAGGAGCGTTTATTGTCAAAGTGTGTTTTGGTGCATGTTGTTAACAGGAAATGAGCCAAGCTGACTTACTTCAGGTTGAAAAAAAAACGTCAATTGCATCATTTCTTATAAATCATTTTGACCCAAATACCTAACAGCAATCTAGCATTCTTTTATTATGAACCAATATACATTAGCATTTCTCAGCATTTAGATGGTATTCATTTTTCTCCTTAATGTAATCCAACATCCTGTACTTTTAAAATCCATGACATTTATGGAGAACACACTCATAGCCAGGAAAAGCAGTCTGTAAAGAGCCGAGGAATGCTACTGTCTGCCAGTTATTCAGCCTTGGTGAATCAGCAGCTAAACCAACCATAGCCTGCACACCCCAAATGCAATGTTTTTCATGCTTTGGGGATCAGTCCCCCTTCCATGATAAATACAAGAAACACTCTTATAACGCTAGTTATCCTCTTAGTCTTCTCCTGACCACTGCTGCCACCTGGAGGACATACATTGAACACAGTTTTTGTTAGATTCAATAGGTTAATAACTATTTGAATTATGTACAGCTGCAACACTGAATATGTTTTCATGAATATGTTTTACTAATTGTGTTATTAGTTTTTGAATACAATGTATATTCATCTGCATCATCACTATCGTGCTACTGTTTTGTATACAGTGAATAAGAGCTTGATGAGATGGAGGGATTAGTGTCATTTAAACGTCCCTTTTCTTTGAAAAGCCTTTTGTTATCTTGTCATTCTTTATTTGAAAAGCATTTGTTTGCCACCGTGTAGGGTTTTTAGAGAAAGTCTTCCCACGCAGCATCGAGCTAATGACAGCACCTCTGGGTGCGCAATCTCAAAGCCACACATGTTGTTGATTGCCAAAGTTATTATTGAGGGACTAAAATGTTTTGCTGTGCTGCTGCTCTGTGTGTGTGTGTGTGTGTGTGTGTGTGTGTGTGTGTGTGTGTGTGTGTGTGTGTGTGCCCATGCACAGATGCGTCAAGGTGCTTTCCTGGTCAACTCTGCACGGGGAGGTCTGGTGGATGAGAAAGCTTTGGCTCAGGCCCTGAAAGAAGGCAGGATACGGGGAGCCGCCTTGGACGTCCACGAGTCGGAGCCTTTCAGGTGTTTATGATCACACCTTTTTACTCAAAAAGCTTTTATTCTTTCTGTTTGAATATGATTAGACTTTAGTGTTCATGGCAAGAATCTCAAATATGTGCAAGGACAATAGAAACTCCTAATGCACCCTAATAAGCAAAGGAAATAAATGGCTGAATCTAGGACTGGGAGATTAATAAAATAGTTTTTTTCATTACAATTTTGGCCTCCAACGATAATGAAAACAACATAATAGCGATAAAACAATTATGGTGCTGCATTCTGTTTCACAATTATGCTCTTGTTTTGTCTTGTGTAATAAATCCTCCAGTGCAGTTTTCACTGAGTAACTGACTAAATTATGTTGAATATAGTTTACTAAAATGTTTAATATATGTCTAAGATTTTTCGAAGGTTGCAGCAGTGCACAACATATTTAATTGAATTAATTAGTATTTTTACTGAATTAATTAATTAACTTAATTACTATGTGTTTGGTAGTTTTCAGTAGGTTGTAGAAGTGAACATTACAACATTATCTTATCTTGTTCATTTCAATATCATAATTTTGATGTTTTTAATATTTTTTACATTTATTTGAATTATTATATATTTATATTTTCTATATTATTTATCTTTTTTATTTTTTATTAGTTTCTCAATTTAATTATGTTTAACATTCAAGAAAATCAATTCAAATCAAATCAATTGTTTTTTATTTTTTTATGTTCAATAAATGCATGATTTTTCCAAACCAAATTAATAATTGTGTTAAATAATCATGATCTCAATATTGACCAAAAACAGTGATTTTTATGATGATGATATAATATCAAGAAAATCATCTAGAATAAAGTCTTCCTTTTATAAATCTCAATCAAATTTTTCTCTTTTCTTTCTTTTAATGTCTTTGAACAGTTTTTCCCAAGGTCCCCTGAAAGACGCCCCCAACTTGATCTGCACGCCCCACACCGCCTGGTACAGCGAGCAGGCGTCACTGGAGATGAGAGAGGCCGCCGCCACAGAAATACGCAGAGCCATCACTGGTACGGAGATGTCTTTAATGCATTCCCTCACTCATAGATTTTGGTTTCTGAGCTCACTGAAGTTCAATCTTGCCCCGACACAGGCCGTATTCCTGACAGCCTCCGAAACTGCGTCAACAAAGAGTTCTTTGTTACCAGCGCACCCTGGGGAATGATGGAGCAGCAGCAGCCTCAAGTTCACCCTGAGATGAATGGAGCCGCCTACAGGTAGGAGGGGGATTTATAAGAATGAACCCAGCAGGCTGCTCACATCGCACAGAGATCACCTGTGTCACATCAACACCTGCAGCAGATGAGGGTTAGCACACGGGGGAGTCTAGATGTTCATATGTATGTTTGACACAATTCTGACTTTCTATTCTTGAATATTAGGCTGGGTCCTAGTTTTTGTGGCGTATTTATACATAGAAGTTGGCCCAAATGAATGAATCCCTTGTTAAGTTTAGACTCTTCATTTCTCAGTCTCTATATTGTCTCAACCAGAATGAACTGCTTCTCTCACACAGCCGAATGAACCAAACCATGGTACAGGCCATAGCAACGGGGGGAATGCAGGACAAATTATATACCTAATTCTCAACCAGGTAAATGAATACTTACCACTGCTGGCCCACAGGCCAGAGCAAATGAATAACATCATTAATGCAAACCAGATCCCATTAAAAAATGTAGCCCTTTTCCTGCTTCACACTCTGAACTCACATGTCCTGTAACTGTACCCACTCTACCCAAAACCGCATCAATTCCCCAGACCCCTCCCTCCACCACTGAAACACAGCACACAGAGTCACTGTGATACATCTGACACACTGGAAAACAAGAGTAGAATAGAGAGGTGGAGTCCCTTTCCTGTGAACCACCATGGGACCTTATTTTGGAAAACAATACAAACGGTGGCTACTCTGACTTCCTTCACTTGCAAAATTATCTTTTAAATTGACAAACATATGTGTAATTCAATCAGGGTCAAAAAGTGATTTGTCTCTCGCTGTTTACGACCGTACATTTATTTTTTTCTGAAATAAAGTCCCCTGAGGGACACCGGAAGGCGAGGGATTTTGTTTCTCTAAAAGTAAGAAGTTTAATCTAAATGGTGCAGCGACTTTTTTTTGTATATGATAGTGAAGTGATGGGTAAAGACAGAAAGCAGGAAGGTTTTAGTTGTGGAGCTTTTTTAGTGAGGGTAAAGAAAGGGGCATGGCGTTTTTTCATTGCAGGGAAGAAAGCAAGGGATTGAAAATCTTTTGTAAACCCCCCAGCAACAAACCCTGGACATTATCAGCTGTTTTATTTGCAATAAGAGTCCCCTGACACATGCAAATTCCCTGTAATAAAGGATCAGTTCACCCAAATTAAGAAAAAGAAAACAATTCTCGCTTACTGCAAACACTATTTATATTGTATTGAGAAGCTGAAGTCTTAAAATCCAAACCTTTTTGTCAGTAAGCAGCACATACTGATGTATTTAGTAGGCAGTACATCAGCATGTAATCCTGCACACAGGCTAAACAACATAGGGGGGGAAAGTGAGAAATAATGTTTTGTAATTTGGGTGAATGACCCTTTAAAGTCCTCCCCAACACCAGATTTGGACCCCTGACATTCTCATGTATCACGTCCACGCTGCAGTGCTCCCTACCATGTTTAACTAAATATTTTGTTTTGTAGAGGTGATTATGCTAAAACTGAGATGTTTTGATCCTTTTTGATGTTTAGTTGTATCCCCAAAGTTATATAATTCATTTAAAATGACAAAGTCAGATTTCATGTGTTGCGGTACTTCATCAGTAAAATAAAAGGTAAACTTCATTATCTGTCACAAAGCAAGACCCAAAAACAAACAGACACATTTAAAACACAAAATATTTATTAGTCATTACTGTCTGAATTCCCACATCAGGAATAATAAATAGCTAAATAAATAAATACCACAATAGCTTTGTGGTGGAAAAAAAGTGTTAAATGATCAGCCACTGAGCAGCCGCCGTTTTGCAGAATAGAAAAGTTCACTCTCAGTTAGTTTCCCTTTGCTCGTTGTCATGCCCACTGATCATCTTCTGTCCTCTTCCAGATTCCCTCCTGGTGTGGTGGGTGTCGCCCCTGGCGGGATTCCCGGACCTATGGAGGGGTTGGTGCCTGGGGGAGTGCCCATCACCCACACCCTGCCCCCCGGTACCCATCCGTCACAGGCCACCTCCCCCAACCAGCCCTCCAAACATGGCGACCCCGTGAGAGAGCACATGACTGAGCCGTAGGACTGCTGCTGTTACCGAGCAGGGGGCTAAAACCGATGTACACAAAAAATAAACCCCAGCGACCCTACAACTCACCATCCAACTGTACGCTTGACTTCAGCCATCTGAACCTACCAGCGGACTGCCTGCCGGGCAACGTTTCACACGTTTTCTTTTTATATGAAACCACTACGTGAGGACAGTGGATGTTAAAACACATGAGCTGCCACACTGAAGATCGGACTGACAAACGTCAAAACTCATGCGCCGAAGAAACTTTTCCTCCGTCATATCTGTTTTTTTGTTCTTCATTGATATTTTTGTTTTGATCTTTATTTTTGAGTATATTTTAGGGGAGATTCCTCCTGACTTCTGGGACATGTTGACATTTCCAGGTGCAGGATGGAAATCTGACTCCTTGGTTTAAAGGAAGAGCTTGAAGGAAAAGTGACTTCACAAATGATCCGTCAAGCCTCCGCTTCCCCTCCTTCCTCATCTGTTTCATGCATTTCAGCTCAAACATGTCTTGTGTTGTTTTTTTTTGTGTTTTTTTTTTACTTTCCTCTGTTTATCCTGTGTTTCTGTTGCAAGTATTTTTCTGTTCTTCAGTGTGTGTGAAAATGAATGGATTTACAGTTACACGTATGTTTAGCAGACAAGAAAAGTCAGCTGATGACGACAGACTCCAGAAATCTGGACTCCATCTTTGCTCTTTTCTAATCGTCGTGGCTCCTGAATGTAGAGACAAGATGTGGGGCAGTAAATGTGGTCTCCAGTTCCAGGAAGAATATTTCGGCTTATGAGGTTAAAAAAAAAAGAAAAAGAAGACCCTTTTAAACCAAAAAAAAAAGGAAAAAACAGACTGCCATTTGTGGTTCGATATTGTACATTGAGTGTCACATCAATTAAATTTTGCTGTTGTAACTTTTCCAACTCTGCTGAACTGAGGTACCTACAATATTTGGTTATTGTTATGAACAGTGTCCAAAATATATTCTGTTTGCATCCAAAGGACCTACAGCACCAGCGAGCGAAGTAGGAAAAACAAAAACAGTAAATCTTACTGACTCAGGAAAAAAACTAACATTCAAATATGTCCAAATCTAAACAGAAAAGAAAAACTGGATTATTGCTTTTCATGTCTCCACCTCTTTCTCCATTGTGGTATTTTTTTTATATATCAAATGTAAGTTTTTTGATGTTCAAGGTTTTCAGTCCTGTTAGATTTGTATTGCCTTGTAAAATGTTCTTATAATCATAGTCTTATGTGAACGACCCCGCCCTCTCCTCCTTATAGTTTCTTCCTCTTTGTTTTTCTGCTCTAATGAAAGCCAGCTGTGGCTCTCGGAGGCAGCGCGCCCTCTGCGAACAACAGCAGCCACATCCATCCCTTTTAGCCCCGTGACGTTAGCAAGAGACGGCTGCTAGCAGATTGTTTGGTTTTTAGTGTGAGTATTTGTATTTGTTTCTTGTACAAGGTGAACATATAGCATACAGTGCAGCTGGAAACAATAAATAAAACTTACTGTTCTGATTGATCATTGACTCTGTGAAACATTTGTGGGAAATTTATTTTTTTCTGGTTATGTTTAACAGTTATTTAAAGGTACAGTGTGAATCCATGTCAATGTCAGTGAAAGCCATCAACAGTTTTTAAACCTCTGAATAATTTGTACATGTGTGGTGTAGTCCTGTAGTGATTTTTTAAGGGGTCTGTATTCCTAGTGTTTGGAAATGTATGATAGCATTGCAGCAATGGCAGCTTTCTATGTGCTATCACTCCTTTTTTCATCTCTCTCAATGATTATACATTTTTCCATGTTTTTTTTTGCCATTTTACATATAGAGGCAGTATAAGTAAGACTACCTGTCTACCACTACTATCTTAAAATAATTACTTAGTACTTTAAAATAATGACTTAGGATCTTAGGATCTCAAAATTAAAAAGGTACTATGACCTTTTTTTATATATATATATATAGGACATACTATACTATGACTTTTTTTAAATTAAACTACGCTATGACTTGTTAAATTTGAACGACGTACTATTCTATGACATTTTTTGTTAAATTTGGATGATATATATATATACTCTATGACTTATTTAAAGAAATTTGGACGACATACTACAATGAGTTTTTTTGTGAAGTTTGGACAACATACTATATACTATGACTTTTTTTAATGATATTTGGACAACACGATACTATGACTTTTTTTTAAAAATGTATGACATACTGTACTATGACTTTTTTTAATACCTTTTTTGTTAAATTTGAATGACGGCTATACTATGACAACATACTATGCTAAGCATTTTTTAAAATAAAATTTGGACAACATACCATACTATGACTTTTTTCATTAAATTTGGACGTCATACTATATGACATCTTTCATTAAATTTTGACGACATATGATACTATGACTTTTTTATTAAAAATGTTGACGACATACAGGACTGAGTTTTTTCATGAAATTTGACGACATATTATGCTATGACTTTTCGTGAAGTTTGGACAACATACTATATACTATGACTTTTTTTAATTAAATTTGGACGGCCTACCATACTAAGACTTTTTGTGTGAAATTTGGACGACATATATGGCTTTTTTTATGAAGTTTGGACGACATACTATATACTATGACTTTTTGTTAACTTTGAATGACATACCATACTATGACTTTTCTTGTGAAATTTGGACGACATACTATCCTATGACATTTTTTGTTAAATTTGGATGACATATTATACACTATGACTTTTTTAAATAAATTTGAATGACATACTACTATGATTTTTTTTGTTAAATTTGAACTACATACAGACTATAACTTTGTACAACATACTATATACTATGACTTTTTTAAATACAATTTGGACAACATACCATACTATGACTTTTCATTAAATTTGGACGACATACCATACTATGACTTTTTTAATGAAATTTGGACGACATACCATACTATGACTTTTTTAATGAAATTTGGACGACATACTATACTATGACATTTTTGTTAAATTTGGATGACATATACACTGTGACTTTTTTGTTAAGTTTGAAAGAAATACAATACTATGACTTTTTTATGATATTCGGACGACATACTATACTATGACTTTAAAAAAAAAAAAATTGGAGAACATACCATTGTATGACTTTTTTGTGAAATCTAGACGACATACTATACTATTACTTTTTTTGTTAAATTTGGATGACATACAATACTATGACTTTTTATGATATTAGGGACAACATATTATGCTCTGACTTTTTTGTGAAGTTTGGACAACATACTACACTATGACTTTTTAGGGCCCGCGACCTGCGAGGTCCCTATTGTATTTCGAATGATTTTTTTTTTCTTCTTCCCAAATTATCGCATTTTTCACTGCCTGAACATACCCCAAAACTCATGAAACTTTAAATATAAGTCACACCTGGCGAAAAATGTTTATAAAAAAAATAATCTATTGTCATCCTGAATTTCCACCACTAGGTGGCGCTATAATAAAGGAAAGTGCGTTTTGGCTAATAACTCCCACATACTTTATCGCACATTCAAAAACCTTATATCCACGCGTTCACTGAGTTGTGCTGAATCTTGTGATATAGGCCATGCCCATTTTCACCTAGAGTTTTTTTTTTCGCAAAAATGTCGTAAACATACTTTTTCGAAGTCCTCCTAGGCAATTTCATCGTTTTGCACCAAACTTTGCACACAGATGAACTACTATGGACCCTCATAACAAAAAGTTATTAAAAGAATTTTGATTACCCAAAGAATACTCAAGTTATTAAATAACAACTTCCTACAGGTGGCGCTATTTTAAACACAAAACACGAAGTGTTGCATATCTCCACATTGGTATGTCTGAATGACATGAAACTCAAGATCCTACTTCCCCATGAGCCCCTGAGGCTCTGTGCAAAATTTTGGCCGATGACCACTAGGTGGCGCTCTTTAAATTGAAGTATTTTATATCTCCAAATTGGTTGGTCGGATTAACACCAAACTTGGTATACTTATTGTCAATGCCCTCCTGAGGATAACCCTTGAAGGTTTTATTGATCGGCCCCTAGGTAGCGCTCTGGTGGCAGTCTAATTTAATATTTGGCACTGTGCCCAGACCATAAGACTTAAGGCAATGAAATTAATTATCATTATCATCTTTTTTATCTTTTTATTTATGTTCTTTACTTCATACTGCAAACAAAATCTACCTCTGGGTACAAATAGAGTCCTCATACACACACACAAAAGAGGCACATATCACACATCATTCAACTTAAGACAGTGGGAGTTAAGAAATGGCAAGTTAAATAAAAAATTAAAAAATTAAATTAAAAATTATTAAAAGTTCTTAGAGGTCCAGACTATACTTAGATATTGATGTGAACTAAAATACGAATAGCAAAAAAAAAAAAAGAAGACAGAAAAATAAACAAAATAAAACAGCAAAATAAAATAAAACTTGTTTTGGCTGTAAAAAACGTAGATAAAGGTTAAAATGTACATATAGAAATAGTAAAAACATACATAAAAGCAACAATAAATGAACACCTGTGCAAAGCATAGCAGGGACAAAACTGTTTTTGTGTCTTTTTGTTCTACACCTAGGGATTGTAAACCTACGCCCGTGTGCAATGGATGGGAACTGTCATTTAAAACTGAACCAGTAATGCACTGTAATTGTTTTGTGTACAAGGTCTCCACGTTGAGCTGTGGCTCACCAATCAGTCTGCTAGACCACTTTACTATTTGGTTGACTGAGTTTGTATTTTTCAATGAGAGGTTGCCGTCGGGGTGTGTGCGTTACAGGGGCCAGTCTATACCACCCCTATGAATTTCATTGCCTTAAGTGTTATAGTGTGGCCACGGTACCAAATATGAAATTAGACTGCCACCACAGTGCCACCTAGGGGCCGATCAATAAAACCTTAAAGGGCTATCCTCAGGAGGGCATTGACAATAATTGTACCAAGTTTTGTATAATAATGCACAAACTATCCCTTTAATCCTCATACAGTTTCTGAAGGAGGACTCTTAACTGAAATGTATAAGTTAGAAGATGTACCTGTACATTTACTCAAGTACTGGACTTAAAGTAAAATTTTAACTTTGCCCCGACACACATGTACTTTTTAATTAAATTTGCAACATACCAAATTTGCAACATACCATAATGTGACTTTTTTCATAAAATTTGAATGACATACGATACTATGACTTCTTTAAATTAAATTATTAAATTAAATTAAAACATACATTATGATTTTTTTGTGACATTTGGATGACATACTATACTATGCATTTTTTAATGAAATTTAGAAGACATACCATAATGACTTTTTTTGTTTGTTAAATTTTGATAACATGCTCCACTATGACAATGACTCTGGAAATGGATGTAAATTACAATGCACACATTTAACAAGATACTACCTATTGTCATATTTAAATAAGAGAAGATTTCAGAAAACTAAAAGTTGGTGACAATAACACAAGCAAGCCAATGGAAAGCCAGGAATTAAGGTTTATTTAAAAGATTTTACCTTATATTTATCCTGAAACTTTCCCACTTTATTTACAATAAAAAATGCTTTTTATAATTTTTAAAACCACTAGAGGGTGCTTGAAATCTAGATACATGTGTAAAGTTAAAAACAAAGTTAAAAAAACTGACTTTTAAACTATTAAAAATCTTCATGAATAATCAACTCACTGTTAAATCCATGTTTAAAGATACAACTGCAGTGTCTTGATGATGATGATAGGTTGTGGTAAAAGTTTATCAGTAAATCACAACATTCACTGACACAGGAAACAGTTTAGTTGGACATTCAAAAAGGTTTTCCTTTATTTTTTTTCCTTATTTTGCCTGTTCATTGCGTTACACTCTGTATAGTGAAGTCAGGCCTAAATCCACAAACCATCATAGTCACAACTGCAACTATTGCATAAATACAAAGCAACATACAGGTGATGCTCAAAACGTGTATGACTTGAATGAAACACGAAAGAGGTTACAGTACGCAATGGCAAGAAAAACAAAATGCAAAACATTCACAGCAAAAAAAGTAACAACAACTTGAGTTTTTTTTCTTTTTTTTTCTCTGTCAGCTTTGGTTTAATATGTTGCAGTCTCACAACGACCTTAATCAAAAACTTAAAGATGGGTTCACATAATGACAACAAACAGGCGTTACAGAGGAGGGGAATGGACGTGTACCGAGGGTGACCATGACAACAAATGCTATAAGGAAAAAAGGGACAAAGAGGAGACAAGGATGAGACAAGTGTGACTCGGGTTTATGTAGACATGTAATGTATCTCACACTCGCCTGCCCAAAAAAAACAAAAGCACCAGATTTTAGGCATCCAGTTGAGGTACTAAATCGCACGCAACAACGCAAGTAAACTTTTCACTGATGGTCATGATTGGTTCTTTCCTCACAGCAACAGTGTTTCTGTGCAACGTGTCTTCATCAAGATTGAGAGAATAATTAACAAAAACCACAAAAAGGAGAAAAAATATACAGAAAGCTCTTATTAGCTCATATAAGTTTCCAAACAATAAATATGTAGAGTAAGTTCAGAGAAGAAAAAAACGCACACGCACGCACGCACACATACACACACACAACTTCTCAGTTCAATCAGTCTGAAAAAAGGTAAACCAAAAGATCCAACATGAATGTTTGTGTGCTAAAACTCAATGAGTGTAGATTTGACTTGTAAAGGGAAAACCTCCCTTTTCAAGAGCTTCATATATGACCTTAATTCAAGCAACGATACTGTATTTATATAGAAATGTTTTAATAAATGTGCAGTGCTTAGTAATAAGGATTAAAGTCATTTATTATTACACAATCTCTGGTTTTCTAAAGATAATGGTATTTATTGGCTTTGTCCCTGCCCATTCAAAAACAAAATGCTAAACAAGCCAACTCTTAAACTGGAAAACATCAAAAAGATCAATTTGGAAGTGTGCTTTAGTCAGTGCCCACACTGAACGGATAGAAAGTGTTGATTTGAGTCAATGCTGGTATATTTCCTTATACTCTTTTTATCTTTTTAAACAACCACATGCATTTACATCTATGTATTAAATATTCCTTTTTTCCTTTACATTTGAAAATCAAAACAAATTAAAAGGTCATTTGCATTCATAAACCTTTATTCTATCCCCAAATCTGTTTTTCGCAGCAGTTGTCAGTCTTGAAGTGTTGAATGAGTTTTAAGTGAGTGCCTGTGCTAGAAGAGTAGCAGTATCTTCTGTCAGAGGTGATGGGTGGGTGGGGGCTCGTGGTTCCCTGTCCTCTCCTGAAGGCTTTCACAGTTTGTCCGTGTCAGGAAAGGAAAACAAAAATAAAGAAAAAGTGTAAGAGAGAGGAGAGGGAGGGGTCCTGCCCCCAGCGGACCACCTCCCTCACCCCACTTCAGTTTTGTCACTCGTCATCATCGTCTTCCTCCTCTTCGCCGTCAGACAAAGAGGCACAGGGGCGGATCTGCCGGTAGCCGTCCAGCCACTTCTCCACCATCTGGGTGACGAGTGGGTGGTTGCGGCGGCGGGAGCTTTTCTGAAGCGCAACCAGAATCCCGCCCTCTGTGACACAGCAGTCCAACCACTCCCGCAGCAGTTTCTCCTGTTGCTCTTCATTACCCATCTGAAGACGAGGGGAAACAAATATGGCCATCAGAGGGAGCCATTTCACTAAGATTAAGAATGTTAAGTTTTCCTACTGAAGCACTGTGTCTCTTAAGGGATAATAAGGATTTTTTGAAGCGTGGTTGCATAACTTGTCCATTTTCAGTGAATTACCTACAGTAGATACTATATACTGCTGTGGACGTGGGCAGCAGCAAAATGTATTTAAGCTACCGAAGTAATTTATATCAGTGTAAGTATGTGCAGTATTTAGAATATTTTCACTGCTTCACTATATCGCCAGACAAGTCTTTCCGTCGGGAAGCTAAAGCTGTTTTCTAAGCTCTCTTCAAACCCACCAAACTCCTTTGACAAAACAGTAAATTTCACCTCACAAAACATGGGAGCTGCTAGTCTACCACTGCCTAGATTGTTTAGTTTTGTGTGCTTGCTTGCAAAAGCACACTCATAGTTATTTTTTCTACAATTGTGTGACATTGGAGAATCCAAACTAACCCCTTAAAACATCAAAGTCACATAATAAGACAAACTAACAGATCGAAGCAGTGGTAGACCAGCAACTTGTGTTTTCTAGGAGGTAAACGGACTGCTTTTGGTAAAAAGTCTGGTGGATATAAAAATGGATATAACGGCTTCAGTACCTGCCTGCTTCTCTGACTGCAGGCATACCGACTGACATTTTTCGTAGGTAATATCCTGACTATGTATAGGATGAGTACCTTATACAATGCAAACTATCCCTTTAAAAAAGCACAGAGGACAAAAACCTCTTGCAGAAAGCTTGCAGATTTCATGATCATAAAAAAAAAAGACTCATATGGACAAACAACAAATGAGACAGTGTGGAGGTGCTTACTTCTTGCGCTGAGAGGAAGTGAATGTGAAGCAGCTTCCTCTCGCTGTCCACCAATGGCAGGAACGTGACGGTCACGTCATCATCTGTGTTGAGGTTGGCGCCCGCGCCACGATTGTCGAAGCCGTCATTCTCCATAGCCACCAGTGCTGAGAAGTGTCCCCGCGTGTAGCCCAGAGCGATGGGGCTCTTCCAGCAGAAACTCTGCTCCCACAAAAGGGGCAAGTACACACCTGCAGGGAGGAGGAGGAGTTCTTTTAAATTATTTGACTTTATACTTTACATTAGTAAAAATAGCAATAACATGGTGTTAAAATACTACAAGGTACAACTACATTACAAGCCTGCATTCAGAATAAAATCATTATCAAGTATTATCCGCAAAGTGTTTATAGTATTTAATGTAGAAGTACTTGTCCTTATTATTTTCACTGATGCATTGAAACATTTTCATGTTATAGCTGCTCAAGGCCAATATGATTTTAACAATTTTACAGTTTAATCAGTATTAATACATTGTATTTAATAACTGTGTTAAATGTCTTGCATTTAAAATCTGAAAACTGATTAGTAACTACTGCTGTAAAATAAGTTAAGTACAAATATTTATTTTTCTCTTAAATATAATGTAGTACAGGTATAAAATTTCAGGAAATGTAGGTATGTAATGTAAGTAGGTAAAGTACAATTTTCCTATTGAAGTACAGTGAATGCATTTTGTTAAATTCCCCCACTCGAATTGTCGTCACAACAAACGTGCACAAAACATCTGCTCATATTTCATTTTTCTCATATTTCTTCAGTTCCATAAAAACACAAAGCAGCTCTCACACCTCATGAATACTTCTGAAACTGACACCACAGTAGAAAAGCCTCTGTTCAGCTACTCTCCTCTTCCACTAACCACTGTGTTTTTACTGGGTTCACTTGGTCACCACTTTATCTGAGCTCCCCTCCACTCTCTATAGGCGCCCATATGCACGCCTCCCTCTGTGTGTTTTACATCAGCTCCTGGCAACAGTAAATCACGGATCCATCAGTCAGGCAGTTGGCCATTACAGAGCACTTTCATCATCCCCTGTGCAGCATCACTCAGCAGACAAACTGAAACCAGGCCATTTTTACTGCCAGCCATAAACGCAGAGCCCACTCTCCTCAGGATTGTTTCTGATGGTTTACACATGTTCACGTATATCTGGATGTGTGCTCCCATGCAGTGGTGGAATGTAACTCAGTACATTTACTGTACAAATTGGAGGTACCTGTATTTTAAGCTACTTTATATTTCTACTCCTATACATTTGTTTGACAGCTCCTCTCCTGTCCAGTGAAACCAATGCTTCTCTAAATTCAGTTATTTAAAATTTTACCGTTTGTGATAAATTCAAGTTTGAAGTGTTCATTTATCTGTTGGGAAAATGCTCCTACGTCTTAAGCTTAATTTTAAAACCCTCTGGGATCAGCTGGAAAATGCATCATCACAAAGCTGAAAAACAGTGCTGATTTTTTGATTGAGCACATGAAAAGATTAGATTATAGATCATGATGATGCATTGCTGTAGAATAAACTATTGGGAAGTATATAACTGTACATCACAGCTGTAAAATACAGCAAACACATTGATATTAACTGTAGTAATACTAATTCAAAACCTCACATGTGGGGGGAAATTTTACTGCATAATGGCTATCTTTACTTTAACTTTTTTATACTGTAACTTTTGCAGATGATCCATACTTAAGTTCTACAGTTTTTGTACGCATGATTTTTACTTGAGGTGGAGTACTTTCACAGTGTGGTATTAATACCTCCTCCCACTGCTGCTCCTGTGACAGGCCAGTGTGTTTTGCTAAGTTGTTTATGTTATTCTGAGTCACATAGTACTAAAATACCCTGTTAAATAAGAGACACTAGCCTGAAACATATTGTAAATAGCAATTACCGACAGTTCAGAGGGGCAGTTATGTCAGCTATGTAAGCTATGCAGACACATGTAGGCTGGAGCTATTTCACAAAGGAAGTCTAGTCCTTCTACGGCCACTGAAATGGAGCTGTACTCAACTTTTAATGGTATTTAACCGAAACAATCTTTCAAACAGTCGACTCACTCCTCACCTTGAAAACGGGTGTACCCGAGCGTTTCTCCACGGAAACTTTTGTAATACTTCACTCCATAGACGATAATGGGCCTACGAAGTATGTGTGCAAGAACGAAAATGTGGGTCTGCTCCAAGCTGGATCCTGGCTGTAAAAGAAAATGCAAAGGGAAATTATGGGCAGAAAGGGAAGGGTTCTCGAGTACTGTACACTACCTCTGTCAAGCTACTCCAGCAAGTGTTAAACCCTGAAAAAAACTTGCACAATTACTGTGCTTTCACACCCAGATATAATAACAACCCGCCCAAAATGCTTAGTCTATGAGGTCACATGAAGCAGTGAGAGGCAGAGAAGTGCTGATGACAGACAGGATGCACTTTCAGAGGGCATTACAGATTAAGTATACTGCAGTAAGAGCAGTAAAGCTTCTTGCATAATTCATACATCATTAGTGTGTCACATTTTAAGCACATCAAGCTCCTGTCCTCCATATTAATGCGTGTGTTCGCTTTCATGTGCATGTACCTGACTAGCCAGGGAAAGGATGAAAGCCCAGTCTTCCTGCCACTGTTCCTCCCGGAGGGAAAAGTGCAGACCGAAGCTCTGGGAATACCATGACTCCCACTCCTTCCAGCGTGTGTAAAACCTGCAGACACACACAAATATCGTTTTTGTTTGTTGACATTAATTGACCTTTCTGTGCAGAAAGGCGTGTGACTCCTATTCATCTCTGATGTGGTTTAGGTTAGGTTACTCATCTAAATAGTAATTTTCTCACTGCAAAACCCACAGTTTGATAGAAATAGACATGAGTCACACTGGGATGTTGTGCTCATATAGAATCAGTCTCAGGCCTTCAATTGTTCCAGTGCTCTCAACATTTCACTCGAGTAAAAGTTCATTAATCTCCTCTAAAATGTGTATGACTGTTCCAAATCCCGGGTCAAAGCCTTTCATTTCTAGATCAGAGTCTTAGATCTCAGCATGAGCCGAAAATCCAGACTTTGGATTCTTGGTGTATATCCCAACCTCTAAACCGCATGTCCCAATTTCCAACATAGTCATGCAATGCTTAAGGAAAACAAAACTTAACTTGAGATTGTTGAATGTCAGGTTTCAGCTGTTTCTGTGTCCTTGGGCAAGACAATGTCTATATGTATGTTGTTCTAATTTTTATGCAATCTCTGGCACAATATTCCCTTTTTTCCCCCAAATTAAGGTTTCCACTTATTAAAAGCATTCTCCTGAAAAGCAGCATGTGAGCAGCACAGCCAGTACTTATCGATTTGTGTGGTGCATTATGTCATTCAGTCTGTTAAACACAGTATGCCTAAGTGACAGTCAATCACAAAAAAAATACTCTTCATATGTTGTGTTTTTAAGGATTATAACACACTAATCTGTACTTCCAGTCTCTGGTCTGCAAGGCTCACCAGTGAGAACAGTCGTGTAGGCTGTCATGGAGGGTCTTGCGCAGCACCGAGTCTTTGTCATAGATGCCCCATGTAGCCTGCAGCACCGAGTCGAGGAGACAGTCCCCGGCCGTGCGGTTCCACAGGGCGTATAATCGACTGTCCAACCTGGTGCCAAGCTCAAGGGACCAGTTGATGATGGGAGACTCCTCCTCGAGTTCTGAAAAAAGAGGAAAGGAGAAGTTTAGTGCTGTATCTCTTTGCAAAACATCAGCAGTATTACCATCAGATATAATATGTAACCCAACATTAAAATGTCTACAAAACTACTAGACCTATACTATTTTGTTGAGTTGTGTAGCCACATTATCTCACAGTTTTCAAACCCAGAGAAATGTGTATTTTTAGTCAAGGCAACAGTCAGTTTTAGTAAGTCGCCAGTCAACCAGGCATCGTATTTTAATCATCTGACGCCTGGATTGTAACACTGAAGAAATCATACCAAGGAGGAGCTGACTGTACTGAAGGCAATCGTGGTGAAGACAACAACTCCCATGGTCCCATGCCACTTGTGTC
The DNA here is from genome assembly GCF_030273125.1 of Centropristis striata. Lineage (NCBI taxonomy): Eukaryota > Metazoa > Chordata > Actinopteri > Perciformes > Serranidae > Centropristis > Centropristis striata. The sequence goes on from NC_081536.1 coordinate 17,089,002, forward strand.
ACCAAAATCCATATTTTGCTATTGATTTGATTGAGAGACCCCTAGCGACTGAAAATGACATAGTTTAACTATTTTACCTTAAAGAGAACACATTGTACCAAATTAAATGTGCAACGATTTATAGGGATCATAAGTGTTTAAATCAAGTTCAAAGTCAGTGACTGCATTTGAAAGGACTGTTTGAGAGAGTGTTAATGACTACTCACACCTGTCAAAATAGATTTGCCTTAAAGAGGTTTACATAGGTCTGCATGTATACCATAAATGACTGTAAGAAGTCAAGTCATGGCTGGGAAACAGATCTGATTTACAGTGAACAGATACCTCTTACTGTATGTGATAATATGTATGATAGAAACATGATAATCTGGGATTTAAAAAAATAAATGTATATATTAACAAATCACATTAAAAGGTTTAAAACAAGAAACCACATTGTATAATCAGTAATGTAAGTAGTGTATGTACTTTGCTCCAACTAAAGGAGAGGGATCACAACACAGGAACACTTCAATGTCAATGAGATAAAAATGTAAAAACGGTGAAGTTCATGCACACCTGGCTTCCTGTAAATATGTTCTGTGTGTATAAGGAAGTTTTGTTTTGTATTTTAAAGTAAAAAAAATATTCTATATGTTCTATTGATGATGAATCCATGGAACAGTAAGGCATTCTGAGGAAATTACATCACACTAACTGCTGGAACATTCTCAAGAATCACATTTGTTTAGTAGACACACATGTCCGACAAGCAAAAGGCATCATACTGAGTGACTTGTAACAGAAATACGACAGCTAATTAAAGTTCTGAAAAACAAGTGCATGTGTGGAGTGATACAGACCAATTTAAAATGAGCTGCAAAGAGATTAGGATTACATTTGAAGATGAGTCTGTAAAAAAAAAAATTCACTGAGATGCAGCAAGAGGATAAGATGCAGGAGAGCCATTCATTGGTACAACAAGAAAATAATGTCTGTGCTCAGGAGGAGCCAAAGATCCTCCAACAACAAACAGGTGGTTTGGAAGACATGCTCCAAACAGAGGGGTCAGAGTATCCGCATATACTTGGACCTGAACACAAAGCTTTGGAAAGGCCGAACAGGGCATTGATCAGTCAGACAGAACAGCTTCCAACAAGCTGCAAAGAGGATAACCTGACGTCCAGAGATGTGTCAGAAAAGGACAAGGCTGAGACCTCAGGGAAAGTCCCTGTGATACAGAAAGAACATAAAATCCAGGAGCTCGATTCACTGGTGCAAAAAGAAATTGATGTCTGTGCCCAGGAGGAGCTCAAGATCTCTGAGGGGCACAACGTCCTCCAACAGGACACACATGACTTGGTAAAGGAGCTTCCAACAGAGGGTGCAGCATGTCTTGAACCTTCATTTGAAGCCTTGGAGAGTCATAACAAGGTTTTGAGCAATGAGGTGAAGCAGCTTAAAATGCGTTATGAGCATATGGCTGCAAAGCACATGGCAGAGAGGAGAGAAAAAGAGGCCCTGCAAAATCTATTTCAAGAGCTCAACATCAAGGATTTGTGTCCGCAGCAGCAGCTAAAGGCCTCAGAGAGGAAGAAAATCCTGAGCCGAGACACAGATGACCTTCAAGAGACCCTCCCAAAAGGGCATTATGAAGACAATAAGCTGCAATCTTGGGAGATAGAGAAGAAGGCCTCCCTTCAAGAGCTAGAACATGTGAAACTGTGCTACGAAGGAAAAACCCTAAGATTCCAAGATATGTTGGCAAAATTAAAGGCAGAAAAAGTACATAAAGAGGCCATTAAGGAAGAGCAGTTCAAAAAGATTCAGGCGCTGCACTTTAAAGTTCGACAGCTGCAGGATTTCTGCACCCAGCAGAAGCTGAGGGCCTCTGAGCAGGAGAAGATGCTTTCCCTGAAGCTGAAAGAGCTGGAAGAAAAGGTCTCGCACTGTGAAGAAGGGGCTCAACCAGAGACCTTAGAGGTTGAGGACATCATTGAAGAGGAAGCTTCTGAGAAGGAGGAAAAGCCCAAGAAGCGTGAAGGGTGGAAGAAAGTTGCTTATATGCTCAAACCATGGCACTGGGGTAAAAAGTAGAAGACAAAACTCTTCTACTACAAGTAATAGTTTGACAATTTGAGAAAAACACTGAACAAAAAGTTTGGAACAACAATTTTCTTTGTAAAAGAATTACTTATTACTTAAATAATAAAGGACAGAACAGTAGTCATTGTTTGGCATGGTGGCCTCAACCTTTAATAAAAATAATGGCAATTTAATTTCTGTTGTTAAGTTGTTAAATTTTCTAATCAATGCTTGTTTGTTTTTTAATTATAAAAAGGAAAACTTAATGAGCTGCGTTGTTTTGTGAAGCTCAATGTCTTTCAGTGAACAGACAAAACATCGTCTGTTGTTTTTGTACAACATTATGATGGCTTTATCAGCCAATCACAGTCCAACATGGCACAAAACAGCATGTGGTTTTGGAAATTAATGTGTGTAATCAGATTTCTACCTTATACTCTTATACTATAGCACATACTGTGCCAGTGGTGGTATTATGTAATGTATATATTAAAGTGTTGATCATTTCAACAGATTGTTGGGAGAGTGTTTTTGTAGCATTTGGACTGGCAGTGCAGTGAGAAAAATGGGTTGTCACAGTCTTTTCTTACTGTGACCATGTGGTTGAAATTTACAAATTAACTTGATTAACTGCATTATTTTGTAATTGAGCTTTTACATTTATGAAAACAACAACATAATAAGATCAATATGGTTTTGTTCAATTTGAATAGGAATAAGTATTGAATTATTCTCGACACAGCTTTTGTTCTAGGAATTATTGTCTTGAATTACGCTACACTGTTACCACAACTTTCCCTGTTGTGGATTTGCACACAGACACACACAGACGCACACACACAAGGGTTTACATGCCCCGATAATCAGGTTTTACGCAGTGTTAATTGGTCTCGTCTTAATCCCTTAACCTGAAAAAGGAGTCAAGGTTTTCTGTTCACTTGGAAGTATTATATTTTGGGAAAAACTAGTTATTTAAGTGCAAGCAAATGCACCCAGAAATAAGAGTTTCTGTCTCCCTTTGTACCTACACTTCAGTGCCCAGCATTAGACACATGGAACTAATTAAACTGGTAGCACAAATAATCAGGAAACTGAAGAAAGAAAGTGTTGCAAAGAAAGCAAAAGCAATGCCTTTTAAATGAATGTTTATATTTATGTGTGTGTGGGCTGAGAGGAAGTACAATCATTCAATGAGGATCAGAGAAATCCCTAAAACTCAATTAGGCTGATTAGGGCAGACGCAACTGGTACGCACGATAAAGACAGACCGCCTGGCAGAGTGACAAGCAGACGGGCAAAATGCTGTGTTGGCAAGAGGGGAAATACAAGTAATAAAACACTGCCAGTATTGGGCAGCCTTCCCATTATAGTACACAGTTAGTGAGGGGCTCCCTCTGAATGCCAAGCCAGACCATCGTTGTCATCCCGGATCTGGTTGCTCTCAAAGAAATTGCATCCACATGTAAGCACACCGGAGGAGTTACTGCAACAACACTGTCATAAAGTTGATAGAATATATATTTCACCTTTTTGTACGTCTCGATCCAGCACCTCATCAAACAGTTTCTCCTGAACTGCTGGGGGCAAGTCCTCAATGTCTGTAACAAAAAAAGGAAGAAGTTCATATTTTATTTCATATTTTAGTTGATCAATGCTTAATCTCTTCTTAAACTAACTACAACACTTAACTGAAATTTGTAAAAAAAAAAAAAAAAAAAATAGAAATAAAAAAAAAGGCCGACTAAGATTTTTTTTTCTGCCTCATTTCAACTCAAGCCACCATGTTTTGTTCTTTTCACAATGACCACTGGCTTTCAATGCATGCTCAGAGCTCTTGTCAACACAGTAGCTTATTCTTCAGCTAAAATAAATGAATGCAGCGACTTTGTGGAACTGAACAGAATGGCTTTCTATAGTGGCCACAAGCCAAGGTCTGCATTGTCCTGAACACTCTCCATAACAACAATCCTTAGCTTAGCTACCAGCAACAGACTCGACCATAATAGCTATCCCACACAATGAAATTCAACCGGAATAGCACTGAATGCACGCAATTTTACAGAGAGTCATTGGCAATATAACTAAATATAGCTTTGTTATGAACGAGAGACATGCGTTGTTGGCGAGATGGTGTACTCAGTATGCAAGAACAATACTCAAACAGTGAGCCAGAGGTAGCCTACGTCTTCTGCAGTTGGAAATGGACAATCGTAGCATTATATCCCCTCAGCATCCCAACAACAAGCAATTTCATGCGCCACAAGTAAACAAAACAAGCATTCTATCACACACTTGGCAAACCAGACTGGATGACTAGACTGGGTTTCTTCAGCGACAGAGTTCTAAGCTGCCCTTAGAGAAAACACAGAAAGTACACTCTGACATGTTATGCCCTTGTTTTTAGACAATTGCAGGTTTGTTTGTGGTTCTGACCTGCAGGCAGAGTGAAGGTCACCAAGTCAGTGAGGAAATAGCAGGTGAAGTCTCCCTTGCGCTGGTGAAGGGAGGCCGCCACCTCACGACGGATCTGCTCCGTTAGCTCAGGACACACCATGGCTGGAATGCACTTGGCTGCCTGTTGGGACACCTGCAGAGAGAAGAGGATAAAGGGAAGGAAGTTATAATATAAATATAAAAGAATATGCGAGACAAGTGACTGATAATTGAGCAAGAGCATTTCTAACAATTGCGGAAGATCGTATTTCACAAGTAACCACAAAACATTTAAAAACTAGGACTGCAAGCAGTACTGAACGGGCCCTCACAGTACACGTGTGTCGGGGCATGCTGCCGTCGGGGTGTGTGCGTTACAGGGGCCAGTCTATACCACCCCTATGAATTTCATTGCCTTAAGTGTTATAGTGTGGCCACAGTACCAAATATGAAATTAGACTGCCACCACAGTGCCACCGATCAATAAAACCTTAAAGGGTTATCCTCAGGAGGGCATTGACAATAATTGTTCCAAGTTTTGTATAATAATGCACAAACTATCCCTTTAATCCTCATACAGTGTCTGAAGGAGGACTCTTAACTGATATGTATAAGTTAGAAGAGGCAGGTAGCAATGGTGGAAAGTAACTATGTACATTTACTCAAGTACTGGACTTAAAGTACAATTTTGAGGTACTTTTATGTAAATTTTTTGTAACTTTATACTTCTACTCCACTACATTTTGAGGCAAATATTGTACTTTTTACTCCTCTATATTTAGCTGACAGCTTTAATTACTTTTCAGGTCAAGATTGAAAACGAAAAACATAATACATTTAAAATTATTACCCATTTTTATAAATTCAGTCATTCAGTCATTTCACAGTGTGGTATTAGTATTTTACTGAAGTAAAGGATCTGAATACTTCTTCCACCACTGTCCTTTTTACTTCTTTACTTCTTATGTTTTACTTTTCAGGTCAAAAAGTAAAAAAGATGCGCGGGTCGCTGCGTCGTGCGCACCACGCAGCGACCCGCGCTGCGCACCACGCAGAAAAAAAAACTCTAGGCGAAAATGGTGTGGCCTATATCACTCACAACTCACAAAGTGAACGCGTGGATATAAGGTTTTTGAATGTGCGATAAAGTATGTGGGAGTTATGAGCCAAAACGAACTTTTATTATAGCGACACCTAGTGGTGGAAATTCAGGATGACAATAGATTATAAAAATTTTCGCCATGTGTGACTTATATTTAAAGTTTCATGAGTTTTGGGGTATGTTCAGCAAGTGAAAAATGCGATGATTTGGGTACGAGAATAATAAAAAAAATTAATAAATAATCATTCGAAATACAATAGGGACCTCGCAGATCAGTGCCTGCTCGGGCCCTAATTAGCTGGGTTAACCAATGCAAAAACAGCTTTCAAGGTAGTTTAGCTGCATGCCGTGACCAAATGTATCAAATGCTACACTGAAGTCTAAGAGGTGTGAAATTAATAAGAAAGGCTACAGGAAGAAATAAGGAGAGAAAGACGTAAAATTAAGACAGGATGACACGCTTGGAGACACTGCAGTTTAATACATTTCTGTTGAGATAATTTCTTTATGCAGGATGGAAGCTGAAACTAAATAAATAAATGAGTCAATAAATAAATAAATAAATATTCTTTTACAATAAAAAATGACATTGAAAACAAATATAGGCATTATTGATTGATAAAATATGACAAACAGATATTTGTTTTAATTTGCTTTATTTGTTTACATTCATATTATCCCCCTATTTGTTGACTTTCCTATTTTATTTTTCCCTTTTATTAAATAATTACTTATATTTTTAAATTGATAACTTTTTGCATTTTTTTTAGATGTATTACCATATATTTCAAGAGATGCCATTAAATAAAGAATGAATGTCTTATGGGGGACACATTTTGGTTGAATTACAGTATTTGCCTCTTGGCTTAGGCTAGTGATGGCTGCTGAATATGAATTTTGTACATATACAGTTAGAAGAACTTGACACCAAGTGAAAAAAATTTTCCAGCACAGTTGACTCAGTGTTTCGGATCTAATTTTACTTTCACTGATCTAATCTAAGTTGCCTCTGGGACAAGACGAGGAAAAGAAACGTATCTGTGTGTGGTGTTGAGGCAGATGTTGGCTTTGAAGAATTTTCGGGGCATGAGCCAGCGGTTACTCACTGACCCCTCGGAAAGGAAACTGGGACAGTGAGTGAGTGTGGGAGGAAAGGTGTGTATACAGATAATCTGGGATCACAGTGCTGACGGCAAGCAAGCTGCAATCAACCTCAGCGCATGCACGCCACACACGCACGCAGTGAGCATTCTTGTTGCAGACACACACCAGGGAACCCAACAAAATACTCAATGTGAATTTTATGACCAAGGTAAAATCATTACAAATATAGGAATGACTGTCACATTAGGACTTCCTGCATGCATATTGAGAAGAGTGTGTGGTTGAATCCCAGTCCCTTTCCTCTTTACAGACCCTTGCCCTTGTGATTCCTCCTGGCTGATCTCATTCGATGTTGAGATTAAGAGACTTCACAAGAAAAAGCGGCATCATCACTGACCCAGAAACAAGCACGGCTGCAACCATACCCATGATTCAAGGGCATTTCCAAGACCCTCCATTTTTTATAATCCATTTTCTGGTCTCATAATTTCTTTAAAGCTCGTAAACATTTAGCTTTTATTAATCTTATTTTATTCATTATATAATTTTTAATTCACATGTGTGTTGAGAGGACCAGACTGATTGATGTAACATGGCAAATGACTGAGAAAAGGCTTAAATTTTGTTTGTTTTTTTGGTACAGAATGATCCACATTCATCTACAAAACTGCACAGTAATCGTTTAAAGCGGTAGAGTCTAGTTGTTGGTCACCGAGTAAACAGAATTCACAGAGATACATCTTCAACAATCTATTGCCTGTCTCTACTGACCTCCGTGAGTAACACAGCCAGCATGTCCTGCCTCTGGAAACGGATGGCTAGGTGAACCAGCGTGAAGCCGTCATCAAACGCTGAGGGCCGATTTAATAAGTGCACCTCGTCTGATGTTAGCTGTCGCGCGATGTCACCTCCTGATGACTTGTAGGCCTCCACAGCTGCCAGGTCACCTTCCACAACACCTTTCAAAAGGAAGAACAAAGATCACATTAATAAATCCTTTTAGTACAACTTTTTCTTTTTGATAGAACTTTTAAATAGAACTTATTTGAAACAAAAGAACATTTTGCAACACAAATATTTTGAGACTTTCAAACACAGAATTAAGGGCATAAGGATTGATATAAAGATCTGAAAAGTCAAGTTTATCAGTTTAGTTTGCATCATGCAGCTTACATTGTTGTTGATTAATGTGGTTAAAATCACACTGTGACTCTACAGGACGGATACAAAAATGAGTTATCTTAAGAATGACCTTGTGCAGAGGACAGTCTGTGCTCAACCATAAAGTATAAAATATTAGAGATCAGAATGTGCTTTATCTCTGTGGCAGCTGTAACAGCTCTGAGAATTCACTGACTTTGAAGTCAAGGGGAAAAGACAATAGGGGGCCACATTGTAATCTGTCAGTTATTTTTTCCCTCTTAATCTTCAGGCTTAGATTTTAGTGTGAGAGTTGAAGGATGTGTTTGATCCGACACACAAAGGTGTTTGCTTTTCTTTACTTTTTTCACACAAAGAGCAAATATTACTATGTGGCAGAAGCTATTTATGTCACCATTCAGCACGAAAACTCAAGTGCTAAATAACTTATCTTTATAGTATTCATTGTCATAAACACACACTGACAACCCAGATGTTCTATTGTTAACTTAAAAAAATTCTCTATGAACTCATACAGACCTGATGCTTAGACCATGCCCATTTTCAATCTAACCTGTGCTTTATGGGGGAAGTACTAAAAAAAATGATGTGAGTGTAGTGTGTATGCAATACTGAATTGTCCTGATGTGTATATCTTTAGTCCAACCCCTAAACCAAAGCAAAAGAACACACACTGATAAAGGTCGACTAAGAATGAAATGTGGGTGGCTGTATGATCAGCTCAACACAAGAAAAGTTCAGAAGGTTTCCCTGCTTCCATTACTGTGATCAAACATCCAACACACAGTGTGATAAAGGCAAAGTTATTAGCAGTCGAAGCAGAATATTCTACTATTTGGACAAGTGTTATTATGAACAGAATAAAATTAAACCTCAAAGTGTGAATACATTTCAATGCCATAGAGCTACACAAAAAATTTCTTTCCATTTCTAGCATATACAGTAAATGCCCATGTAGTATTCTCTCGTACATTTGACAGCATTAAACACTGTTGAGCTTTTGTTCTCGCGTCAAAGGACCACACACAATGCTCAGCTGCAGAATCTGTGTGTGAGTGAGACCGAGAGCGAGAGAGACATGGAGTGGGTGGAAGGACTCACTGTGCCATGTGGAGCTGGCTAGCACTGTGAGAGATGAGGAGAGAAACTACACAATAGCAGCGCAGTTTGATAGAGAGGGATCACAACCACTTTCCACAAAACACTCCATTAGTGTGGGTGTGCCTGTAGCCCTGCAGTCAGTACTGTACCCACAGATCTTTTAGAGGACACAAAAGGCGCAAATATGCAAGCAGGCTTACACTTAAAGACAGAGAAGAGGAATGAATCATTCTTAGTAATGCTGGTCTTTTTTCCTCCACACAGTATGTGTGCTTTTCTTACAGTAATGTGGACAGTAGTCACCTCTGTCATAGAAAAATGAACACACATTAGACAAATATTGGCACTGTGAAGTCTATATGTGATTGGTAGGGTTACCTGCTCAACCATCCACTCCAGTGAGTAATACACCACCATGTCAGGTTCTGTCTTATAATTAAGATGTATTGTTGGTTAAAGAAAAACTGAATATAGCAGACAGATTTTGGATGTCCACCATAGTTTAGGGGCCACTGAGCCCAACATCATGATCTTAAAGACTCCTTCAGAAGTATCAACAGTGTGCCGATTGATTTAGCAGGTGCAGCTGCAACAACTACACTATCACTGTCACTTATTGCAAAAGTTTGGATAGTTGCATATTGCCTCTGGACAGTACTCAACCAAGAGTGCACAGAGAGTGTGAGATAGTGTTTGTGTAAGAGAGAGAGAGCGAGAGAGGGAGCAAAATAATGAGCTACTGATACAATTAGGAATGCACTTACTTTTACAGTCTACATGGGTGTGTTGGCTCACTGAAGAAACCTTAGTTAAACCTGTGCTTTTCTTGTATGGGTGTAACCACAGATGTTAGCAACACCAGTCCAGTTCAGGGAGTTAATCTAAGGTTATCCACACTATGGGGGCGAAGGTCGTTGCTGTTGCCCAAGACTTATTTATTTCTTGCTTCTGTTGCATGGGTCATGCTATTTTGAGTGAACGAAACTATCATCTATCAGAACTGGCACTGTTTACAAACACTGAAGTCTATATGTCAATGACATCAAAAACTTCATGGCAAACGAGGACAAGCTCACTTGCATCTCCTCAACGCAACTGGACTATGCAGTGCATAGTATGCACCCACCTTTAAATAGCCTCTGAGACTGCAGGGTCACACCTCACTCACTCACTATACTATGGTATTTAAAAGTAAGTAATTTGCTTTACTGTGGGCACTAAATTTGGATATCAAATACTTGTTAATCATCATGATCGCCTTGTGTCACAGCCAACAGTTTTTTACCACTGTGGTAATATTTCAGGGCGAAGATTTGAGTCACTCATATCACATTTCTAGTGCATAAATGATTAGTTGATTAGTCAATAATAAAATCAACAATTTTATCAAGCGCAAATGCCAGAAAAAATCTGCTTCCAGATGCTAAAATGTGAATATTCACTGCTTATCTTGCAATAATTTGCTAATCTGTTTTTTAAATATATTCAAGTGAAAACTGTCCAAAGGCAATATATTTTAAACTATTTTACACACTCTGGATTCTAAATATGATGCACTTTTTAATTACATTTTACACAGCTTCCCAGCTTTGATCGACTCAGAGTTGTACATTAAACTGCTCACACCAAGGTTTGTGGATAATCTTGTGAAACTGGGTATTTATTTCTAGAAAGAGACATTGCTGTTTTTTAAATTTCATTTCAAATGTAATTTATGGTGCCTTGAGCACCACAAGCGAAGTGCCATATAGCTTGATTGTATTTGAGAGAAGGCAGGCATTTCCATGGCCCATATCTCTGACACTCAGCAACATACACCATCACAATCTAGATTGGTAAGTAGCACTTTAAGTAAGAGAAAAAATATTTAGATTTTGGGTTGAACTGTTCCTCTAACCGAGGAAACAATAAGCAATCGAAAAGACTTGTCTGCAGCGGACCTGAATCTTTTGGAAGGACATGTCACAAATTCACTGGCAAATATGGAGTGATTTCTGACATGGCTTGGATTTCACCTCCTTCAGGCGACTGTGAAGAAATTTCTGATCTCATAAGAAAAGCTACCACTTGAACATGCTAAAAGAAATCAGACCCACTCACATCAGACACTCTGACCAGACGAGACTTAGTCCCAAGGGGACAAGCAACACAGACATGAGGGAATTCACCCTGTCACATGCAGTCAGAGACCCAGTGTAGGACCAGGAGCAAACTAACCACAGTGATATTTCTCTGACATTCACACCCAATTATCCTGTTACTTTAAGGAATGTAGCAGCATGAAATCCCGCTTGACTATTAACCACTGCAAGAACTTCACTGGGATATCAAACACATGCGTGGCTGTCAAGTGTGTGCTGTCAGTGCAACACAGAAGAATTGTCTGTCAAAGAGACATATAAGGAAAAAGGATTGGAGGTTGAGTGGGTGTTAAGAACAAACTCTATGTAGCCACGACGAAGGCAGGAGAAAGAGCGAGATAGTGGTACGAGAGTGGGAAAAAAGCAATAGTAGTTGTTCGTAAAATGTTCATCCTCCCTCCCACTCCGCAGTCACCAGTCTACAGTGTGGGTGGCCGGACACTGTTTGTGTTGGAAAGTTTTACACTAGCCGAATACAGGGGATTTCTATGCATGCAGTAGATCAGCATCAGGAGGATGCAAATCAGAGTCACCTGGACTTGGATATATAAACTGAATTTTAAATAATTAACTTGTAGATAGTTAAACCATATCATATATTCACACAAATTCAGGGAAATCCCCTTTCACAGTCACCTGTTTCACTGTTGGCCTGCCTTACATCATTCAGTTGACTCATTTCTCACCTCATAATATAACAATTCACAAGGAGAAAAGGCTGAATATGCAATACAGTACATAAAAACATTTATTCTTGAAACTTACCAACACATGCATTGAGAAACAGCCAGTCAGTCCTTCTCATCCTGTTCTTTATCTGTTTTAGTTTTTTGAAATCCACCTCCAGCTCCTCTTTGCTCCCAATCCCAGCCCCTGATGCCAGTTCAATCCTCTGAAAGTCCATGTTCACCTCCGACTCCCGTTTCGAGGTCGGGGGCGACCTCCTTTGGCTGCTGCTACAACCCCCCATCCCACCTACCACGCTTCCTACTCCTTGCCCCACCACATGCCCAACAACCCCCCTCCTGTTGTCCCTGTCCTGTTCATTAAGTTTTGAGGAAGGTTGTTGGCTCTCGGGCTCTGATGCCAGTTCAATTGGTTCAGCTAGCAGGCTATTCGGCCTGGGGTGGTCGCACACCACACACTTGAGGGCCTTGGCCCAGTTCTCATAAGTGCAGGCAGTGCAGGTCCAGTGCTGTGCATGAGTGTTGAGCCTGTTACGGTCATTATATTCCTCACAGGGGTCTGTCGTGGTGGCCGAGGGCATAGGGCGGCATCCAGAGCCTGAGGTTTGGGGTGATTCTGTGGGGCTGCGTGGCTGCTGGGTATGATGTCCTTGATGGGTTGCATGTTGCCCATGCTGTTGTTGTTGTTGAGCCTGTTGCCTCTGGCACAGGCACTGGGTGCAACGGATGGCCCGAGGCCAGTTCAAGTAGGTGCACATTTGGCACGACCACTTGCTACTAGTCTCAGGTACATCAGCAATACGGACACGGGGTCGGGCACTGGAATCTGGACAAATGAGTAAGCTGGAGCCCCCCTGAGTTGGGCTGTTGCTGAGGCCTGCAGGGTCCCACTGGTGCAGACTGGCATCCAGTGCAGGACTGCTCTTGAAGGGCTCCTCAGTAATAATGGCACCCCCGCTGGGCCTCTGAGCGCGGCACATGGTGCACTTGATGGCTGACGGCCAGTTCTCGTATGTGCAGTATTCACAGGCCCACTTGGCAACCAGCTCGGTCATCGTCGCGCCGCCGCCGAGGGAGGCTTCCTGCCGTTCAGAGGGGTTCTCAGCTCGGCAGATCCACACTCAAGGAGATCACACAGCAAGCAGTACACTAGGGTACAAAGAAAAAAGACAGGGTATTTTAGAAAAATGCTTTGATGTGGTGCCGAGTAAACATATTGAAAGACACTAAATAATAAAAAAGACAAACCAAAATATCTCACGACTCAAAGGCAAACACTTCTCTAAGGCAAAATGATTAAGAACAGAAATATTTCTGCATAACATGGTGGTCAACTTCAAGGTTTTCAGTGGTAAATCTCTCCAATATTGCACAAAACCTAGACAAAGCATGCTTTATTACTATCACCTGTGTCACTCAGCCAAAAGGTAATTTACTGTCAAACACTTGTAAAATCTACAGTGCTGTTTGCTCCTGACCTGACACTAACTTGTTGCAAAAATCAAAAGAGATCAGTGTTTAGGGACACAAAGCAAAGTGCCAAGAAGAAGCTCGGAGTGCAACACCGAGTCTCCGCGGCTCGATTAAAACCTGACACTGGCTTTAAACACATACAGTAAGTTATATACACCAGCCAAATGTGCCCTACGACCGAGCTGGGTAACAAGAGACAAGGACACATGAAACCAGACACCCAGCAGGGAGGCGCGTGACTGGTTAAGACACTTACTGATGCACTGAAATTGAATTCGCCCCAAAACCTATTACCCGCATATGAAAGTGAGTGATCCAAACCACATGTGCCCACATATTTACGAGACAAAGGCCAAAACACAAAGTTTTAACTCGCTGGGACAGCTCACCGAAGAGTTGGTGTGTTTACACCACGCCTCCAAGTTTACCAACACGCCGCGAGGTATTCAACACATTTGAGAGATGCGATTCCTCCAGGGCTGCATCTTTTGAAGGCAAAGCCAAAAATAAACAATACCCACACAGGAACATTTGCGCTAGGTTGGTCGTATTGAACTTGTTTACCCGTGACTATCAACTCGTTTCGTGTATATAATTCATACTCTCCTGAAATAAACAGTTTAACTTAACTGAAGTCGACTAACGATAGTATCAGGGGCACATTTGCAGCGAACATTACTTTACTATGTTTGCTAACGCTTTATAGTTTTAACTAGCTGCCTGTTTGTAATATAACATGACAACTAACTAGGCTACAACGGTTCGTGTTGCCAGCCAGGAATTACAACCAAGCTAGCTGGCTGCTCGCTAACATGACGGGATTATGTTTTGCTCCTGTCTGTCTTGAAACCTTTTGAGAGAGGCCCTTATCAACTCTACAAGAACACCGAGAAACCCCTTACCTTTGCTTTGCTGTGTTTACACTCCTCGGTCTCCCTCTGCGGCCAAAACAAACGGAGCTTCTCCGGGCTCCCCCCTCCCCAGGACCCACTCCAACCCGGACTCAGGCTCCTCTCACTTGGCCGACTCTAGCCGCATATTTACTTCTTCGGGGCAGCTGAAGGTCCATACATACCGCGGAGCGAGAACCCTCCCTCCCAGTCCCGTCCCCTCGGCCGTCCACTTTGTTGCTTCAAATCATTTTTTTCCTTCTCCCCGCTTCCCAAACACCAAGCTGACGGGTTTTAATGGCGGCACAGGGGAAGGGAAGCAACCGAGGCAGGGCTAAAAAATACACTACGAGGGAGAGCAGAGAGCTCTGGGCCGTGTTACAGTCAGAGGCTGGATCAGGATTTACCACCTGAATCAATCTGATTGGTCGGTTTTTGTGTATCCCTTGACTCCGACCAATCACATTCTACGTCGCTCATTCCAACTGTTAAAAGCCTTCGCGGAAGCAAAACAGGCTCGAATGTCACAGTAATAACATCGACAAATTCCGTTTAGGTGATTTTTTTCATTTTTTAAGGTAACGGGCCCAGTAAATTACAGCAAAAAAACAAGTTTCTTTCCAATTCGTGCAGCTTAATTTGTTGCATCTTTGGCAAGCAACCACGTGGTATCCCCTCAAAAGGGATAAGGGGATGATGTCATCGTAAAAATACTGCAGCAAGCAGTCTGCAGTAATGCATGACAGCTTGAGCAACAGTTCTCAGCACTCAGTTGTTGTTATAATTAATGACGGGCATCTTAAACATTTCGAAGCCGAAAATTAATGTGCACCATAATTAATACTTGTTCTCATTTGTTCACCCGCGAAAATGGATGCATGGATGCAACAGGAAAGCCCGTCCTACTCCAATGTGATGTCATTGAAACAAGCTCCAGTAGGTTTTGCGCATAGAAATACACATCCCAACTAAATGTATACGATGTGGTTTTGCAAGAAACAAAAATAACCTTTAAAAAATGTTTTTAAAAAGAGCATAGATGTAACCATATACATTTTTAAAGCATTTTAAAATCACTAGCACATCAAAAGTGGGACTCCATTTACCACAATAAGAAAACAAAGGCACATCATATCACATATGCATGTCTGATTTATTATCCCCCACTTTAGGAACCATATTCTCTGTGCTCGTTCAAGCAAGTCCTTGGTCTACTTTTGTCAAGTTCACATATCCAGATAAAAGCTGAGAAGTTCGAAGCTGTGCACTGGACTTTGTGCTTTCAGGGAGGTGTTGATGTTGCAATGGCCCACTCAGGGAAGAGTCACCCCATACAGTAAGAGTACACAAGTGTATATTTGTTGGAACTTGAAAGGTATAGGATCCTAACAATGTTAGTCCTCTCACACTTTATACTCGCAGCCCTCGACACCAGAGCCCTGCCGGTTTTCATTCTGGCCATCAAGTCAGGCTTACACATGGGGATGCCAGAAAGAAAAAATGTAAAAAGCAATCATCGAAGGACTGAGGTTGAGGATTAAGAGTGAGGACCAACATTGAGAATTGCTGCTCTATACCACCACAACACTCAACTGGGACAAGCTTATACAGTAAGTGCTGTTAAAATGCTACCCCCTCCCTTGTCTACTATACATTCATTATATATTTTCTTATATTCCAGTACTCAAAGGAAACCATATTCCTAAGAAATTGATTCATCATTTTCTTTTAACATTGTGTGATTGTGTTACTTTGGGTGATTATTAAGTAACATTTTGAGTGCCAGTTCCCGATAAGTGATGCATTGGCATTACACGTCAGGGCAAATTAAATGAGGCAAAAAACCATGACATACAAACAGGCTGTGTAAATAAAGCGGAGCTTGTTCACAAGGCAAAGCTTCTCCCACCACAAAATTCATGTCATTTGTCAGTGTAACCTGCTGCTCGCTGTCAGACGTCCTTTGTGTGCAGTGCAAATGTCTCTCCATGCTGAATATAATAGTGTCTAGAATTGAACCGTTCATGCAAGGAGGGTGTCCTACATCCAGCACCCAATCGATCCATACCTTGTTACTCAGTTGTCATGGGCCGGAAAAAAAGTCATCTGCATGTTAGTCATGCTCATCATATTACCTCTGCATTGCAGGAAGTATGAGTTAATATGCAGATTCCCCCTGACTTTACATGTATAATTCCAGTTTCAGATAATAAAGCAAATCACAGCTGCAACCATGAGATGCAGATCCACTCAGAAGTAGTCAGTGAAAGGGGGGAAAAAAGGAAAAAGAGCATCAGGAAGCAGTGAGGATTGTTTTAGATTGACAAAACACCACATCATGGAAATGGAGGCATATACCTCTAGGACTAAAGAAAAATAAATAAATAAAAGCTCGAAGTCGATTATTACGAAAACAACAGTTTGTTAGAATTTACCCTTCAGGAGAGATTGGTGAATGTGTGCAGACAGAAACTGCCCCGAGTGGAAGGCACTGTATACTGAAGCAAGGTCATGATGTTTTCATCACATAATACAGGTCCATACACGTAACACTGACCCAACCAGGTCATAATACATGATGTGGATAATGCCAAGACAGGAAGGTGATCACTCATGCTCTGTTCCCAAGGTTACAATTCACACAAAACAGGGGGTGTCAGCCTTCCATTATGACTTTAATAGAGAACAAGTCAGTGAGAAGTGAGCTTAAAGTGGTTATATGATCACGGTCAGTAGTATTGGAGACAACCAGCACTGTGAAGTGGAAGTAGCAGCCAGGTTTTTATATGAAGAAGAACAGACAGATGCAATTTTTTTTAAAAGTGGTAGCTCTCTGTGTTGCAGCAGCAGAAGGGAACCTTAAGCATCTGGTTAGTAAAGCTACAGTACATTGTGTTTGCCCTGTGAGCCTCGTACAACACACAAAAGCTGAGCTGTGTTTGGCTCAGGGTGGTCGAAGAAGACTACTCAAGTGGCACAACATGACAGCATTGGTATAGCACAATTATAAAGAAATCTTACTTCTTTTTTTTAAGTGCAGCAAAGCGCATACAATTTCAGTGTTAACCAAGAGGAACAAGACATTGACATTCTTGTCAATCAAATTAGATTAACTATTAATCTGACAAAATATATATATATATATATATGTATATATAAAGCACCCATTATAGAAGTGGCAGAGTAAATTTTGTTTGAAATCTATTCTTCATCATTTAAATAGGCAACTGCATGATTAATTAAAGACTGTGGAACATGAAAAAGATCTAATTATTCCTAAATCAAATGAGAGAAATGTGCATGTTAACAGAACTCTAGTAACATATAGATCTTTTTTTTTTCAAATTAAAAAATAAGTTTAACCATTTGCCTACTTCTAATAAAAAAATTTTGAAGGCCGCAGAATATTCTCCCTTTGCTTTTCTTAGATGGTTTGTTTAAAGAAGGCAAAACAAATAGTGCAAGAGGTAATGCAAGAGTGGGTGCTCAAGAGTTGGTGATGCAAATGTGAAACAAAAAGATACAGAAAGCATGGAGCAGGGCCCGTCTTTAAGGAAGCCTAAACATCCACACTGAAGTACCCAGACTGACCCCATTCCAAAAGGAAAAAAAACAGACGACTTTTGCGCCCAGTGAGACAATACACACCTTTTAAGCCTGCAAAGCCTAGCAAACTATCCCCTTAAAATGGAGATCAGACTAAGACAAGAAACACTCACAGCGGGACACCACCTGTGCATGCCTTTCACTTTCAGGACTGGCACTTCTTTTGTCTATATTTGTCTATCTTTGATTGCTTGAGATGCCCAGCCCTCAAGGTGCGTCACTTATTTGTGTCCCTAACACACCCTGTGGCATGTTTCTATGTGGTCTGTGAGCCACGAGCGTCCCCATCCGGACTGAGCGCAGCTGGTCGGCCTTGTGCTAAAACGCTGGCAGACACCATTGGCAGATGACCTGCTTCACTCACTAAGTTCTCATATTCGCTACTGTCCTCATCTTCGTCTTCATCCTCATCGTCTTCGTCGTCTTCCTGCCCTGCAGCTTGTCTGTCTAACGAGTCAGAGCTTGATCCGTCACCATTGCCAAGGTACGGGGTGCTGGGAGTGGTAACAGGATTAGAGCTGGCGCTGAGGCCCAGTCCAAGCCCGAGGCCCAGGCCCATCCCCATGGGGCCAGGGGTAGGGTGTCCTGGAGAGCCCACAGCTTGGGGCCTGGGCAGTAGAGCAGCACTGGTGGGTGGGGAGGAAGAGGAGAGCAGAGAGTCATCCTGGGACAAGAGGTCAGAATAAGATGGTGGGTTAGGTGAGGTACTGGGCCTCTCCGGAGCAGAGGGTGCGTGGAAGGTTATTCTGGAAAGAGAGGAAGCCTCAGAAGGTTCTGTGTTCTCCTCTGGAGTGGGATGGGAGTCTGCATTTTGGGCCTCACGGAGCTCTGTGGGACAGAGAAAAAGATATAACGGGTGAAAAAGGGTAAAGCACAAGGACATATTAGTAAAATGTGAGGAAACCCAGTTTGACTGGTTTACTGATCAAATATTGTTAAAAAGGCCTGAAGGAAAGGGATGGACACAGAAGAACTAAAGCTTAAAATTTCCTGTTTTTGCTGTTTGCTTTCGCACAAAAGCAAGCTTGTTTCAAACCAGCACACATTTAATGACACAGTTCCACTTTATAGAATACAGAATAGGCACATACTTCTCTCCTCTTCTGCAGTCTTGCGTTTCCTGAGAGCAATTTGTTGTTTGAGTTTGTTCACATCCTCTTGAATTTTCTCCTTCACACGTTCACTTTGTTCTACCTCCCCACACACAGCCTGAAAATAATGCAATCATGTGAAAAACTCAAACAGAAAAGAAAAAAAATCATTCAATAATTTCACTACATGTCTAAGGTGAAATTCCCCAGCCAAAAGTTAAAAAAAAAAATGAAGTAAGCAGGACAGCGGAGTGCCAGAATTTTAGCAAGACCTCTTCTCGCAGCTCCCCCCTACCCTCTCTCCTGAGGAAGCTTACTTTGTTTTCAAAATGGCGGCCAGGTCACAAACTTTCTAATTTAACAGCTAAACAGCACACCAAAATGTTTTGTTGTTTCTGAAAATATTTAAGGCAAAGAATAGTCAATGCAGCAAGAGAATCTTGATTCACATATGATCTGCCCTGTCTAGAAGTTTCACAGTTTAACAGCAGTTCACGAGACGTCATTATTGATATGATTGACAGCTGCGTTTGAGAGTACTCGGCTATGATTGATTGTCGGATGTGGCAGATTCTCTCAAGGACTAGGAGGAGGTCGAAGATTATCTGTTGCATGTCCTACTCTAATGATACAGTGTCAGTCTCAACAAATATGACAAAAAATTACTCGTATAAAAGTGACAAACTGTAGCTTTAATCTAGCTCACCTGCACTTTATCTTGTAGTGCACTGTAGACTTGGAATATTGTTCGGATATCCTTCATCACACCATCTTTGTCAAAGAATTCAGCCCTGAAATAGATTTAACAATAGCATATCCATTACATCATTTAAGATCTAATAAATAACATCACACAGTAGACGCTCTAACCATTTCTTCATCAAGATCAAACATTTCAAAAGACATTAAAGCAGTAAAGCTGTCTTGTGGTTAAATTGTGAATGTCTTCTGTAGCATAAATCAAACACATTCCCCTGGCTGTCAAACAAAGACATCAGCTCAATGAGCTGCAGTGAAAATAAAGTGATCTTATCAGAAGACGATAGGCCTGACATCATCCCCTGCAGTCCAGATGACACTGACACGCAGAATACAACCCTTCAGTAACAGAAAGAGTGGGTCTAACTTTAGACACAAAGACACAGTATACAAGCGTAAGCATGTGAAGCCTGGCTCATACCAGCTTTACACTGCAGGCAGCCTCCTGCAAATGTATGCTAATGCCACTTGCAGACAGCAGTATAAACTAAGACTAGCACACACACACAAATGTTGGATGATCTTAGGTTGCACACCACCAAGAAGATATGGGTTAAATCCCTACCAGCAGTGCAGAAGGCAGAAAAGTCTGTGGAAGGGAAGCAGCTCTCACTGATTAGTTGAGGCCCCAGCATGAAGGAGCATGAGGGAGTTACACAAGTTATGCCCTCAAGGTGAAGCCGTAGCATGCTGTCAGGTGAAAACAGGTGGCTGCTGCAGCTCCACGGATATCAGAGGAGACATATGGCTGTCTAAACTCCCCCTGACCCGAAAACTAGAGTCAGCATTGGCATGGTGCAGTGCAAGAGAAAGTTGGGGTCCAAAGCTTACCCATGCTCTTTGATGACCTGGGTGTAGTTGAGTGAGGTGTTGGGCACTGAGGACACTTTGTATTCTTGCTGGCTTGTGTTGCCAAGATTTGGGATTGTGAGGGTGATCCTCTGGTTATACCTACTGAGAAGAAATGACCAGTTAGCACTTTTAAAACATACTTTTTAATGAATACTATAATAATACAAGCAAATATTTTTTTCCAACACAAATATGACTTTGTTTAGTGAGAGATTCTGGTGACTTATGAAGCTGAAATGAAAAGAAAGATAATTTCTGATCAGTTTAGAGCATCCCTAAAGGACCACCCTACATCCTTGTAAATCAAAAGTCTGGACAAGAGCACATATTTATAGACAAGTGAGACAGTAGCTTGACTTGATACTATGAGCGTGCGTTTGCACGTGTTAGCCAACATGCAGTTATTACCTGCGGTTAGGTCTGAAGAGCACGTACTCCAGTGCGTGCGTGGAGCTGTTGGCAGTAGAGATGAAGCTGAAAAGAAGGAAGACAAGGTCGGGCACACCAAGCAGCTGAGTCAGCTGTTTGTGGATGATCTGTTCCCTGAACGACATCTGCTGCTGCGTGTTCCTCCGGAACCGGTACCAACCAATGACGTTCTACACAGCAGAAGAAACAAATGTTTTACAATGTGTTTAATCCATCAAGTGGCACTGATACAAATCCATTTAGGATGAATGAAAAATCATACAAAAAGTACATGGGTGACCAAAACACAAAATACAGTGTGGAACAAAACTGATGCTAACTATTGTTAGCACCTGTACAGGTGTATCATCAATCACACTTTTAGGTGCAATCATTCATCACTTTCCAATAAAAGCTGAATTGAATTCTAAAATGTTTACTTTTATTTTTTTAAGTCTTATTTATAAGGATTGGTTTTCATGTAGCCTTGGTTTCAAAGGTGTCATTGACATAAGACAGGCGTCAGCCACAATGTACTGCATGTAGAAATGACAATTCAGTAATTCAGTCACTTACTTTCCGCCTATCTTTAAGAATGCTGTTGAGATTTTCTTCATTGAGTTTGCCTGCGTAGTTATAAAAGCTGATGAGAGAGAAAAACAAGTTAAGTTCAAACTGATTCATCGTGTTCCTACTCCTCCTCTGCCTTGGCCTACTTCTTTTACTCATCTTGTCAGATGGGGCCATCTACTGTCCAATGTCAAATTAGCTCAGCCTGTGCTAAAAGGCATGTAAGACAATTGATGTATCCATTTAGACCATCCGTATATTAACAACAACCTCAAACTAACATACCACAAGCTACTTGTCATCGAGGGACTAAACAATAACAATAATTTCTCAGAGATACATGCTTTAGGCAACATTCGATTTTTTTAATGCCACTTGATTGTTTTGTGTGACGCCAGTTTTATGACAGGTTTTCCTAAATGAAATGATCATGGCCAAAACTCTTGGCTGACCATGTGAGTATCCTTAAAGCAGTGTCTGTACTACAATTGTGCAAATGGTGCCATTTTTGCACATTACATCATGTCTACTGATAGCAGCTGTTTAATAATAATTTACAGATACGCTTTAAATAAGAAAATCCCATATCTTACCTAAATAATTGTGCACAAGGATCATGGTTATGGATTTCTGTTGGGAACAAATAGGAACAGACGTTTTAGTATATAGCATCATATACATTTTTTTTTAAGAAAACACTCTTATTCCAACCATTTGGAATAAAGGTGTGCTTAAATCTGAACACTTTGCTGGCTAAAGCAGATGGATAATTGCTCTTGGCATAATTTTTCCCCCCAATTACATTTCCCATTCAAATGTATCAAGGCACGCTTCTCCAAAAAGGACTGAAGGGGCAGAGGAGAAATTTAGAAAGCAGTAAAACCAAGCAAGTGAAGTGAAAAAAACAAAACAAAACATACAATCTATTCTGATATCTTTTAATATATTCTGGCGGATTGAAATTCAAGACTGATTCCTGCTGCTTTCCTGTTGTACTGTACATTGCACTGACTGATGATCACTCATTTTAAATTAAAATGTCAAAGTGAGTAAATCTGACAGAGTAATTGTGTTTTGTTTCCCCCTTCTCCAGATGTTCTGTTGTCATCAGTAGGCTTCAATAATATTAAAGTGTGTTTTGTAGATATATGACACATTTGGATTTGTAAATATGAGTATTGTAATGGAGCTATGATCATGTACAATCATTTTCCTCAATAAAAAATAATTTCAAGTCTCTGGTACAATCGTTAGTTTAATATTTGCCATGTGGCAACGCTTTCTTCACAGTCAGGCTTCTTTTACAGACCACCATTAATACGTTGCTACTTATCTTACTTAGCTTAAGATGCCAGAATGTTAGTTTCCTCTGTTTCAGGACTTACCTACTACCTGGAGCAACTCTGCACTGCTGATCTGTGTGTCACTGATGCTGACAGTCTCTTCTTGCCTTACATCTCCTAATAGGAAGCCCTCCTGTGCAACACATTTTGAAAAGCTGGTTATAGCACTAATGTAGACCTGAAACAATTAGCAAAATATGAATTAATTGATTAACAGAAAATTAAGTGACAAGATGTTTTCATCAATTAATTGTTGAAGGTATGTGTGTTCTAGTTACAACTTCTCAAATGTGAGGATTTGCTTTGCTCTGTTTTATAATGGCATTCAGTATATTAATAGATACAATATTCGCACACTTAGATCTATGCAGTGTGTCACTTTATTTTGAGCTTTCAGTCTAACAGACCTTCAACAGACAGTAAACCTATCCAATATCTGTTTTATGCTCTGATGAAGATATGTTAAGGGCTTGGCAGTGTTTGCCAAAATCTTATATCCCAATTTAGGTAATTTCATATCTTGATTACAATGTAGAATGTTTTCTGGTAATTAAAAAAATAAATAGTCTATATGAAACAACCATACAGTAAAGCCTTTTGTGTGTACATTTTACTCCATTTTCGAAAAACAGCACCTCTATGGTTCACTTCGTTCCTACATGCAAGGCTCCAAACATAAAGCATGCAGAAATATTATTTTTATTGTAGTAATGTAGTTCAGCTGCTGGTTTTCCCAACATTGCAATATAAATGTTATAGAATATAGCTTTAAAAATAGACATTGTTATAGGTCTGTTAGACCAGGAATTCAGAATAAGGCAAAACAATGCATAGATCTGAGTGTATGGATATCTCTTCTATCTGTTTGAACTTAGAAAAGACTGCATTTAAAGTATTTTAAAAACCTTTGGGGCTTTGTTGCGGTCTATCAAACAAACTGAGTACTTAAGGACATTGGGCTTTGGGAAATTGTGAATTTTGGGAGCTTTTATATACTAAAAGTAAAAGTACTGTTTCACCCATTTAAAAAGCCTAACATTTCAATCTAACTGTAATATGATATTGGACAATAACAGATGGTTAATATTTTCATATGTATGTGTTGAACATGACTGGGAGCATATGGTCACACTGTTAAAATAATCACCCAAGTCATTTGTCAAAATTGTTTGTTTTTTTGCCTAAATCATCTCCTCATGATGCCGGCCACCTATGGTAAAATCGCCTGCATCCTCAGTTGATCAGATCATGTGATTTTACCCCTTTAAGATAATCACTTCTTTGACAATTTGCCACATTCATAGGCATCAGATAAGAACCCAGCAAAGAAGAGCTAGAGGGAGATTGTTTAGTTATCAGTTTAGTTTATCAGTGTTTCATTGTTGACACTAATATTAGCAACACTTTACTCTAAGGTGTATACATAAGAGTGACATGAGTGTGTCATAAACATGACATGGGATGTGTCATGAACATTAATGACACATTAATGCTCATGATACTTGTCATGTTTCTGACAGGCTTGTGTGACTCTTATGTAGACACCTTCAAAATAAAGTGTTACCATATCTTGCTTAAGTCACAAAGACATGTTCAAAAAATTGCCTAAGTCATTTATTTCACTTAAGTTACATAATTTATACACAGTGGTATTACTATGCCAATAGCCATCCTTTGTTACATCCTTTTTGAGTGAAATGATCAATAAATGTCATATGTTACACTTTTGGAAGTTTTTTGTGTTTCCTGCAAAACTTGAAAAAATGAGTTAGGCGATTATTTCAACAGGGGGACGATATAGAACAATAATATGCACAAAAGCACTGAATAATAAACATTTCTTCTATTCAACGTTTGTTCTGTGAGAAAATTAAGACGCTTAGTTCTTCTTTTCTTTTTAAAGTGACAGCAACTGGTAATCAACAGCGCTGCCTTCCTCTGTCTGCTTGTGTCAGGAATGCAGGGAAACTTGAAAGCAGCAGCTAGCCACCTGTCCACAGCGACTTATAAAGTCCTGACAAGAGGAAAAGGCATGTAAACAGCGCTGACGTTAGCTTCGTTTGCTCTGGCGCTAAGTTAGGGCAAACCAAGTTATATTAGCTGACCACAAAGCATTTCCCCATTTGCGTTTCTGAAGAGCACAACAATAGCCAGATAAAGGAAACAAATATTTCAGGCACATTTAGACCATATCGACTTAAATGCAACTGACATTAGCTAGGTGGCTAACAAGCTAATACAGCAACGCGGAAACGTCAAAAACAAAGCGGTTTAATGCAACCTAGTTTTGAAATTCACTGCATCAACTTCATATTTCTATGATACACTTAACAAGGTATCAAATGACATGTCCAGGCGACTCTACATTAGCAGACCAGGCTCACGGAAGTCACTTCACTTGGCAGCTTAGCTTACAGCTAAGTAGCTAACTACTGAGTATTTCCTGGAACACAAACTTTCTCAATTGCATGTCATATGTTGCTATAGTACGCATTCACTAATATTGCTCTTTACAGGTACTGATATGTGTCGACATACAACACATGTGCAGCTGTAACACATGAGATCAAGTAACAATTACTTGAAATGCCTTTATGTGTCTGTAGCTACCCAGTCTCATTACACTATACCAGCCGTTACATAGACGGAACCAATACTAGCTAGCCAGCAACAGGATGATGACACTGGAAAACAACACAAACTAATGGCGCTGATGAACGATTAGACACATCGCCGAGCCACGCACACTTTGACAACAATTGCATAATAGTTTGTCAACATAATTTTGAATACTTACATGGTCTGAGTTGCTGTTGGCGCTGTGATAACACACAGAACTAAAAGTATAACCTGAAATGGATGCCGCCATGATGGAAACATCCCTATCAATCTGCTTTTTCTTCTTCTTCTTTTGATTTTTAATGGCGGTTGGCAGACCAACCTACAGGTGCATTACCGCCACCTACTGACTGGAGTGTGGAGCAGTAATTTGGCAGGAAATTAAGGAGAGAAAATAATAATACTGATAAAAAAAATAAAAAATAACTAACTAAAATAAAATATATAAAGTAATAATAATAATAATAATAATGATGATGATGATGATAATCAAATGAAGATAAATAAATGATTTAACGGGAAAAGGGGAAAAAATAGTGTAAAATAATTATAATTACCATTTACATTACAAATATAAATAATTAAATACATAACGTCACCCCGTTAAACTAATCGCCTAAGTTTTGCAGGAAACACAAAAAACTTCACCAAAAGTGTAACATTTGACATTTATTGGTCATTTCACTCAACAATGATGTAACAAAGGATGGCTACTTGCATAGTAATAACACTGTGTGTAAATTATGTAACTTAAGAGAAATAAAGTTTTAGGCAATTATTTGAACATGCCTTTGTGACTTAAGCAAGATATGGTAACACTTTATTTTGAAGGAGTCTACATAAGAGTCACACAAGCCTGTCAGAAACATGACATGACAAGTATCATGATGTTATTAATGTTCATGAAACATCCCATGTCATGTTTATGACATGCTCATGTCACTCTTATGTAGACACCTTCAAAATAAAATGTTACTATATCTTGCTTAAGTCACAAAGGCATGTTCAAAAAATTGCCTAAGTCACATTTTATTTTCACTTAGGCATAATAAATCTGCTTAAGTCACACACTTGACATAGGCCATTATCTTAAAGGGGTAAAATCACATGATCTGATCAACTGAGGATGTAGGCGATTTTACCACAGGTGGCCGGCGTCATGAGGAGATGATTTAGGCGGTTATTTTAACAGTGTGACAATAACTAAATTCTCCCTATAAGTCCTGTTTCCCTCAGGTAATTAAATAGGGGCTTGTTTTCTTGATTTTTCTCCAAGAAGACTTTCCAGGGTGTCACTGTGTTCCCCATCCCCTAGAAGTCTCTTTCTTTCAGCATCGTACATCTTACATTCTACCAGCACGTTTGACTATTTCTGATTCACTGCAGTGGCTGCAGAGCCCTGTAGGGTGCTGGCCTATTCTATGGAGTGTTTGGTTTAATCCTCTGTGTCCGATGGATCCCTATCAATCCCGGTGTCGTGCCAAAAAGTGATTGCCTGCCAGAATCTGATTTCTGGCTGCGGGAGCGCGCACGGCAGCCCGTTGAGCGGTCAGATCTTTACATTATGAAGTTCATGAATGAGATCAAGTCATATTTAGGCTGAAATAACCTTTGAGTAACTGTATCTGGCCTTCAATCAATTTTTGGCAGGTGAAAATGCCTATTTTGTGTTGTAGCCTAATGGTGCTTTAAAGGGATTCCAAGCTGTCCTGTGAGCTCTAGTGTTTACATTATGAAGCTCATGAATGAGATCAAGTCATATTTAGGCAGAAATAACCTCTCAGTAACTATACTATGCCTTCAATCAGTTTTTGCGAGGTGAAAACTGAAATAGACGTGTCTATCACGTAGTTGCCATGTCTGATTTCGCTACAAACTACACTTCTTTTGGCCACAGTTGTAATAATTACGCAACAACAAACGTTAAACTTTCGAAGCCACATGCCTTTGCTATAATTACATTATAATACAGTTGTGTGTATCTGCATATTAAGACCGTTTAATCCAGAGAAAAGCAGACGTGTTTACGCTACCGCTCAACGGGCTGCCGTGTGCGCTCCCGCGGCCAGAAATCAGATTCTGGCAGGCAATCACTTTTTGGCACGACACCGGTGCTCCCTGCCCCCCTGCGGTTGCAAGCACGCGCCTCAGACGCAAAGTCTTCTGGGAAGTGTAGGCAACGAGTTGACAGCCCTCTCTCCCATCCAGCATGGACGTCGCTGCAGAAAGTGTGGAAGTGGAAAGTGGTAATAACTCGGAGCCAGAGGACGACAGATGCTCAGATAACGATTTTGGTCCTTCAGTACTCGGAACAAAAGAATAGTGAGTGGTCTTGTTGTCCGTTACTAACGTTAATTTTTGATTTTTGGTTATTGTCGTCAGGCTCCACAGCTAGCTTAGCTACAAGACACAACAACAGAGCAACAGAGTAAATTAACTGATATGCAAGGCCGGATTGCAAGGCAGTGTGGGCACAAGCAAAATATCTGGTAATCTCTCGTTTATATTTTAAACTGTCCATCAGAGCCGTTGCTCAAAAATGAATTTTGAGGTGACAGGGTGATTTCTGTTTAAAATGAGCTGAGGACCAAAATGCTACTTGATTCTAGAGTCTTGATTTTTGTTTGTGTCTTGTCTTCCTCTGTGATGGCTCTATCAATTCAATACATGTGTGCTGCTGGGAATAGGTGCTGTTAAATAAATACTGGATGCTTTGAAAGTGGTTGCCTACTTAATCTTTGTGAAAATTGAGGACACTTCCTTCCCTATCTTTTCTATCTTTTTGTACGGTGTCCTTGAGTGCCAAGAAAGACGCCTTCCAAATAAAATGTATTATTATTATTATTATTATCATCGTCATCATCATCTATGCAGTGGGACAATTTTGCCAGATTATACTGATGCTGATGTGTTTTGTTTTCATAACATCATATGTGAGTGAGTGGCCTTGACAAGAGGACATAGTGGTGCATTTGTAGTTCTATGAGCGTTTGCACATCTGTACATGAAAATGCACTTGATGACAGTTAGTTATTGATGTATTGAGTATATTAACTGTATATTACTGTAATTTATTCTGTATTTTGCCAGATTATCTTGATTCTGGGGTCATGATGATGGGGCCCTTGAATATTGTTGCCCAGGGTACAGCAAAGTGTTAATCTGGCCCTGCTGATATGCCATAGTTAGATTAATGTTAAAAAATATATACTGTAGGATCTCTTATCTCCATCATATTTTTGAGGTAATAAGTGCTCAATTTATAATTGGTAGAAAGTAGGGTTCCTGTCTGTTGAGAGAAGAGTTTTAGGTTTGTTATCTTGGTGTCATCTTAAATAAGTGAGAACAGCGGGAGTAAGAAAACATTAGATAGAAAAACTTTAAAGGTACAATTCACCCTAAAATCAAATATCAAATTTCCTGCTACCTGTAGTGCTGTTTATAAATATAGAATGATTTGGTATAAGCTACAGAGTATTGGAGATACAAGGGGTGGATATGTCTGTCTTTCCTTAAATATAATGGAACTAGATGGTACTTGACTTGCTCAAGGGATACATTCGTGAAATTTCAATAGCAACACAAACAGAGTGCCACCTAGTTCCTATATATAAGGTCTGTCTATATTCTCAGACGGATAAGACAGACCTTTCTACAGACGATATGTGAGACACTCAGCAGCTCACACAAAAACAGTCTAGATGGATAAAAAAGGACAGCAGGTAAAAGGAAATAAGTCAGTAAGTCAGGCTAATTATTTTTATTTTTGCTTTACATTTTTGTAATGTTATATAAATAGGAATGTGTCAACTGTTCTGTTTTTATATTACTAATTGTCTGTGACTTTCCTTTTCTGCAGTTGGGAAAATGCATACCAAAAAGAACTTGAGACATTCACAGACATCGGGGATGTTGGTGAGATATGGTAATCATATTCAGAGGATTGACATGCTGGCATGATCATTACCAGAAATTATTTCAGCCATAACATTTCCACTAGTTATTATGAGTGTTTGTCATGCGGAGATGTGATGATTGCCAGTGAGAGATTTGTTTAAAGCAGTATTACTGGTTTCTGACGGCAGCCTGTCATTTACTGAAGTCTCTGTGTTTCCATCTTGTTGTAAGGTTTGGTGAGGAGAGCATGAGCCGTGTGCTGCGATGGATGGACAAGGCTAAGATCCCCAAAGATGCAGCCATTCTTGACATTGGCACTGGAAACGGAGCCTTTTTAGTTGAACTGGTGTGTAAAAATACATCTTTACATACATCAACATATGTGGATTATCTAGGCTAACAGGGATACTGGTAATGAAAGCACTCACTTTACACTTCACATTTTTTTTAAAGCTTAGAAAGCAGATCCAAATATCTTCCAGCTCTATTATATTTGGATGATAGAAGAAGTCCCAGCAGTCTCAAAACCGAATAAGAAAATTACCTGCATGATAAAATCCCGCAAGGGGTTAAGTTGCAAATATGTTTGTGATTTAGATGATCTAAGGCTTTAATGGATCATTTATACATGGCAGCTGAGTCTACTGCGATGACTTTGTCAACAAACCACTTTTTTCAGACGTTTCTACAACAGCTGACAAACTTTGTTTTTTATTTGCTGTGTTTTTGTATGTCAAGGCTAAACAAGGATACAGGAATTTGATGGGTATAGATTATTCTCCAGCCTCTGTAGAATTGTCAAAAAAAGTTCTGCAGGCGGAGGACTTGATGGATATCTCTGTAAAGGTGAGTTCAGTTATATTTGTTATTAAAATGACAGTAATACTTTGCAGTTAAGCACAGTTTACAGTTTACCACAACAAATTTAGGCGCTGCTGTCCACTTAAGTGCTGCGATGTAAAAAATTTGTCTGGATCTGATGTCATGCACAAATCAGCCATTTATACAAAATTATTCCCCGTTCATTCCTAAATGCCAACGATACAATATACCTTTCAGCTTACTGTGAGTTGGCCTGTGAAGGTTAGAGGAAACCTCCACTGTGTTTACTATGTGGGAGAGTTGGATAGGAAGAAGGCCCTGAAAGTGATGGAAGTCTGCCCACCATTCAGATTAAACCACCTCAAATGAATTGGCAGGATTTAACACATCTTCTAACATATATGTGCAAGAAAAACAAGTCATAGATGCTGGCTAGTCTATAAGCGATGTGATGAGTGATTTTTCCTCTCCTGTGTGCATTATACAGTTGCATATATGTTATATGCATCACACACCTATGACGGTGGGTGCTTTACTTGGACAGAAAGCCTTCTACTGAAGTCAATATTGACCTTAGCTGGACAGGGGGAGCACAGTGGTTGTATAAGTGTGTGTGTGTGTGAGAGAGAAGTGGTATGTTGGTATTTCTTTAATACTGCAGAATGCCAAAATAATTTGTGTGCATGTGTAGCCTTGAATAGAGTCTGAGGAGTTTCACCGGCATGATTAAAAAAAGCTTCTATGACGGGTCGTACCTCAAAGGTTTAAAATCTATGTCAAGCCCTGTCTCCATTTACATTAGTCACAGTCTACTGCTGCTTTGACACATCACCATTATGCATTCCTTCAGCATCTTCCTTTTTTTCCATTTTACTGGCTCACACTCAAATTGAACTCGGGTCACTTAATATAATAAGCAATATATAGACATTTCTCTCTGTAATGTATCACTGTTGATCATCCAACATAAATCGCACATTTTGTGATCCCTGATTTGTGAGTATGTGGCTCTTGAGTCCTCCCAGAAATCTGGTGCTCTGCCTTCTGTCCAGATAAAGGGCCCCTTTCGCAGGTGGTATGGTGGGTCAGAACCTTCTGCAGAATTAACCAGTCATGTCGGCAGGAATTTAGTTTGAAAGATTACCAGTGTGGTATAACACAGTTCATCTTGGTTGATGCTGAAAGATATCTTTGCAGGTTTGCCCAAGAGTCACACCAAACACTACCATGTTGTATATCCCTAACTTCTCACTTTTTCTGTATTTTAGGAGACAGATTTCTTAAACTGCCAAGGGGAGCTAAAGGGTTTTGACGTGTGCATCGATAAAGGAACATTCGACGCAATAAGTTTGAACCCAGACAACTCCAAAGAGAACAAAAAACTCTATGTTCAAGCACTAAAAGATGCTCTTAAGGACAAAGGATTCTTCGCTATCACTTCGTGTAACTGGACAAAAGAGCAGCTGCTAGAAAGATTCAATGAAGGTGAGGTGATGCAGTGAAATTATTGATTGTGTGTGTGATAATTTATTTTTATATAAAGTAAGAGTTGCTTTCAAGGCAGACTCCCAGAACCAAACCAATTAGACCGGTATATCTCTGTAAACCTGACCTTGACGCCAGACTTTTAAAAAATGCAATTTCAGATTACGTCAAGTCATTCCTTATAGAGTTGATTCTACTGTGCCATTGCTCCTAGTTATTATTTTCTGGCTACATACTGTAGTTTTTGCATCTTCTTGAAGTAAGTATGGCAAGTACTTTTGGTTTTGGCCTTTTACTGTATGTATTATCAGTAATTTTGGTTTTTGG
Source organism: Centropristis striata (assembly GCF_030273125.1). Lineage (NCBI taxonomy): Eukaryota > Metazoa > Chordata > Actinopteri > Perciformes > Serranidae > Centropristis > Centropristis striata. Next base: position 17,120,936 of record NC_081536.1, read on the forward strand.
GTGGCCATTGGTTTTGTACGAAAGAGCCACTGTAGATGTTAAAATAAGGTCACTGGTTTGACATCACAGACGACCCCTGCCAATGGTTTTACAGTACTGACAGTACTTAACAGTACTGAATAAATACTTTTTTAAATGACTTTGCTAATGTTTTATGAGGAAGGAGATGCGTTTGACATGTTTTTTAGAGCTCAAGGATGCAGACTGGGATTTTGAATACGCTGAATGTAGACCTAACTCCACAGAGCACCTTTAAGTGCATACGTTCAGTGTTATAAATTGGTTTAAGCAATGGGGAAACTTGTTGAGTTTTGTTGCCTGACCCTCAGTCAAAACACAAACCCCGTTCCAAAGCTGTGACAGTTACCTGGCAGGTTGTTAAGCTGCAGGCAGCAACAGCCTTGTAAAGTCAGTATTTCGGCAAGCTTCCATTAACTCCTCTCAGTGCAGTCACTGTGGAGAGCCTGCAGGGGGCCGAAGGGCCTTGAGGTCTCATCTGTCACACTGACAGGCTGTCTTTAACAGGCCCCAGGAAGCACCACAGATGGCAGATGGATAGTTCTTGACTCACAGTTCTTCTCCTAACCCCTCTGTAACCATAGTTAACAAGAAAAGATTTGAGGCATCTGTGTTTTGGACAGCATGTTGATGTTCTGGCAGCTTTTTTAACCTGCACATTTTCTCTGTGTTGCCTCACAGGATTTGAGTTTGTACAAGAGCTGCCAACACCAAGTTTCCAGTTTGGAGGCAAGACGGGCAACAGTGTGACAGCACTCATTTTCAAGCGAGTACATTGACCCACAACCCAAGAGGATATTTGTCCTTTTTCTGAAATAAATTCTGCATTTTTTTTTTGTTTATCACAGGAAATCATACTACTTGTGCTGACTTTTTTTTTTTTTTTACAATACTTGATTATATCATTTTATAAACTATGAGTCATGAAGCAGGCACTCAGTGTAACAGAGTTGAACAGTTTTCATGAAATAAAATTGTTTTTGTTTTGTTGCTGTCGTTATAACTTTGCATTGCTCCACAGTGCTGCAGGCCCCTGTTATATATATTTGTATGAAATTTTTCTGTAATATCAGTGATACAGTTATGCAGAAAATTAAGATGGTCAATTTGGGGTTCAAGGAAGTTTACATAATCAAAAAATGGTGCTTTATGCTGAGAATTAGCTGAGAAGTTTCTCACGCAGAATCCCAGAAATAGCACTGAAGTCATTTTATATCCTGTAACATTTGACACATAAAACCGTTTCAATGCACACATACAGAATATCTGTAAACTCCTGTCTATTCTGTAGATTACAAAACAAAGTCCTGGTATTTCACTGAAGAATAATGATCTCACACTGGATAACATAAGCTTTTAAGAGGTTAAATACCATAAACAGTTTGTGAAAATTTTCAACATGAAACCTTTTGCCTCTGAATAACATAAGTAACTTGCAGACACTCGTTTGAATGTAATATTACTTTTCTGAGGATACTTGTGTAATAATACTTCAGCAAGACTATTATTCAGTCTCTGATTTGATTAGTTACCACAGGCCTTGAGGGTAAAAAGTATTCTGTACTCATTTTATAAACAAGTTAAAACCAAGAAGATATAGACACTTTGTACTGAACATTTTCCCCATTCCATAAATCATCTTATAGATTCTGAAATTACTTTGCAAGGACCCCGTTGAGAGTCCTGACCCACGGTTTGAAAACCACTGTTCTGTCTTACAAGGTAGTTAATTGCATCCATCTCTCATGTCATGTTAAAAATAGCCCTTACCTAATTGGCTAAACTGGAAACCAGCAGAGCTTGGGGTCCCGAGGACCATGATTAAGAGCTTCTGACATAATGAATAAACAAGAGGCCATGCCTTCTGAGGAGGAGAGGCCTGTCTGCCATTTCCTTTCTCAATGGCGTCATTAATAACTGTCAAACTCTGGATCTTAATTGCTAGCCGGGCCAGTGGTCCAATGGGAACCGTTGATGTTGAGGCATGCCCTTGAGTAAACACATGCAAGCTTTACAAGAATTACTGGCTGGGGTTTTATAAGGCTCTGGATATCCTGCCAATGTGCATATTATGCCCACATCTACGGCTCTCAGAGATTTTCCCATGGACTGAAACCCATTTAATATCCTCTCCTTCACCTTTGTCACTCTAACTCACACAAAGCATCTTGTTAGGCAAATCTTTGAGTGTTTTTCATGGTGTCATTAGATTTTAATATGTGCTGGAGTTACCTCCTTGAATATACTGTGGCCCACTCATTTCCCTTGCACAGGTGCTGTTGCTAAGAAACGCTACACCACAATCCTGTTTGCCTACGTGAAGTCAGAAGTTTTTGGTCAGTTTTTCCACGAAACAATGGATTACACTGGAATCACAATCAGGTATTTTGCCAAGGGGTTTGCCTTGGTATTTTGGTGCATAATAAATGGTGACAATAAACATAGTAAGCGAAAAAGAAAAAAATAGTTCTGCAAGTAAAGAATATTAACCACACAATAGAAATGTACACTACATACACATTTATGTCAATCTTTTAAAGAGATTGCTTATTTACAATAAATAAAATAATTTACAAAGTATTGTGCTCCTGGCAACTTGAGCTGCATATATAGGCCTACATATATGTCCTTTATTTAAAAACAATATATTTTCACACTGTGTATCTACCAGCAGTGGAATGTAACGAAGTACATTTATTCAAGTACTGCACTTAGTACAATTTTAAGGTACTTGCACGCACTAGAGTATTTCCACATATACAACTTATACTTTATGTGGTTTGCTTTAAAAACATGCAGAATCATTTGAAATTGATAACGTTTTCATGTTAAATCTGAAAAGTAACTAGTAACTACAGCTGGTAGCTTAATGTAGTGGGGTAAGAAGTACAATATTTCCCCTTAAAATGTATTAAAGTAGAAGTATTGTTTAATATATTTATTAACCCTGCCAGGACATCAGTAAAATGCTGCTTCCATAAATACATTAAATATAATTACACAATCATATAACAATCTGAATTAGGCCATTCTGCATAATGAATACTTTTACTTTTGATACTTTAAGTACATTTTGATGCTGATGTTTTTGTACTTTTACTGAAGTAAGTTTTAAATATACACCACTGGTGTTTAACACATGCTCCACTGTGCACTGCTGCATTCAATGATGTCTTCCTTGTTAAAAGAGCACATTTGAATCAAAAGGGAAATTGGAATCATTCCTTCTGACATCTTTTCAAAGTATTTTATTACCATCCGCCATGGAGTAAAATAAAACTGCGGACCTCGCTGGGTTGCACTGAGCTGTACAGTGCATTAACCACCGTCAGCACTTTTCATGGTTTTTGGGTTGGCACACATGTCCGAAGCTACACTTTTATTCCACTCATAATACGAACCTATAAGGGTTTCAGACCTGATGCCATAGCCCACTGGCTGCCCCACCGGCATGAATACCACGCTTTCATTTTAACCTCTCAAGTGTGATACTGCAAATATTTATGTTTTTTCACTCCATCTCCCTGGAAACACGTTTGAAGTTCTCGTAATAGGATTTTCGTGGATTGATTGAATTACTCCACCATGTAGCGGTGAAGTTTTCCATACCAGGAGAGCCAATGTGGAAGTGGGAAAGATTCCTCTTTCGAAGCATTTCAGACCTTTTCACACTCTGCCTTTTAAGCAATGACTAATGTGGCTACATAAAAACACAATGTATTGAGAGCGCTGGCACCTCAAATCCCATTTTCATCTATTTTTTTTACTTTTTCGATACATGTCTGGGTCATTGTTTTAGGCTGGTTATGACTAAAACAGAGAGAAAAACGAACAGAAGTCATGATAGCAACGTTTAAAGTTGGTTATGAATGTAGCTTTATTTATAGAACTGGGGTGTCAACACCTATTTGCTTCATTTACATCAATGAAAAGCATAGTAATACAAAGTAGCCTAACACATGAGTATTGTAAATACCTGAGGGAGGACCGCAGCGGAACATACCAACTCAGAATGGGGGTGGGGGTGTTCGTTTTAAATTAAGCTTCAATCAGTGTGTAATGGCGCACTTTGAAGTTTTGTTGTTTAAAATAATAAATACAGTTTAAGAGTTTAACTGTAAGGTAATCTGGTACTTCCGTTGCTAAACAAGCTGCTAGTTGGTTAGTAATTTGCCGACCGACCCCCGTCCACATGGCGTGTCTGTACGCGGATATTGTTACAATCAGTGCTGAAGGCTGAAAGCAGCAGCGAGCTCTCAGCTGCTCGCAGTCCGGCTCAGTCCTGCGCTGGCGACGCTGAACTGTCGGCTGCAACTGCGAAAACTTTTTGTTCCAGTTTTTTGTTTTTACCCCTTGTGTTTGAAGATGACCTAACTTCAGAAGAGCCTCTGCTGGCCAGGTAGTAGAGCATCTGTCAGGATACATGCTCGTTATTACTGTGTTGAGGCGTGCATCATCATGTTTCTGGTTTCTCTGCTGTGGAGTTCACTTTGTCTGCTCATACTGGGTTTCCTCTGCTGCTGAAACGTGAGATGACAACATTGTTGGGTTACTGTGGGGCACAAATCAGAAAACTAATGTCTTTTTGGGTTGTTCAATAACTTAAGCTATAATGCCTGTTTCGCTGCTACATTTAGGCAAAAACTGCAGATTTGTGTGGATGTCACATTATTGCCCCCAGGTTAGTTATTTCTGGGCTAAATCAGCTGTTGTGAAATGTACAAGTGAGTCAGTTTGGCTTGACCAACCTGTTGCTGCATTAAAAGTTACTGCTTAATTACCTGCTGTAGAGGGGGTTGCACACATTAACCAGGCTCTGTGAGCCAGCAAGCTCCCCTCCATCTATCAGCCATGGTAATAAAGCCCATGCTATTGTCAAACACAGTACCTGTGTAGGTGGAGAGAGGCAGTGTGGTCGCTATGCAGCTCATATTGACATACAACTCCTTACCACAAGCTGTGAGAGGAGATAGAGAGCAGCATGAGCTTTGAGTCATAAGGCCTAGTTTCATGTCTCTCTCCACTCTCCACCACACATTAAGATTTATGTTTTCTCTTCAGATTGTGATCTGTAATTACTGATTGCCGTGCTTGCCCTGAGCTTGGTTCATAATTCTTTATGCTGATTAGGTTGAAACTATGAGCCACTTTGTTCCTTCTCAATTTTTGTTTTTGGAGAAGAGATATAAAGCTGCATCCTTGAAGCCCAATCAAAGTATAAACAGATTATTTTTCACTACCATTAACATTGTGAGATAGGTCATGGCCTTGGCAGAATTCTGCTAGTGTAAGTCATACGCAGTGAATTATGTAATTACACATTTATGAAACTGAAACTGAGCTCACCCACGTTGATAACAACTGATAAGAACATACGGAATGAGGCCAATTGTCTTTTTATATCTCCTTATTTTGATGGATTTGTGGCCATGTGGCCTAATCATAGCGTATTCATTTTGAAACGCCTTCTTGGTTCAAAATGAAAGGCCCTCTGAATATAGAGTGCCATGGCAGCCAAGCACGAAACTTTTTATTTGTGTTTCCTCTGTGGGTAAGGAAGTAACTGTTGGTGCTTATGTTTTGCCCTCTCTAATATTGCACAGCAGTTGGTTGATCTTTGTGGACACCGTAAACACAATACCACGAAGAACTGGTTTGGTACCAGGGTGTCCTAATTGGAAATACCTGGAAATGTTTCTCTCTGCCACCATGGCAGCGGTTGCCCTTGACTCGCAGGGGGAAGGCTAGTTAGTTTTAGTTAACTAAACAGGAAATGACTGTAGTTTTCTCAAGACTCCTGCTCATAGATGAAAGGTGTAGCCAAAGTTCAGCTTGGAAGTGGAGTAGAGAGCTGGCAACAAGATTTAATCACATGTCAGCTCTAGTGTCTAATTACAAAGAGGATGTTGATAAGTGCCTCACAAATGCTGGTTAGGCTAAGGGGAAACCTGTTCTCACTATTTGTGATCTGCCTTTCCAGTTTTGGGAAGATTATGATGACTGCACCTGGCTTTGATTTCAAAAATCAACCGCTGCTGGAATGTTGCAGCTTGGTGTGAACAAGCAAAGTTTATCTATCATGAGAACCTGCAAATGTGTTGTTTGCCGCACTTGTTGATTTTATCTGAAGGGCTGGGTTGAAAAAAATGCTCTATGCTGGTGCCAATACCTGAGTTTTGTTATGTTTTTTTTAAATACTTTACTATAAGGCTGTCCATGATTGAAGAGAACACTCTTTTGGTTTAGTTGATTCAATCAACAGATCTGTAAAACTTTCTCCACAAAGATGTGCTCATACGTTTCTTTGAAATAAGTCATCCAGCATTTAAAAAAAAGACTGCTCTAATAGAGAAATCTACCAAGTCTAAGACTAAGAAGGGGCAGCCATATACCTTATTTGGAGAAATATAAACATCGGTTTTTCAAATTTAAATGTAATAAAATTAGCCACTTGATAAATACTGCCATAAAACAACCCACAGTTATAGGAGACCTTTTTGATTAAATGCAGTCTAAAACTTGTAGGAAAGCACTCAGAGTGCAGAATTCTGCCAAGGCCATGCCCTATCTCACAATGTTAATGGTAGTGAAAAATAATCTGTTTATCCAACACATGAGTCTTAATGGGTTCTTCTTGTCCCATGTTTCACCCTTGCACCAAGTTTCATCAAAATCAGGTCAGTAGTGGTTTTCTGTAATCCTTCTGACGAACTGACAAACAACCAAAATGATAATGAACCCTTCTTGGCGGAGTTAACGAGCAAAATTTTTATTTGATGGGAAATACCTCATTACTGACTATGTTCAATTATATTCTGTACAAACATTAAATGAAAGCGTTACAGAAACATTTGGTCTTGTTTAAAAGAGGTTAGATATTGATGCCAAATATCTGACTAAAGAGGAAGTAACACATTTTCATCACAGTAGCTATTAATCACTTTTTACTTTTACTGTTTAATGAAGCACAACTTTATGCACCGCAGTTGTACTCAACAAAAGCCTTTGGCATTGTTAGTCTGTAGACTTGTTTTGGACATACTATAGACATAATTTATGGACGCAATTAAGGCCGGTGGGTTTTTAAAGGGGATCGCTCAGCACTCCAGTGTGTGCTCAAGACACGCACATTTGCAACATCTTTGTGTTGCAGGCGAAAGGCCCTATTAGAGCTCCATTCTGTCTGTGGGCAGCTGTGTGCCTGTATGCTGAGCGAGCCACTGGTCCATTCTCCGTCTGTGTGTACAACTCTCCCTCAGTCCACACACTGACACACACACTCTGCCACTTTCCGCTCTCTCAGTTTCTCTCTTTTCAACTTTCTGTAGATTTCAATCTCACTTTTTTTCTCCTATTTGTTGCTACATCTTTCTCTTCCATTAATACTGTGGCTCTCTTTCTTTCGCGTGTTCTCTGGCCCGAGGCATTATGCAAAGCTACCAGAAAAGGATTGTTAGCCATGCCTGTCTGTGCCTCCATGCTACTCTCTATTCACTTCAGAAGCTTCCCTTTCTTCTCTGTGACCTGCAGTCATAACTGCTGCTGCTTTACACACTCAAACTCATACCACTTGGCTACAGGGAGTTAAAAACAAATATTTTATTATTTCATGTTGTCAGTATACTTGTTATTCGTCTTTTTGTATTTTCCTTCCTCATTAACATGATAGATTTGTAAGTCTGGCGTCTCGACGCCCACAGAGCCAAAGACCTGCAGCTGAAAAGAAAAGAAAAGAGGCATTCTCACATACACCAGAGAAAAACTCCCCCAACCCCCAAGACAGGCAGCAGACCCTACTTAGAGATGAAAAGCATTCTGGGATGCAATAGGAAGGCTCCCATCAACACAACCCTCTGTGATTCTCCTGTGTAGTGATAGTGAGGGGTTATTTTAAGTTTAAAGTTGTCTTTGCTGTTGCTTTTTGACTCCTAGTATTATCTCCACCTCTGTTAATTTTCCTGAGCTGCTTTGAATTGGCTTCTCCTCAAAATGTCAGCCACCTCTAGACTAAACCATGTTGTGATCCACTCTGGTGAAACAATCCCCCAATTACATCCCTAGAAAATGAGAAATGAAAGCTTCTGTTGGTGTTTGGCACAGACAGCCTGTATTTTTAGAATCTGTTTTCCACAGTTGTGACACAACTTAAGCATCCCCTCCAAGTTATAAGACCTCTACGGTTAACTGCAATGACTTTTCCTCCTACAAGACATGACACTTGAGAACCGAGCCAATGTGTCCCGACAATCCGGCTTGCACAAAGAAGGCTAATTATCATGGCAACATGTGTCATAACTCCCGGCTGTAGGCCTTTGCGGTAAATTCTAATCGATTCTCAGTAGTTGGGTTTGAATCTGTCATCGTGTTTTACATACACCTGCAGGTCATTCCCTAACAACTGCACAAGACTGAATACTGGTGAGATTTGCAACCAATTATCCTACTGGCAGCAGATCAGCTGATTCCCTGCAGAATGTCAGGAAGTAGATGTAGGATGCAGCTGGAGCTCTAATAAAAGACTTTGTTAGAGGTTTGATTGTATAATTTTCCCCATTATGTTTTCAAAGTTAGGGATATACTTGAATTTCAATATACTGCTTAGAAAATGCTTATTAGTTAATATAAACAGCTGGTGAAATAAACAATGTAGAAGGCTTCAAGTGTGAGTCCGAAATGTAAAAATCATTGTTAAAATATATGTAAACTTTGCTCTGATGGACAAGTTAAAAATTCATGTTTTTGACAACTTCTTCACCAAAGTCATTCTTCCTTTTTAGCCCTGCAGAATGCAAAACTGTTTCATTTTCAATTACTAGCTGTGTGAAACACCTAAAATGACACACTTTCAGTTGTCTTTTTTTTTTTTGTTTCATATTGATGAATCTATTTTACACCTCTACTACTGCTACTCTCAATTATTTGTTTAATCTATAAAATATCAGGAAAAAAGTGAAAAATGTACAACCTGGTTTATTAAACTATATTAAGGGGGTGTCATTAGATGTCTTGTTTTGTCAGTCCATACTCAAAGATATTCAGTTTATATGATTAAAAAAACTGAAAATGCAGGGAATCTGCATATATGAGAGGCGTAAAAACTGCATTTTCTGCTATTTTTTTTTTTTGGATAAAACTAAATAATTAATTAGCCATAGCTGGAAGTTGATTAGTCAAGTAATTGTTGCAGCTCTAAAATACTGCACACTATGCTGAGCAGTCAGAGGATCCATATGGCTGAGCTGAGCCCCACCATGAATGAATGAATGGACCAGTGAAATGCTGCTCTTACTTTTCTTTCTCCCACGCATACACTCAACTTACCCATAATGCACCCCCAAAAATGTGAACACAGTATTACATAACAGCAGCAATGTCACTATATTAGTTGATTGGTAGTGACAATCTATATAACATCACTTGCTTACACAACATAGGAGTGGTCGCCCTTATAGAGCCGAGCAATGCAGGGGATTGCTAGCAGCGCTGGAGGCTCCCATGTAATGTATCCCTGATGGATTAGGGCTCTGGTTAGTGTGCACAGAACAGAACAGGCACTCATGGATAATGGAAGAAACCACAGGCGGAAAGGCAGGGATTGATAGAAGGGGGGTAGTGTAATTAGTGAGGTACCTGATGTATAGAGAGTCGTGGCATGCGAGGGTCACTCCAGGGGGCAAGAGGCCCCATACTTTCCTTTACTCAAACTGAAACACCTGATCCTACGCCTGTCAAGCTTCTTAAGATTTCAGTTAACTAAGTCTGGTCTGAGACACGGGGGTCGACCTCAAATAAATTTCAGGCTGCCTAAATGGAGAAGCTGTGTTGTGTTTGCAGGTTACATGTCACCATGCTGCGGCTCAGTACAAATACACCCAGTGATAATGAAATGATGAGCTATTTATATATAATTCTACTGTATTGGGTGATGTGTGCTTTTTCACATCAGCAGTTGTCACTGTTGTCCACTGTTTGTGTTTGGTTGCCATGGTTACCTCTTAAACGAAAGAAAGGGTGTAATGCTTAACTGTTAACTGGAAGTTTGAGGGAAACTACTTCCTAGAAATGTCTTACTTTATGTAGAAAGAATCCTTGAAATGTTTGGTGTGACTAGATGTGACATTACATTACTAATCTGCTGTGTGGCAGTGAATATAACAGCAGATATGCTAGCCTTATCAGAAGCTATCATATAAGTAAACACAGTGGGGGCCAGCCAAGTCACTACTTACTTAATGAGGCAGCTTGCATACTAAAAATGAATGTAAAATCATGATGGGATGGGATGTTTGTTGTACTGGCTTATTGTCTTGAAGGCAGGATTGGTCAATAAGGCATTTTATGTGAACTTTATGTCACAATGCTTTGTGGATATCATTTCTTGTGGTTGTCTCTCTTCATGCGTTTGGTAATAAAGTCAGTGCGTTCCACACCCAAATCAGCAGCGGCATGTGACCACAAGGGAAGCGCAGCCCGTACACTGCAAAGGGAAGTGTGCTTGCTTGCATCTGTATTATACAAGTGTGTCTTCATGCCAAGTAAGTATTAAGTAAACCAGCAGAGCTAACTGGACTTTCAGGCTGACTTTCAAGAAAAAGGCAATTCTCAAGAAGTTCTTTTGACTTGTGATTCCTGCTTCTTTCCTCATTGCACAGCTGTTGTTCTAGGTAACCGCTCCTATCCCAAAGTCAAGAATAAGGTCAATGATCTTATTCAGTTGCCAGTTAAGTAGGGACTTTAAGTGCTGGTTGTATTTATGCAGAGGTTCATGGTCACTGTCGTTAGAGAAACATCAGGGGAATCTGCAACAGGAGGCCAGAGCCTGACTACTGACAACGCGTAAAGTTTGACTGAATGAGCTCGTCATTGTTTACGCACTTCTGAAGATCTAGTGGCGTGATGGCGTGTTGTTTTTGGCCAGTGTCTCAGTGCCACTGGGTACTAGGGTGATGGCCAGAGGATTCAGTGGTATGTCTTGACCTCCCTAGGACCATTTTTACAACCTCGGCCTCATTATACGAGAGAGGGGTGGCTGTGTGTTCACCCTGAATTAACAATCCACACCGCAGACCTCCACAAAAGAATGGCCCTTACTTTTATTCTCCCCAGACTACAAAAAACCTGACTGTGCAAAACTTTTCTTTTTGATGTTTTAAGTTTGTTTCCCATGGCCATTCCCACTACGTAAAACAGATGTCAACATCCTTGCACCATGAAATGTGTTTTAGCAGTCTGAATAGAGAAAACTATTCAAAGTTCATTTTATCGGCAACATTGAACCCTTTCAAAATAAGAGCCTCACAAGGTGTTTTGCTAGTGTTTTGTTTATTTGGTCCTCGTCGTTTCATTAGTATGAAATGAGTCGGTTTCTTTCAGCTGCAGCCACCGATCAAAGTCTTGACACCAGACGCGCTCCGCACAAGTATGCAGTAACCAGAGCCAATTGGTGATGGACACCAAACACCCCGTCACAGAACTTTAGGGGGCCCCAAATAGGCTTCTATTCATCTGCCTGTACAAATCACAGCCTGGGCAAAGAGCCACATTATCTTAGCTGCCCTTTCTAGTGCCCTCCTGAGTCACTGGCTATTGTGAGCCAAGAGCTGCTGTCTGCACCCCGGAGTACACAAATCTGACTTAAATTACCATTAGATTTTAGTCCACTATGGGGTCAAATTAAGTTACATGAACCTATGTTTCATTTGCCTAAATAATATCATAGTTTTCTTTTTATTGATGAAGTTCTGCATAAAAAAAGGCCAGATTTGACATAATTTTTCAGCAGACATTTGCTAGGGACAGGCATTATTGTAGTTATGTAGGATGTATCATAAGTGGATGACTAAATGAATCCATTATATTCTGGATCACTACTTGCTTACTATTTACATGCACAACTTTCCCTACAAAGTTGTTTACATGAAAAATGAATATTTCACTAATATTCCATATTCCAGCTATGCATACTCCAATTAATATAGCATGTTTATCATGTCAAAATATGGACAAGTAAACCAGATTCTTTGCAAAAGAGGATTTATTTCAAAGTTTTCCCACTTGTGGCATACTTGTTTGACCATGCAAACCAGCCTTTTGTCTTCATTTCCTTAACCGCCTTCTTGAAAGGTGGGTGTGATGATATCTATGTATATCCAAAAACATATGAGTCTTTTATAATGTTTAAAACAAGGTGCGTTTCTCCTTCAAACCAGTAATGTGGGTTTTTCCTCTTGCCAGGCATTTCTAGGCCAGCCCTACAAACTGTTGGCTCGTTGGTTTGAGTAAAACCATAGCAATGCACAGAGCTGACTGTAAAGGCATATTCTAAATGTGCTGTATACATGTGCAAAGGGAGCTCCTAAAACATGAATAATATTGGCACATTCCACGTCCTAATGAGAAAAGGCCTAATTCAGAATACCCAAATGCAGTATGCTGTTGACCCCTATAAAAATCCTATTACTGTAATAATGTGATTAATAGTTGAATAATAGTGTGCATTTAACCATATTCATTGATCTTTACAGCTGATTTTCAAACTGGAAAAACATGCCAGCTGTCCTGAAAATGTCACATTTCCTCTAATGAATCTAATTGAACTGAAGGGTGAAGTAGCACATCAAGTTGCAGTCATGCTTCATTAAATATCCCCAGTGCCTTGTTTAAATGATTGCCTACGATATCAGGGAGAACTTGTAGTGTCCGGAAAACTGATCTCCTCCTGGATTTTCTTCAGTATGACCGTATGAGATGTTGCCAACGAGAACTCTCACTTTAAGAAGTTAAAATCTGATCAGTGGAGGATCCACACAAGTGCTCTACAGTTCTCTCTCCATTAAGCTCTGGCTTCCCCATCATGAGGAATCGCTTCATTAAGTAAGCATGGCTCCAGGGTTGAATTCACACTCGGTCTGCCCTCTCCCATGACCCCACTTGCCAGTCACAACACACGCACTAAGTCTTGCAGGTTAGCATAGGCACACACACACACACACACACACACACACACACATACACACACTCATTCTCACTCTCAAAGTGCTGTCTGAGCCCTGATGGAACACGTCACACTTCAGTCAAACTGCACACTGTAACAACCTTTACACATGACCGTCATGCTCCTCAACTTCCACCATGTCCAACACACACACACACACACACACTTACACAAACCCCGCTACATTGCCGCGCCCATTACTCAGTGTCAGTCCTCATCAGTAAAGTAATCTGCAAAACTGATCAAGAAGAACATTCCCGTCTCCTCTCACTCCCACCACCAGCACCAGCGCCTCTCGCCTGCAGAGGCCCGGCTGTGCTCCACTGACTCTCCAGGATAAATGGAGATAATGGGAGTCATATGCTAGCATTTGGTTTGGGGCAGGCCTACATGAAACATTTATAGTCTTCATGTAGTCATGGGGCTGGAGATAGGGATAGAGATGACATAGTGAAGACATGACAAAACATTTCCTTAAAGTGTAAACAACCTGCTTATCTTATCTTTTATAATGTGTCCCCCTTTTTTCCTCTCTGCATAAAATGCTCTCCCACATTTAACACCCAGGGCACATCCTTCACTCTAGAGCATGTTGTATAAGTGCAACCACTCTCCCTTAACATGAAACCACATGTTACACGGGCAGGATAACATAGTAGGCCTGGAAGATCCATTAGCTTCATGTGTTGCTCCACAGCAGAAAGCTGTCATTAGCCAGCAGTTGATTGGGGGGGATCTGAACCATGCTCTCAAATTGGATGCTGTCAGTGTGTTTGGTGGTTGGCTAATGACTGAGAAAAGCTCAAGCCCAAGGTCACGGCAGCTTTTCCTACCTTTTTTTATTTTTTTTATTTTAAGGAATAGGCAAGCGAAACTTGACCTGCCTGGCATTTACCTAGATCTTTCTTCTAAGAAAACCACTAAGTAGCATGAGCGAGTCTGGGTAGAGCAGACATGACGAGGCATGTTCAACATATGGACCATCTGCCGTACATACAACTCCAAGTGTTTTTAAAGTTTGTGTTTACTGCTACTGTCTGTGATTTACCATCTGCGGATGCAGGCAGTCGATGAGGCAACCACAACGCCATATATATTCCTTTTCTATTCATGCTTCTTAACCACATCTGTAGTCATGTGATGTGAGCGGTGCTTTTTCCCGGAGTAGCTAAACTGTTGAAATGTTTAGATTCCCATATGTTCTGCTGGTGCATTATGTTGGCATGCCAAATGTCCCATTATTTACAAGGGTAAGGAAGCTATTTAGCATATGGCAGCATGTTTCTGTTTACAAAGACGGTAGCTTTATAGGGGTGTAGCTATATGGAGAAGTGAGTGGTTAAGTTGCTATAAGTGTCAGGGTGGTAAAATGTTGAATGGAAAAACACAAGTCAGCACTCTTTTTTTCTCAAGTTTGTCAGCAGTGAAACTATCCACAAAACAGTTCATTTACATAGTTAAAATGTTCTTTCTCCCTCAATGAAGATTCCAGAGTCTATGAAACACCCGAGTGAAGCAAACACATTTGAAACAAGGTGCATTTAATTTTCTGTGTGCATTATGTATCTGGTTTTATTAGATTTTAGTCCAGCATAATGCCCGGTTTAAGCCTGGCACAGAAAAAGTCACAGCAGCTTCTCCTCACAGAGTGGAATGTTGAATGACGGGTTGTGTCAAATTATATTGCTCACAAGAATACTGGTATCATTTTTAATATGATAATTAAAAAAACTAATTTTGTGATAATGGCAGTGTTCTGACTGTTCAACTCATAATTGCTGCTGGCTTCTATTTGGCAACCGTTTAGATGTGCGCTTTATTGCTAAGCTTTATTGCTAATTTTATTGTATTTTGTTGTACTATTTATATTTTATAGAGAATCTGATTCTCACTGAGTCACTGTGACTAAATATATCTGAAGGCAAATTGTTTAATAAAAACCCTAGCACTTATTTTGGTGCAATTGTTTAAAAAAACATTAACATTTTTTTAGTATTTTGTGACAAAATCAAAATTTTTACAGAAATACCCTGAAAGATTGTGATATTATTTTCGAGCCATATCACCCACCTCCAACTGGATGATACCTATTTATTTTCTTTATATTATTATGTATTAGATTGTTGTCCTTAGCAGATTTATGAAACACTGTGTGAAAGTATTGCGAATGTGTTTTTGCGAGGCCAGATTTGGCGACCTGGACACTCTTGACCCACCACTGTTTGAAACTATGCTCTAACCTGAACTGTTCAGGCCCAGACGTCTGTAAACCAGACACACCTAAAAGGTGGATTATTTTTTCCTCCAACTATTGTCCCTGTAACAAAGTGGAGATTAGCTGTGTGGCAATGATTGTTGTGTCCTGAATATGAACCTAGTGTCAGTATTTAAATGACTGTTTATATTTTATTTATCTCTTTCCATCAACACAGGGATCAGCTCCTACACCCTCCTACCTCCACCACTGCCGCCGCCATCGGCACTTGAAGGCTGCTCTGCAGATGGGAGGTCACCAACCAGTCGTCTGTTTCGCCCAGATGCAACATCTGCCCTCCACCCTCATCTAAGATGGCTGCTCGTGGCCTTCTCCTGCATCGAAACAGACTGGAGCAGAGCTGCGTGCTACCATGGTGATCATTTTCTTGAAAACACTGGAAAAGAAGAAGGGTGTCAATGATGTAAGGTCCAAGAACACCGAGAGACGGCTGGTGAGAGAAACGTAACCTTTTGAGTTTCACACAAAGCAAACAGGTTGTTTACTATTGCTGCAGTTAAGGATCTGCACAGTGTTTCACATGTTCAGCTGCAGTCAGCAAAATGAGTAGGTCAGTGATCATGTTACATCAGTGTTTGGCCACATGCCACAGATGCCACATTTAGTCACGTATCCTCACTTGCACAATGCGTGTAAGCCAGGCCCTCAGGAAGCCAATTTGACAAAGTGGACAAACTGTGTAATTGCAACTTCTGGGTACATAAGGTGGTGCCATGTGGCCTCAAAAGACTTTTTCCCATAGACTTGCATTGGAAAAGTCTGTAAATAAGCTTTTTTTTTTTTTTGGGGGGGGGGGGGGGGGGGTGGTGGACATCAGCTTCACAGCACAAACACTTTAATAGCTCTCATATTTATGTAATATTGTTGTCTTCCTGCCTTAGAGTTAATAAATCCTCTACAAAATCGTAACACTCTTTAAACCTCAAGTGGGGTTGAAAAATAAATTAACAAACATCAAATTTTGACATCAAATGAAAAGATCATGATCCTTAGCATGCAGGACAGCACCTTTTTTTTCTCTCTCTCTTTTTTTACCCTAAGACATCTCCTCTCCACTATTATCTTGGCTGTAAACTTAATCAGTCTATATATATATATATATATATATATGAAGCTTTTTGATTACTTTAGTTTGACCTTTTAACTTCTAACTCATGAGTTACCCATGTTGGTTCTAAGGTATAGTTTACTAATTGGTTTTTATTTAATCATCTTCTGCAAGACAGTTACCTTCAATTTGGATACTGCTTGCCTTGTATCCAAGAAAACATTTTTGTTGTTGTGGTGATAACCTCAAGGTGAGTCAGAGTAATGTATCATGCCATTTCCCTTTTGTCCTTTGTGCAGACAGCCACCACCCTGTCATATGAGGTGAACCGTAACGAGGAAAGGTGTCTGATTAGAAGATAGGCGTGTGGTGACAAAACTGCTTTATACTCCCTAAATAACATTATGTTCTTTAGAAAAACTTGAGTTTAAAACCTGTTTATTGTGTTAGTTAATATGGCTGTCCACAAGGTAAAATGTGCCTACAGACATGGGGCAAATATTAGCATTAATTTGGAGTTGTTTCTGTTTTGATAAATGCAAGTCAAACACAAAGTCATTTGATCTATTGTGAGGGTGGTGGTGAGAGTACAAAATAAGAAAACAAATGCAAATAGACACAAAACAAGCAAAGGAGACACATCTTTCTCAATTTGACAACACACACACAACTTGCAACACATGTGCAGCATTTAGAAAAAATGATGCAAGAAGCACCTAGCATAACTGAAAATGCTTCCAGGGGACACTAAAAAGAAGTGCACAAATAACTAAAGCTGTCAAATAAATGTAATGGAGAAAAAAGTAAAATATTTTCATTTTAAACATAGTGGAGTGAATTTATAAATGAGCATACAATTCATAATTCTCAACTACTGTTCAAATATGTTAGCACCTTTGTACTTAAGTATATGTACCAAGTTTCTTTTCACCACTGGGCTTACAGGGGTATTAAATAAATATTGAAATTCTCATTTGATGGGAAACCTGTTGAACTTAAAAATTCTGCACTTTTTGGTTTATTTTGTGTCTCGCTGACTGTTCGCCTGTCCTCCACAGCGTGAGCTCCACACCATGAGCAGAGGGACCACCCTCTTCTCCTGTGGAACCGTGGGTGGGTTATCTTTATTGGCTCCATTTATGTATTTCTGTTTGTCTTTGCTTCCTCTTTCATGCAATAAAAATTCCCATCTTTCTTTCCTTTGCATTCACTTGACGATAGAAATGGTTGAGGTGGGACACTTTGTCATAACACAATGCCATAAATGTAAAAGCATAATGGAGTTGCCCCTTCAATCTCTTGATAAGTAAACCATGAAAGTCAGCGACCTCCCACTATAACCGTCTCATTGTTTATCAGCCTGGTCTCTCACTTCTCCCTTTCTGTCAGTCACTCATCCCCCTCTCATGATCAGGGTGCACCTGCCTCCACACTACGTTGCACACCACTCTCATGGGAGTGAACTGTAATTGAATATGCTGTTGCCTATGTCAACAATTTCTCTTTGGCTCTGTTAGTGTTGCAGTAATTACACCCTGTGTCAAAAGACATGCTACTGTAAATTCAAGCCCTGTGATGTCACAGGGAGGAGCGTGGCTTTCTGTTTCCACTCTTAATGTTGACATTAACATTGTCTAGCTTGTCTTGTTAGTTCAACCAGCACTTTGTCTCTTGCTTTCAAAGGATGGCCTTTTGAAGTTCATCCCTTTCTCCCTTTGTCAAGTTGTTTTCCTAACATTCCTGTCAGGTCGTCACTGTAGCCCCCGTACATTGTTTGTCCGCCCAAAACAATGATTTCCGTCCACCAGGCTGTGAGAGAGCATGCCAAAATTAGAGACAGGCATCCAAAAGGACGGGATTTTGGATCAGCAAGGAGCCCTTTATGCCAAAAGCGTCAATAGATTCACGGCTCGACCACTTGGCTTCATAGCTCAAGCAACTATGGCACTTTACTGTAGGTGTATTATCTCCCACAACTGTGTGATGGACTCTTTTGTGCGGGTGGTGAGACAGCTGGCAAGTCATACTGCTTCCCGAAGCATATCCTGCTGACCACTTGACAAGTGGGAGTGACTTGCCAAATGTTCCACTTTCTGATTGTTATCGTAGTATGTAGTTCATGTTTTTGCAGGACTTGCAGGTCCATGTTTTAAATAGAAAAGTGCCTTAGTGCCTTTGGTGGACTTACCTTGTGACCTTGGATCCTACCATAGACACTGTAAGTTTTTAGTCTGAAAAGTGAAGTTGCTGCCGGAGTGCCTTAAACCTGCATTCTTTCTAAAGACCAGAAGGGGGCAACAACACTGGTTGCAAAAAGAAGTTGTTCGTATAGAAGGCTATGGGAAAATTACCCTCATTCTCACTTGATTTATTACGTATGCAAACATTTTCATACTGAGGTTTATAGTCTCAATCACTAGTTTCAAGCCTTCTTCAATACAGCATGATGGTAATTTAGTAAATTATAGTCCAATTTAAAGTAAAATGGACATAAAGCGAGGAATGCTTTAGGGCGTGGCTGTCTTGTGATTGACAGGTGGCTACCATAGTGCACTCTGTGTTTGTGTCTTTGACCTTTTACCCTTTCACATTGTGTTGGTTCAGTGTTCAGTTGTACTTAAAGACATTCTGCTGTTTACGTTAATCTACAGGTGCACCTTGCAAATCAAGCTAAGAAGCTAGTGCTAGTGTTATCTGATAACTTGGCGTCCCCCTGCCCAGCTCACCCATCTCGTCCACTTACTTCTTGTTTCAAAAACCTAGGATGGCTACAAACAAAATACCAAACTAGAGCCATTGTCATCATGGTGACTACCTCCATTTTTTTTCGACCGTCTATGGTCCATAACAGTGAAAGTAATGGAGACAGGAACTGTCTGAGAATTTTATTCTCACAACTTTCAGCTGAAGGTTTCTACCCATGTCTTCAAGCTCTTTTTGTGAAAATAACAAGATGACTATGCGCTATGTCTTGATTGAGTCATGTTGTCGGCCACTAAACCTTACAATATTCCATAATGACAATGCCATATTTTTCATTAACAACCAACTTCTTCATACAAAATATTAATGTCTTGAAATGCATCAAGAATTGTTTTTCTTGTCAGCTTTCAGTAAAGTTAAACATGAGCAGCACTGGCTTGAACTCTGCAGCTGCGGTGTTATTTCCTCGAGGCTTAATCCTGTCATTCATCATAGAACAAACGACTGATGACAAATTATTTTGTAGATACAATCATGATATTCTGTTGATTTTTGTGCTTAGCAGTGTGAAACTGCCCTTGAATGACCTTGTAGTGTGTGTTTAGTTTCTTCTCTACTGCAGTTAACAGAAAATAATCTCCATTTTACCCTTAAAGCAACCATTCTCCCTTTGCTTTAAGATGGTTTTTGTTTGTTTGTACCTTTTGTGTCTGTGTGGTTAAGTATTAAATGTTCCTTCCTGACATTATTACATTTCTTTAAGCTAGAATTCATCCTGCTATAATTAACATAAGACAAGTTTAGCTGAGAGTGAGTCTATTTGTTTTGGATATTACAGAGGCAGATAGGTGGCTGGACCTGGGGCAAAGCTGCGGCATCCAGCAGAGAGCTCCCTGCCAGTCTGGTGCCAGTCTGGAGAGCCTTTGGGATGTGATGCCTGAGCCGGGGAGCTGGCACTGGGCCAAGGAGCCAGGCAGCGCCACAGCAATCACCAGTCTGATACGAGATCTCAGCCTCGGCGACGGCGGAATGATCACCCCCCACTCCCACACCACATCCTCCACTGCTCACTACACCACTACAGCTACCAGCCAAGCTCCTGCAGCACCCCCGAGCAAACGTCAGTGTCGCTCCCTGTCGTTCTCAGATGAATACAGCGGTTTCCGCTCATCTTGGAGGCCTCAGGGCTCCAGAGTGTGGACGACGGTGGAGAAACGGCGGTGCCACAGCGGAGGAAGCGTGCGAGGAGGAGGGGGTTTCTCTAGCGGTCATTTTCCCACCATGCAGCGTAGCTCAAGCTTCAGTTTGCCCTCACGCTCCAGCATCCCCTCAGACGGAGCCCTGGACCTGCCATTCTTCAACCAGCGACTGCCTCTCCACCCTCAATTCACTGCCTCTCCCGTCTCCCCTACCTCTCCTTCCTCGCATCATCACCACTCCCGCCATCACCACTTCCTCAGGCCCCTCTCCCTCTCCCACGAGCAGATCAGCCTGCCAGAGCTCCAGAGGGAGGAGGCGTCAGAAGCCAGCTCTCCAGACTCCACCCCAGAGCTGGGGAGGCGAGCCAGCCTGAGAGCCAGGGGCACGGGGTGTCTGTCTCGGAGCAGGTCCCAGCCCTGCGTGCTGAATGACAAAAAGATTGGTATGAAACGCAGGAGACCAGAAGATGCTCAGGAGCAGCGGCCCTCCCTGGACCTGGCAAAGATGACTCAGGTTAGCTGGAAATGTGAACACATGTTGACAAGCACGCACACTCACATTCATTTCAATGCATGTAACTATAATTTGACTCATTTCAGAGTTTAGTATCACTTTCCTTCACTGATTAAACATAAATCAGCACCAGCTTATCTATAATCATGCTTTGATGCCGCAAAATGTCCTCTATTACATTCAGTTAAACCCTGGGCCAAGCACACTCACCACTCAGACAAACACTGTTTTGTTCTCAGACATCGGGAAGTTTAAGAGATCGTCAAACATAACTGGGTCTGTCTCTCTCTGAGCCTGATCGGGGGACTGGATTAAATCAAGCTGAATTAAGTTTTCTGGGTCGTCGGTCCGAGGCTTCGGGGCTAAGTGATCTCAGGCCTCCCTCCCTCCAGCTGAGGGAGTGGTGCTTGCTAGAGAAGCATTCCTCATGTTCGGTCACGCTGCCTACGAGCGCCACACTCTAGCAAGCCCGGCTCCGGTTTACTCTGTTGGGTAAACAGCCCATCCAAAGGTTGAACCCCTCATTGCTCATTTGCTTCCTCTCTGCAACTTCTGACCCATCAGTCCTTCCCTTTACTGCTTCATCTCTCTTTTGCCCTCTGTCTACCATCAAACAAATGTGATTAATAGTGGGGATATCTGGATGCACTGAGCTCCTTTTCCCCTCAACAAGAGTTTGTTTGTTCTTCTGGAAGGTCAGAGGAAGCAGTGGAGCAGCCAGAGAGTAAAAATGACCCCTGGACAAACCAAAACCCAAAATAGAACTGTAGAAGTATTTTAATGACATGTACTGTTTTGATGCTTGGCAGCGCTCTGATGTTTTTACAGAGAACAGAAATCTCCTTGATTTTTTTCACTTCCTGCTTTATTATTCATTCAAATGCTCTTGAAATTCTGCATATAAGATACATTGCTGATACTGGACTCCTGTTTATTCCTGCTTTCCACGCACTCATTCATAGGACACACTAGAATCTCCCGTCATCATACCTCCTGTCACGGAAATATTGTCCCTTTCCTGTTCTCTTATTAGAAGGCAGCATCAGTTTATCCCTCTACCCCTCCCTTCCTTTTCCCAAAGATTTGTGTTCCCAGCCAGTCACCCTTAGGACCTAGCCAGGGTTGGATCAACAAGGCTTTGGTAATGGAGCCGAGCGAGCATGTTTCCTCTAGTCATGCCAGCTGCTAAGAGGGGAAAGTCAAGCTTGATGATCACACACGTATGGACTGATACACAAATGCACACACGGAGTCAGTTTTAAGTTACTTCTGGTTGCAGCAGTGCTCGAATGCAGCAACACACCTCTGCAGATCATTGTAGTCTCAGCGGTAAAAAGGCAAGGCATTGTTTCTCACCTCAGACTTCAGTTATTGCATGTTCTCAGCACTGTTGAAAGGAGTCAGGTTGTTCAGGTTAGATTCTGCTTTTATTGTGTTTACTTTCTCACTCGCTTGCACGCCTGGAGCGAGGAAAGAAAGCAGCAACACAGCACAGAGGCATAATTAAGAAAACATTTACTCCCTTGCTTCTTTCTCTTCCAGCGTCACTCAGATTTCACCTCTTTGTCAATAACTAGTCCCAGGTTAAAGGCTGTATCTAGTATCTCTCTGATGAGAGCCAAGGGAAAGCTCTAGTAGCTGGCAAACTTTCTGGAAAAGGAAGTGATAATGTGGAAACGTGGGGCTGGTTACAACCTGCGTCTGTTTACCGTCAGGGAACAGATGAGATTTTACCGCCTCTTATGGGAATTTGGCTCTTTGCAGGTACAAATCCCTTCCACAAATCACACAGTTAGAGAGGTCAGAGTCACATCAAATGTCTGGCATTTGACTGTTTCTACTTCAGCTGTTTTTGGGCAAACTGACCACTGACAGTCTGTGTGATTTAAGTGACACTCTTTCTCCTTTTCCCCCGGCTAGGCACACCCACTTTCTCCCACTCCCTTCACTGGAACATGCTCAAGCTGAAAAGGCAACACACTCAGTCTTGCTTTAGGGTGTAGATTAAGTTATTACTTTTCCTCACACCTACACACTTTTGCTGCCATACTTCGCCCATTTTATAGGTGTGTGGATGAGTAATCCTGAAACACTTGAATTTTAAAAAGGTGTTTTCAAGGTTTTCAAGTGCTTAAGTTATGAATAAACTGCTTGAACTTACTTGAAAGTTATTTAGATCTCCATATACACACAGGAAACGTTGAATGTATATTGATGTCAAACATAATTCAGGCTGTTTATAGCACAATATAATCTAATTTAATGTGAAATCATCATTGTACTGTATACACTGTCTGTACTATATATAAATATGTAATTTATCACAGCTGTAAGGGGCTGGAAAAGCTTGAAAAGCATCTTGAAAAGTGCATTAATTTGATTTTGGAAAACGTGTATGAACCCTTAATACAATCCATGTAAAGAAGGGGAGGGGGGAGTAGCCTGAGTATATTTATCTCTGCAAACTTTCTTTCTGCACCCAAAAGAGCATCTTGGGTCCCTGTGTCAGACATGTTTATTCTTTTAATTTGTTGGACTATCCAAATGTAGACAGTTGTTGTAAAGTCTGCTGAAAGTTTGGGCAGGGGGGGTGTTAAGGATCGTGAGGGTCAACAATATTACAAGTCCCTCGGGTGTGTTGTCAGTGGAACATGGTGTAATTTGGCCTCTAGATTCCTCAACCACGTCAATGAAGGTGGGTGTGAATTCTGGGGATGCGTGTCATGCTAATCGGCTAAAAGCTCGACTACCGTAGGGATTTACGTGCGACCACCCCCAAAATTCCTCGAATACCCTCCCTGTCAGCCGCCTGTATCAGTTCACTCCTCTCTCCACTGCCTCATTTTCATCCCTGACTGCCCTTTCACCTTGGCGCTTCATTGTTTTTTCCTCAGCATAGTGGGTGTAGCGAGCTGTCAGACAGGGAATGTTATCTCTTGATTCTAGGTCACTTTGCTGAATGATTGTTGATGCAGCTCACACTTTGCTTTTGAGGAAATGTGTGAGTTCCCGTGTGAGTTCAGATCACATTGTGTGATGTTTGTGTCATCTTTGTAGTCCCGGTACAATTCACTTCAGTTGTTCATTTTGAAAGAAAAATTACAGGCTATCTTTAGCGTAGCAGTAGAGGTGGTAAAGGGGGCGTGTGCTTGTGCATTCAGAAGAGAAATGGCATGATGAAGAAAGGTGGTATTATTTCTGCAGGGAAGCTGGCAGACAAACTCCTCACTCCTCTCTATAAATATCATCTCACTGGCCCAAGTTTAAGCTGCTCCCTCTCTGTATCTCTCTCCATTCCTGGGATGACTGACATGGTGATCATAGCTGAGCGCCAAGCCCCCAGGCCCCATGGGAACACCTAGGTGGGTGTCTTGAGGTGCGTCGCTCGCCGTGTGTAATGACATGTTGAGTCTTGTCCCAAAGGTGCTCCACAAAGCATCACATGCGTGCAGTCACCCCTGCTCGTTCAGCCTTTTGATTAAACTCAACATATTTATCATTTTTCATCTTGGCATTTGCATTGCATTACACTGTGCTATGAATTCTCTCTGCGGTACAGTGAATACCAGACAAAGACACCGACCAAAGCAAAGGCAGACACAGACAGCAACACAGATAATTGATGCGGAGGTGCGCAAGTATGTAGTCTGGCTGTCAGGAATGAGTTAAGTTCTCCTGTCTTTGCTTGCACCTCTGCCCTCTCTTTTGTTTTATAGTTGTTTGCTGTTGGAGGTCTGTTTGCCTGCCTCCCTCACAACCGTTTGTGGCTGGATGTTGTTTATCTGACCTAATTTCAACACAGAGCTAATCCAAAGAAATATACTCCTATATTGAAACTGTAAAAGGAGTAAAGTATCTGCTTGTGTTTTCTTTGTGTGAGTGTGTGTGTATATATGCTTATTGTGTGTGTATGTTTCAAGTTCACAGCAGGTCCTTTGCCGGAGTACTTAGCAGGGTGTTGTTTGTTGTTTGCCCTAATTATCAGGAATATATTTGCCTAACCTCTTGGCTTGTGCTCATGCTTCTCCCATAGAAGCTGCCTTTTGATCCCTGAGCTGGAGATGTTGTCGTTACAGTGGAAATCCTGGTTGTTAATCATGGTTTGGAATAATGAATCATGTCAAGCAGAATATAATTTATCTGTATAACGGTGTTTTATAATAAAATAGGGAAAAAGTTGGCTTGCTGTTAGAGCATAAACCAATAGATCTCACGAAGCTCCAAATTATAATCCAAAAGATTTTCATTACATCATACCCTGTTTTGGTGAACAGCCAACCCTCTTACTCCAAAGTTTGTTTGGCTGTGTTGTACAGGGGTTGCTCTTCTTCTTTTGCATGTGTGATGTGTTTGCTGCCCCCAGTGGTCGCTGTGTCTAAAAACTTAGAGCAGCACTCTGTGCTGGAGTCTGAAACATTGAATAGGAAGGCTTTGAAGTAGTTTTAATTCTGGGAAAATGTAGTTGTAGTAAGTGTTTTGACACTTAATACTACTAACTACTCGAAATAACAACTCAAGGTCATGATAGTGTGATCTCTCTTGCTTCAATTTACTCTAAATATTTTTTTTAAATATATTTTCATTTTGTGTTTATTTTGGCGGCCCCTGTGGACAAAACCGGTATTGACAGGACACCACCTTTTAATGCCTCATGTCTTGATCTGGCAGTGACAGAAAGACACAACTTATTTTTTTTATTTCTTTTTTGTGTTCTTTTTTAATGTTTGTATGTTTGAAAATTATAAAATTTTTCTCTTTACGAATCCTACCCAGTATTGGCCACTAAATGAAACATCAAAAATAAAATTCTCTAAAGAAAAATAGCATTCCTCTTTACTTTTGACTGGCTAATGTACCACTTACTGCCAAACTTTGTTTGGGAAAAAAAATAAAGAAAGACCAGTCTGTCTGCCGTAAATGATTTAATTTAATTTCACAGGGAATCAGACCTGAGGACAGACAATACGAATAACAATACAGAAATAACCAGTCTAAATATGTCTATAGCTGCATTACATTTTGTTGTCAATCGATACATTAGATGGTTGTTGGAGTTGGTTATGCAAGATGTGATGGTAAGAGGTGAGCGAGACTATGTGTGTGGTAATAGTAAATATGATTTGTGTGTGTGTGTTTGTGGATACGTCCCATCTGGGTCGGGGTATGCTCAAGTGGATGACAAAAAAAAACATGCAAGCAAAGCTGGGTACACAGCAGAAATCTAACCCTGCTCCCCCCAACCTACCACCACACCCACCCAAATCCCAGTCAGCCTCGGAAGATTTTATAGAAAGCATATTGCCTCTCCCCCTTTATTTCTTTCTCCCTTCCTCTCAGCTCCTCCTCTGCTGTGATAATTAGTAGTGGAGTAATACTGGGGGTTGAACAGAGAGAGCGAGGGCTCAGAAATCCCCTTTTCCACTCCAGTGAGGTAACTAAGGCCTCCTACTCCTCACATGAGCACCTCAAGTGATTGCAGATGAGGTGTCCTGCGTCTGAGCAGCTTACATGGAAAACGTTAATCCGGCAAAAGTGAGCAAACCTTTAACTCAGACAGCCGAAATCCTGCGTTATAGTTTTCTCTTGGACCGTGCTAAATCAGAGCAGGAAAAAAAAGTGAGCCTACTAAAGTGAGACTTAAGAAAGGGAGACTCCCAGCTCATTGTAACAGGAAAAGCAATGTCCTAACACACTAGGGAACATTAGAGGTGTCCGTCATGTAAGCCGAGGCTCTATAGAGAAAACCTCATCTCTATTCACCTCCATGCCTCCAACATCTGCTGCTGGGGCACTCCAGAGATCATTAACCCCTTCACTGCGCCTTTCTTTGTTGCAGAGAGGAATTCAGGGTGGCAAGAGAGCATGAAAGACAACTTCTCAGTGAATTAAATCTCTCTAAAGGTCAAGTGTGAGAGTAAAAACACAGGCAGTTGTTCACATACAGATTCTCCACAATTCTCCGTAGAGTACAAAAACATTGTGACCACTAAACAAGTTCCCAGTCATGCCGCATGTGTTTCACAGCGGCTTCCATGCTGATAAATAAGCCCAAAGCATTTTGAAATAAGATACCTTTGTGGTTTGCAACTCATCCCAGTGTTTTGTGTTTTTATTTCTGAAGCCAGAAGGTTTTGTGTACGTTCTCCGATGGCCTGTGTGTGTACTTGTGTTTACATGTTCACATGCCGGCGATGAAAGGGAACGCCAGCTTTTGGCTGCCCGAACTGAAACCCAATTTCAAACTGACATTCTGGAAAACCCTGTGCTCAAATTCCCCCCTGACAACCCCCCCCCCCCCTGTACTTTTATTGCTTCAGAGAGTGAAGCCAGAATATGAACATGGGCTACAAACCAACATCTATTTTCCCTCTTTGTCTCCTCTATACAGAAACTTCAGACCTTTCAGAGCTTGAGCTGCCCCGGATTCTCTGCTACTGACAGCTGCCAATCAAGCTTGCCCTTTCCCACCTCTGACACCTCCAGCCAACCCGATTTCACCGCTGTGTCCGACCTGGGACTGGAGTCGCGGCAGGAAATGGCAAGAGATGAGGAGGAAGAGGA